>NW_025336087.1:42432793-42756149 GCF_004798865.1 Varanus komodoensis | reverse complement strand
AGAAAGTACAATAAATATAGTTAAACTGAACATTTTCATTTAATTAAAACAGATCTCCATAGAATTAAGCCTTACACAAAATTTATTCAGAATTTGTCTTCTTCTGAAAATAAAAAACCAACCTAGAGTTGACTTCATTGTCCTTGTTTCTCTCCAGTGAATGTATTTTTTCCTAATTTGTCAAAATCCTTTTTGAACTATGGGGTCAACGATTTAACAGTGCTCTAGATAAATCCTCGCAAGATCAGTATTATTGCTTACTGCATTGTGGAAACAATATTTCTGTGACTGAAAAAAGGAACTGCTTGTGGAGGTTTGTATTTATCAGAGCATCCATTCATCTACTTCTGTACTACATGGTATAACTAGGCCCACTCTAAGACTTTCTTGGAAATACCTTTCCATGTTTAGCACTCCATATTTGCACTATTTTAATTTCACTGTATTTTGTAAGTTTATATTTTATGTATTTTTTAAACTTATATGGAATTAAACTGTGATGTTTGCTGAATTTGTCTGAACTGTCTTGTGATGAAGCAGAGTTGTGCAAGTATGTGTTCCAGATGTTCTTTAAGAAAAATACACATTTCCTGAGCATTCTTCTGTAACCTCTGAATAACGACCAGTTTTTAACAGTCTATTCTTTTCAGCATGGAACACCTCCATTTCTGATTGCTGCTGGATGTGGGAATATTCAGATGCTTCAGTTATTCCTAAAGCGAGGTGCTCGTGTTGATGTCCAAGATAAGGTGGGGAGATTGTTTGATAATTGCTGGAAATTAAATGTGTTATTTAGAAGGACAAAATTCTCTTGAGTGTACACCTTCAATTAAATATATGCATTAGATATTGTGAATATTTCTGTAGTTCAGTAATGCACATTCAAAATACATCCCAAAACAACTAAATTGTCATCATTTTATACTTATTCAGTGTTTTTATTACTGTAGCAAGTTAATACCAAGCTGAATTTTTTTCTGCTTTAGAAGAATCCTTTTGCTGGATCTTGACATTTATTCTAAATGTATGGGAATGATTCTTTGTATCAAATTACTGCAGTTTGTTTATGGTTTTGTTAATTATTGTCCTCAAATATTTTGGACAGGCAGGATCTAATGCAATCTACTGGGCATCTCGACATGGTCATGTAGAAACTCTGAAATTTCTTCATGTAAATAATTGTCCATTAAATGTTAGAGACAAGGTAAGTGTAAGGGTGGGATTAGACTATATACCTTTAATTTTGTTTATTTTTTAAAGAGGGGAATACCAATAACTTTTCTTCTTTGGTAGAATTGCAGGGAGACTTATTCTTTCTGAAAGAATCAAGCCTATCAAATTTTAGACAAATAGATTCATGGTTGCTTGTGTTACAGTTTGGGGAGTTTTTAAAAAACACCTGCTCCTTTTTTTGTGGACAGGTGTTATAAAAATTACATAAAGCCTTAGAGGTTTTAAGAAACAAGAAACATTTCAGAAGAGAGTTGTAGCATTTTTAGGGAAAGGGAATATAAAATCTGCAGAGTTACAAAGTGATTACTTTTCTATGTTCCTCTCCATGGAATGTTGGCAATTTTTCTTGAATGGAATATGTAAGCCTAAGCAAGAAACCTGCAAAAATTCAGAGAAATTAATGCAAAAGATTAGAAAGTTCAGATAAATGAAAAATATTTTCAGGTGGTCTTTTGTTTTTTGTTTGCTGGTGGAAACAGTTTTTCAGCCCCTTCCTTCACACATCAGCCCCTGGAAAATGCTACATAGAGGTTCTGGGGAACTTACTAAATGGAGTAGTCTATAGTGCAGGGATTGAGGTACAAGAGGGAACCTAGCAGAGTTATTTCCTCTCCATAGAAATGGAGAGAAATGAGTCTGTGCAGTGATCTTTATTGTATACTTCAGTAATGTATTGTGATATATGGTATATTGTCATCCTTGACCTCTTGATACTATTTCTGCCAACTGTCATCTTTTCCCCACCCTGAACATCCGCATAATACGTCGGGTTACTATGATAATCTTTTTAGTAGTTTCAGAGTATTTAGATTTGTTTCAATAATCCAGTATGCCAACATCCCAGTAGTGTAAATCAAAAGGGCAATTTGGTAACTAAACTAAAACCTTGAAAAACCAGCAGACTGCTTTGAGAATATAGATTGTACAGACAAACTTTGGTATATGCTTGATATTCTACGATCAGGCAAGTAAGTGTAGAGAAGGAAAAGGAGGTAAACAGTTTCTCAGTGAATACTTTATATGCTTTTCTAGTCCAATAAATTTTTTTGAACATTTAGCCTATTGAGCTTTTGGGCAAAAGGCTAAGAAACTCAATATACGAGAGTTCCTATCCAGTTTAACTCATAATGCAGGAGTTTTCAGCAGTGACATGAGAAGTAATACTGTCTTCCAATCACAGTCCGGAGAAACTGCACTCCACGTGGCATCTCGGTATGGTCATGTTGAAGTGGTTCAGTACCTGTGTAGTATTGGATCAAACCCAAATTTTCAAGATAAGGTGAGTAGTAAGAGATAAGCCTTTATTGCTCTGCTACATAAGAAAATCCTATTATGTAGTTCATGTTGATCAGGGGAAAGGAAGATGTTCAACCTCTTAATAAACCTAGGATTACGAGAATCTGCCTTATACTGGGTCAAACGTTTGATCTATCAAGTTCAGTATTCTCTACACTGACTGACAGCAGCTATTGTTTGATGAGGGTTTATCCAAGCCCTATGGAAGATGGGCTAGGATAAAGCTTGGATTGTACTAAAGCTTGGATCTTCTGCATGCAAAACGTGCTGCAGTTTTATCTAGGGCAGGGGTCTCAAACTCATGGCCCGCGGGCCAATTGCCGGGACAGGCGGGGCACGGGCAAGCGGCCCTGCGGCCTTTAAAGCGCCGGCGGCGCCCAGGCCGGCCACGGGATGAGTGGCCCACCACCACTGCGGTGGTGAAATACTTGATGCGGCCCAGCCTCACCCAGACTCTACTTCCAGCGGCCCCCAGGTAAGTTGAGTTTGAGACCCCTGCTCTAGGGCCTATTCCCTTCACTAATATAGTAGAAATACCTACTAAAGGCTGGTTCACAGAAGATAAAACTTTATTTGCAACTTTTTTTAACATGCAAAAAGTCCTGGGCACTGGTCATACTGAGATAGTTGTGTTAGTCAGTCAGTCACAAATATACCAGTGCCAATTTCATTGTTTGCATCTGCATTTTTCCATCGCTGCAGCAATATGAAGTAATACTTTTTGTAATCGGCTAGATGATGCTATTCTTCAATAGGCAAGCATTTGCTCTGGTATGTTGGAATTCATCATATGTATACACAGTTATGAAGGGAGCAACCCCAAATCTGTAATTCAGCACACAAATGTTTCAATAGTTTTATTTTTTATAGCCTGAGCTTTCCAGGCAGTTTACAAAAACATATAAAAACACATAAATAGTAACATAAAATTATAAAACAGTGACAATAAGATACCAGGGCCTGATAAAACATTTGAAAGTAAAATACCAGCAAATGCCATCAAACCCTTGAGACCATATGATTTTTTTGACCTGGCATTAAAATGCTGGAGCCAAGCCAACCTTAGTGGGCTTATCAATCCACTGTTAGGGAAATACCACCAGTCCTGAGGCATGAAAGGTCCAAACTAGCACCTTTAATTGACCTGGGAATTGTGCAGCTAGTCAATGCAAGTGGCCCAGAATAGGTGGTACATGCTCTGTCTTGCTTTCCATCAGTTTAGACATCACATTTGTACAAGCTTCAGCCTCTAAAGACAGCCCTGCCACATGCAGCTCACTTACAGTAATGTAATGTGGAAGTTCTCAGAGTATGAACAACTAAAGCCGGTTCATCGTGGTTCAAATAGGGTGTAGCTCAGCCACCAGCCAATTCTGGTCAAAGTCATTCTTTGTGACTTGAGGCCACCTTGGTCTTAAGTGAAAATGACAGTGCTAAGAGAACCAAGCTACACACCTGTTCCTTTAGGAGGAATGCAGCTCCATCCAGAACAGCCTGAGTATCTTCCATTAGGTCAGAAAATCCATCCACAGCTTTGCGCTCTACTTTACACAGATTATTCCCGCTCACAAGATCACCTCCCTGGCTCAGCTGCCTGTTCCATCCCTGTCCTTTTTTATAAACCAAGGATAAAGGATTGAACTTGTCCAAGCACTTCATCTGGTTGCATGATACCATACCTTGGAAACTCCTTGCAAGTGTATTACAGTAAGCCCCTGAGGGATCCATAGTGCTCTTAGGGCCAGCATGTAGTAAGTGCCAGACAATCCTAAAAAGTGCTCAGCAGAACCATAGAGGCCTTCGCAGCCCCTGAATACATTTGACTAAGTACATACTGGTATTGTTCATAATCATCAGAATGCACTCAAGCAGCCTCCTGTTTTGTTTCTTCATTCTTCAGCTCTTGGGTGTATCATGGAACTTTAAAAAGAATGCTCAAGAGCAATTGCGTTGTCTGCCTGGGTCATTTCTGCATTGCACAGATCAACCAGCTTTTCAAGAGGATAGTCAGCAGTATAGAGCAGTGGGGATGGGAAGAGTAATTTGGAATATTAATCTATTAGCTTTCAGGGCAGGCAGTCTTAATAGGTTTCTGCATCTGTGCTGACAGGAAAAACTGCTGTAAGTCTAAACATAAAGAAGCGGTGATCTGGCTACAACAAAGAGACTGAGTCAAACTTACCCTCCTTAAGATTGCCACCTCCACTTTCAGCTGAAAAATAAAAGGCTGGAGTATGTGTTGCAGTGTTGGGTCATTAATATGTCAGGAGAGTCCCACTGTTACTATGGAAGCTATGAAATCCTGAGCCTTCCAAGGCAGGGACCCCTTAGCATGAATGTTGACATGCTCCTGAACCAACCATTGGGGCACCTCAGCGTGATCAAGTTTTACCTCCATTAGGTCCAGAAAATTGTTAGGCAATGGGGTAAGCAGCATACCAACAGAATCCCCAGTCAGTCCAACTGACCCAATACAAGGTGCAGATACTTCAGTCAGATGGACAAAGAACCTGGAGAACGCAAATTCTTATTAACACATTGCTCCCTATTAAACCATTTTAATTGGACCATTTTAAGAGAACCCTTATTCATGACTGTAGTATAAGATTTATATGGAATATAGTTTGAATATCTTCTTTCAAGCTACTTTCAGGTCATTAATAACTTTAGTGCATGTAGTTCCAGTGATAACAGCCATTTAATTGTGATAATATTAATCATATCCTTTATAGGTTGTTTTATATTATCTCTGTGAAGAAGAACATTAATCTCTTCACGTGATGCATTGTGGCATTACTAGTAAGAGTAATGGCTTAAACTTCATCGTGAGTCTTTGGTTATTTGTGCTCTACAGATGTTAAATGAATAAAATACACAGTTTTTGGCTTTTTCGCACATCAGTTGCGTGAAGGGGGCTCCGCAAGATGACAAGAAGGAAGGGGCCATATTACTGGTGCAATAAACAGAAGCACCTGCAGGGAGGAAGTCTGTGCATAAGCAGCTGCAGATCCCAGTGCCAGTGTGTGGGCATTCAGCAGGGAGAGCCTTGTGAGCAGGGGGAGGGGGAATGCCTGTCAACCTGCAGCAAGGCCAGCGGTCTGATCCCACTTGCCCATTAGGATGTGGGATTTTTTTCATTTAATTAATGCCTTGGGAAGCTACTATAAAATGTGAAACTAAGTTTATGGTTAGATCCCAAAGGTTAAAGCATAGCACATGAATAAGTAATGACATTTTCCTAGGAGATTGATTTGTCAAGTCAAAATTAGAAGTGGTTTTAGGGTTGAGATAATGTAGCAAGGTTGAGGTATTTCAGCTTTATTTATACTAATGTTGCTAAATTATTTTTTAGGAAGAAGAAACTCCTTTGCACTGTGCCGCCTGGCATGGTTACTATTTTGTTACTAAAGCGCTGTGTAAGGCAGGCTGTAATGTGAATGTTACAAATAAAGAAGGGGAAACTCCACTCCTGACAGCCTCAGCTAGAGGTTACCATGATATTGTGGAATGTTTGGCCGAGCATGGTGCTGACCTTGATGCAGCTGACAAGGTTAGTTACGGCTGAATGCATACATTTAGCAAGAAATTGCCCATAAAGGTTTTGAGTAAATAGACTTATTTATATCAGATGCCCTTCAAAGCTTGTTTGAATATTGCAACTCATTGTTAAATAAAGGCTTTACAGTATTGCTACAAAATAAATACATTTATTCTTATGTGAAATAAGCATTTTGCAGTGGTTGCCTCTTCATCCACTTGGACTATCCATTTTGTTTGACATCTAGTTGTTGGATTTGTATTGAAAAACAACCTGATAATTGATTCCTGTGGCAGACAAGATTTTTTAAGCTTATTAAATACTCATATTCTGAGTATTACAAGCAAAGTATAAGTAAATGATGTTCAGAATACAGATGGGCCATCAGAGGCTTGTATCTTCTTGCATCTTTACTCAGTCTTTGAAGATGAAAGGTTTATCCAATACCAGCTGGCCTCTTTTTCCTAGAACAGGGCAGTCTGGATTGATGGACTGTCACCCTTATCCTGTGATTACAGCAGGAACTCAGTTTGGTTCCTTATTAGTTGGAGAACCAAAAAGCAGGGGAACGTAAGACTCAAAACAATTTTGAGACTGAATAAAACATTTAGGACAGTATCCAAGTTGACACGAGCTCCAGCATGAATTACTCAGGGCTAGCATAAGGGGCCTCTGGTGCATTGTTAGTAATGTTTGCTGGCATAGCTGGTTTCCCAGAAAATTAGAATTGTGCTAGATGACTCTTATGCTAGTGGATTATAATATGTTAATTTTGTATTGACTTGGATGCTTCTTTTATGGTGCAATCCTATGCGCCAGCTTTTCTAGACCTAATGTTCTCCATATGTTTGGGGTGTCAGGTTCCATCAGCCCCAGCTTGTATAGTCAGTGGTGCAGAATCTGGGGAGCTGTAATCCAAAATACCTGGAGGGGACTGGATTGGGAGATGCTGCTGGACTGATTTATGTGGGAATAACTCACATTGAACTCACTTCTGAATGAATGTAGGATCACAGTCTTTTCCTCTAATCACTTACCTTTCACTTTCAGAGCTAAAGATCCTCTTTTTGCTAACATGTCCCTAATAAACATTTACTTGTTCTAATCTTCAGTCCAAAGACTCCCAAAGCAACATATAATAATGTTCAAAACTGCAATAATAAAAACTTGTAATAGAAGAGGAGAATGCAACATAGCATGTTTAAAATGTGAGGTAACACTTTAGGAAAAGGTCTTCAATGGCGACTAAAATGACATCAGGTTCACTGACACAAAGTTCCTATGGGAAATTCATTCATAGGAACATAGGAAGCAGCCTTACACTGTCAGGCTATTGGTCCCTGTAAATCAGTCTTGCTTACACCAGAGGTTGGCAATGCAGCCCCCATGGGCACCAGTGTGCCCTTTTGTACTGGCAGCACTTCAGAGTGAAGTGAGGGCCTCTGTCTGCTGCTCTTTTCTCTTGAATGTCTCATGGCCACACATGGGGCTGAAATATATTCAGCAAGTGAAGATGGCAGGTAGCTGCTGGCTTATACTTACATCTGTAGCACATTCATTTTGTATTGGTATGCAGACAGAATCTCGAACTGTTGTACCCCTGGTTGCTAATCTCTCCTCTTAAGCTAAGTGGCAACAGTTCCCCAGGGTTCCAGGAAGGGTTTTTTTTTTCTTGCTCAACCTGGAAATGTCAAAGATTGAATTTGGGACCTCCTTCTATGAAAATCATGTGCTAACCAAAATCATGTGCTACCCCTTAGCCACAGTTCCTCCCTTTTTATGCAGTACCACAATGGAAGAGACCCTGTCTTGGTGAACATGGAAATATGTTCCCGTGGAACTGGAACAAGAAAAGGAAGCTTTCATTTACAGCCTGGAAACGTGTGAAATCTAGGATGCTATGCCATATTGCGGAGTCTACAACTTAAATCTGTTTAGTACTTTCTTTAGCACAATGCCATTTTAGCTCACCTTAGTGCTTTACAAAGGAAATCTATTTTCTAGATAGGAAATACATGTTTATTATATAATCATCATATTATTTATAGCTGCTTTTCATTAGTTTATCCAGAGCATTTTTGCCTTTTCTTATCCCAAATAAAGCAGAAAAAAAGATAACTTTTTGACGGTTTATACACCCTTCATTTTCATATACTACGTTAAGGAGCTCAAGGCAGCACAACTGGGAATAGTGCTATTTTTTTGTCAAGGAGACCCTGTGAAGTAGATGAAGATAAACACTAAAATGCATGCTCCTGACTTGTCATTCATGACTTAATACCAGGCCTCTGCAATCCCCTCTGCTGTCCACTGTTCTGCATAGCGCTGGCTAGCACAGCTTTAAGCTTTCACATCTGATTTTGATTAACCAGAATATAGTATGTCTTCCAGACTTGGACAAACTGTGGTTAGTCTTAACTATATTTAAATCTATTAGTGGGTAGCTTTTCAATCTTCTGTAGAAACTACTGTAGTTTCTAAATCTACCTTGTTTCCACTAACTATAATTTATGGTTCAGTTAACCGTAATTTAAGCATTAAGCATTTTAAGGTTTAAAGAGAAGCATGGAAGCCCAAGGGAGGAGAAGGCAAAGTTCTTGTAATATCACACCATTGGTTAGCATTAGATCAGACTGTAGCCACTAACTCAACAAAGAACCTTTCCAGAAATGGGCATACAAAATAACTCTTTCTGCCTGAATATACGGTAACACTTTACCTACTTTATTACTTATTTAAATGTTTAACAGTAACCTGTTTGATATGGCTTTTTGTTTTTCCTTACAGAAATTTACTATTCATCATTTTTGTGTGTGTATTTAGGATGGACATATAGCCCTTCACCTTGCTGTCCGAAGATGTCAAATGGAGGTGGTTAAAATGCTTATTAGTCATGGGTGTTCTATAGATTTCCAGGATAGACATGGGAACACTCCCCTTCATGTGGCTTGCAAAGATGGAAACATCCCCATTGTGATGGCACTCTGTGAAGCAAACTGTAACATTGATATCACTAATAAGGTAATTAAAAAAACAAAAACCTATTTTCACAGTGCTTGTGTTTGTACTTAGGGGTCTCAAGATTTTGAAAATGGTTTGCACTTGGAAGGGATCTCAGACTTCTCTTGAAAGGGGGTGATGCTATTGCATGGCAATGGCTTTTGCCTGGCACCTAAAAATAAAGGGCATTCCCTACAGTTATCAGTACTGCTGACTGATGCAGCAGTGCTTACAGCAAGTAAGTGCAATCAGCATCTGTAACCAGTTGTTATGATGAATGTGCAAGTTCTTCATTCTTCTCCATGACTGCCTTTCATGAATTTTTTAGTTGTATTTTTAATTTTCCTTGTATTTTTTCAAAGTCATGATCTTCCATACGTTTCTATCTAAAGAAACTCCCCACCACTCACAAAGCTGTTTGGCCTTTAGGAACTGTTTAATGTGTGTACTTGTAAAATGCAATCAAATAATAAAAATATATCAGGTAAAGTTTGGTAAGCCTACATTTAATTGATGATAAGCTGAGACCAGTTTACATAAGAATACTAAATAGACTTCCATGTAGTTGGAGTCAACTGGATGACTGTAGCAATTCTCAATGCTGACATGATGCATCCACAAGAAGATAGTCCACTTCAGGCTAGCCCTTGGCCAACCCTCACCCTCCATCAATGTCAATGCTTCCATCTCAGAGAGGGTTACAGGAAAGTTACTGCTTTAAGTAGATCAATATTTAACTGCAAAAAATACACTCACAGTATTTAAGATCTCTGTATTAGCATTATTTTGCATGTTTCCTGAAGTAGAATGGCTATGGAGCAGATCCCTTGAGATATTTCCCTCTTTTATTTTACATTCAGGCAGCTACTCGCAAACATCTGCAAAACAGTACTTTCCAAATTGTTCATTTAATAGCCTTGTGTATTTTTAATTTTATTTCTTTGTAACAACAGCTCAGAAGTGTGTGAAATCTAAAAACAATACTTAACTGGCTTAACTTTGTGCTTTCCCATAAGAGCCTGAATTCAGAGTATTTTTCATGGGTTTAATTTAAATAGCTTTAGCCTCCATTGACACACTGTGGGTTACAGACAGATTAATAGTTGGTCTAACGTTACCAAGTAAAGGAATATTCTGAATAATACAGCTCTTACCTGTCATATTAAAACAGCTAAATTCAAAAGTCTTTGCATTCCTTTTAATGAAAATTGTTGCTTCTTAAGAGCATTAAATATTGCAGTATAGTCCTGACATCTAAAAATGCTTAGTGACCTTATGTGCTACAACTAGCTGTGCAAAGTTGTGGATTTTTGGCTGACCCTGTGCAATCATTTATTTGGATTATTTTTAAATTTAAGTGTCATCGGCTGCCAAGTAAAAAGCTTATGATCTTGAGCCCTCTGCCCCTTGCGTTAGCTTAATCCTGACTGATTGAGCAATTAAATGCAAAGCCATGATAGAAATTATGTTTTCAGAAAGAGAGGCTTAATACAGCGAAAGATCCGATTTTACAGTTGAAAATTGTTGACAGGTCTCAGTGACTTGGCACAAGGTTTTCTCCAGGGGGAAAAATGCTGCATCTAAAAAGTACATGACATACAAAAAGGTCAGGTACTATAGAGACCTGCAACATCTATATTGGCTTGCATGTTAGTCTCTTTTTGTTTGTGTCAGCAGTAGCTTCTGTGCACTTGAGTTATAGTTCATGTCCTTGACATAAACATCTCTAGCTTTGATACCATTCTGATGTTAAATCATTTGCAAATCAAAAGTTCAGTACGAAAAAATAGATTTAATGAAACCTTCATCCTGGATTTTTCAACCTGATAGTCAAGCAGTTTATTGAGAATCGAGCAAATCACCTCTGCAGCCTACTGTTATGCACTGACAGAAGTATCAGGAGTGTTGGGCCATGATTTTTTTACAACTTGTTCACCAAAGTTTCCTCAACCAGAGATGCCAAAATTTATCTGTAAATGCAACATACATGCTCAACCATTCAGGAGTTGACCTTTTCCTATCATTATTCGCCCTCTACTGCAGCTGTGCTTATAGAGAATGAGTGGAGTATAGTGAAGTATCACTGTGTTAGTGTTCTGAAAGTTATACTATTTGGGGAAATTACAAGAACACAAGTAATATGATACCACAGAGCACTGTTGCACAGAGGGTACAAGAAGGTACACAGAAGGTGTATTGGACAAGTAAGGTATTCACTGATTTTCTGGCATAAAAGACTTTTTCAGTGAAGGAACCTCAAAATAATAAGGGTTAACAGTATACATGTTTTAGATTCCTACCATGTTAAAACATACATACATCCAAGTATGTAAATAGTTTGTTTCTAAATGCATATCCATAAAGAATAACTGTGTCAAAAAGATTTTAAAAGACCTGCAACAGATTGCTGTAGGGAATCTCACGAAGTTTTTAAGTTAAGAAGCAAGAAAATACGCACAGACATCCAGGTCCTGATCCACTCCTAAAAGACAGCGAAAAATAAAAATGAAAAACCACAGAAGCTCTGCAATGCTTTCCAAGTTATGAGGGCTGTTTTGGATTTAATTCTGCAATTATTTTCTCAATTTACAAACAGATGTACTCACACAAACTTATTGAATCCTCCAAGTGTGTACATTGTTTTTGTGGTGTTCCTCTTCCTAAGTTTCTGTGGTATTCCAGTAGGTATTCCACTTCCTAAGTTCATCTGAAGGTAAATGGTTAAAAGCTGTCGATCGTACACTATAAAGATGCCTTGGAACATTGCATGCTTGGCTCACTAACACTTCGGTGTATCTTTCAGTACAACTGAAAAAGGAAATGCTATTTTTCTAATATGGAGAGGGTAAAAGTGGAGAACAACTTTTTAAAAAATACTGTTTCCTTTTATAGTATGGGCGAACACCTTTACATCTTGCAGCAAACAATGGAATTCTTGATGTCGTTCGGTACCTCTGCCTCAGTGGAGCTAATGTGGAGACTTTAACATCTGTAAGTAGTAATATGTTTTCTACTTTTCAACTGTTTTCAGAAAGTGTAAAAATCTTGTTCCTGAAGACTTTGGCTTAAAAATAATTATTTCACCTAGTATGAAGCCTTTTTGGAGGAATGGTGAGCCTAAAATAAGTTAATTTAGAATACAGTTCTTACCTTATCAGCAATATTCTTGATTGGGGCGGGGGGGGGGGGGGCTGCTTTATTTTCAGTAATTTACTTGCTAGCTATTTTTCCTATGTGAACTGAAACCTATAAATACCATTTTAGGTCTTTCTGAAATGAGTGCATCTAGAAAGGCCTGACACTAAAAATAAAATAATTCACAGTGTGCATGTGTGCGTGGGAGGAAGATTGAATGGAAAAGCAAGCTCACAGGTGAGCTTGTGAAGCAGTTACTATTTGTCCAATTGATCTGCTCCACCACTTCCAAACAGCACCACCTGCTGTCTTTTCCTCCTCACAAGGGTTAAGTAATGTTCCCAAAATTGGCCTTCCTGAAGAATGGATGAAAAGCAACTAGCTATCTCACACCTTGTTGCCTGCACTTTAACTAAGTAATGGCTTTTCTGCATGACTCACAAACTTTGCTGAACCAAAACTAAGTGTGCCTTTATCTGGCTCATCTGATACTGTCAGGACTTTACAACTAAAAGAGCTATGTTTATAGACTACAATGTAGCACTAAAGAAAAATCAACTTAAATGTAATCAATTGATCCATCAATCAAACCTACATATTCACAAGAAAAATATAGTAGGAGCTAGACTGTTCCAGAAAATAAATAAAAACTCGCTAAATTCAGCCTCAGAGAAAACTTATAGAGGGCACTTCATGTTTCTAGTCTGCAAAAGCCTGTGTCATAATAAATTTGTTAGTTTTTAAGTATAATAAAATACATTGTTGTTTTTGCTGTGACAGATACAGTTTCCTGTTTGCAAGTTTCTGCCTGTTTGGAAGCTCTCATGTCAGGAAGATGGCTTTATCTGCCTTTACTTTCCAAGTGTTATACGCAGGAAATTCTTAATGTGGAAGGAACTTTCAGTCATGCATCTTCCACCTTTTGCATTAATTAGGGCTTGAGCCAAGAACATTCTGAACTCGCGTGGTGATGGCTGTTGTATTATGGAATAAATGTGAAAAAACCACTGTCTGCAAGCTTCAGCATAACTGCATCCCCAGACTGCCATCCGTTGTTCTTCACAAGGCCTTGCCATGAAATGTTTCTGAAACAGGCTTCTTTACCTGGTCCACGATGTGTGTCCATGTCCAGCCTGCTCCTTTCCCTGGGAGAGTACTACCTCGGACTTAAGGGAATTGTAGTTCAGTCACCAAGTTTAGAGTCTAGATAGTGAACTACCTTGCCTCAGATAATCCTTCCAGCGTGGCACTGGACTCCTTTTGGCAGAATATCCAGCGACAGTGCTCAGAGTCCTGAACAGTGCTGCCCTAAGTAATCAACCCATGGCCCAAGACTGATACTAAATACTCATATTCTGAAGATACAACTTTAAATATTCAGCAGGTGAAAATAATGTGGGCTTGTGGACAACCATCATTCTCACAGCAACCTCCATTGCCTGTGCCCTGTCCCATTCCCAACACATGCTGCTGGGCATTACTATCTAGTATACTTCTCTTTTCAAAACCTAATAGTTTTTAGTGTCACAATGGATCTAGCTAGATGTATTGTAATACTGCTGGTGAAGCATATTTAACAACATCTGGATAGGCAGCTATGAGGATAAAAGGAACCAGATTCCCAGTATTCTGCACACATTTGCATATGTCTTCATCAGAACATATGTAATATTCCTTTCATCCTGAGAGACTGTATGTGTATTTTAAACCACAATCTAAACTATATTATTTGTGCATAAAATTATTCAAAGTATCCTGTTGAGGGACATGGAGGACTGAGGATAAATATATGTTCTGGAACCTTTGAAAATAAGGTAGATGCCTTTTGCTAAATGTGTTCAACATTTTGCTTCATTTTAATAATCTGGAATAACTGCTACTTATTCCTGCCTACTCATGCTGTTAACATGGATTAGAATGGTACCAATCAGAACAATAAACTTGCATTTGAAAAAGTGACCGTGTTCTGATTTTTACCATTTTAGCACTCTTGTGTTTACAGTTAAAGACTGGTATAAATTCCTTAATATAAGTAGCTTGAGGATGTATAAGTGGCACTTTGATTTGAGACCTGGCACTGATTTATTTATTTATACTTATCTTTTAATGTAAGCTCTCTAACACTGTATCAGTTAGACTATACTAAAATCCTCCTTGCTAAATACAAAATGCAGTTTTGTCTCAGAAAAGATTGTAACCAGAAGTGTACGGGGGGCAGGTATTATAAAACCTAGTTAGTATGAATATTTGCCTGAAGAAAAACTTAAGGTCATGAAGGTATAACAATGCACATAGTATTTTCATTAATGTAGTCCTATGAGACCACTATAGAAAGCAATTTATCTTACAGTTCATTTCATCTCAATGCAGGTGATTATAATTCAAGAACAGAATACTGAAGACAGATTTGCTGTTCTCCTGAATTTACTTAAGCTGTTTAAAGCTGTGCTATTCTCTCCCCCACCAACCCCTACCAAAGATAGAAAATGGATAAGATGGATTTTCCATCTTATCCATTTTCCCATTCCTTTTCTCCAATCTAAGTGTAAATAGAATCCTTCATTACTACTGTCTTCCTTTTAAATGTGCATAAACATGCCATCTTCAGTTCATGTCATTCATATACCGTATCAGTAATTCATAATTTGAAAAATGCATTTTACATATTTTCTTACAAATAAAGGGATAAACTTGCTGAAATTGGTACAAATTTTAATATTTGCTATTCTGTAAGATCAAGATACTGATTCTTGTGAAAGAAGCTATTTTTAAATACTAAATAAATTAATAATTCTAATTTCCCCCTATTTTCTGCAAGTAACAATTGTTTTCCTTTCATCCATGTAAAAATGGAATTATAGCATGTACATTTTATTGTCTGTTGTGGACAGTAAACTAACATTGTAACTAACAGCTTGTCTTCTAACAGGATGGAAAAACAGCAGAAGATCTGGCTAGGGCAGAGCAACACGAACATGTCGCCTGTCTACTTTCAAGGCTTAAAAAGGTAAGAAAATGAATGAAAACTCAAGTTATATTTCATTGTCAATATTATAAAAATAACCCTTCAAGAAAGCATGCTAAAATAAATTTCTAATAACTGTTCAGCAGTTCTTGAATTTTAGCAAACTTTCCTCAGTGTAAATAACCATTCAACTTACCAGGAAGATTCCTTTTCCTGTAGTGGATGGAGAGCATGCAGGAGGTACTGGCTATTTCCACTTGATCCAGAAGCCAAGGCCAAATTTGAATAAAGTGCAAATTATTTTACCGGTGTGGATGAGTGTCTTCCAGTTTCAGAAATAAAACAGTTCCCAAAACAAAAAATCTCATCAAACAGTTACATGAGAAAAACTGCAAGAACAAGAATAACAGATGGAGAAAGAAAAGTAAGTGGTACGAGCTTGCCAAAAGGTCCATTCTCTAATCTGAATAAGAACTGTGAATAAACTGAAATAATTGTTCTCCTTCTCCATCCTTAAGATTCCATTATCCAAGGCAAGTAATATATTCTCCACCCACTGTAGAAAAGGAACCTTCTGCACATTAAGGAACCTTTTCATCTTCCTATAGCAGAGATGGGTATCGTAATCTGGGACATTTCCAAATAGTATTTACTTAGGCCAGGGGCTCTATTTAGATTAAGCTGAGACCACTGCAGAACCTGCCTGCTGACTTGCAGCTTATAACAGTGGATATATAAGGAAATGTAAGATCAAGTTGTCACTCAAAAAACATTGATCAAGGGAGCATTAGTGATGACTATGCTCCTCTTGGAATGAGCTGTAAGACTTCCAGAGACAGCAGTAACTGAATCCCCAGAATACAGGGAGCTGCAAGCTTTAATCCATCTTGAAAGTTTTGCTACTGGAATTTTCTTCCATTGTGGATGGCTGGAAAGAAGTTAACAGAAAAATGTGACCAATTGTGATGTTCAGTACAGGTTCCACATATATCCCATTTGCGTCATTCCTTTTCTTTTGAGGGTTGTAGACTGGAATTAAAAAAAAAGGTAAGATCTACTTGTATGTTGGGGCAAAAAAGGTAAGGGTAATTCTTGAGATCTTGCTACAAGATTTTCACTTTGGGTACAAAGGAAGAGTCTCTGCATAGAACTGTATAATCCTTATGACAATGCAAAGTCCTTTTTTCAGCACCTACATGCCGACATGATGGCAAATAAAAGTATATGTGTATATGTTCAAAAGGTGGTTTCACTAAACTCCCAAAACCTTACAGAGTTTCTATGAAGGGATCCTGTGTTGAGAGGAAGGTTGTAGAACAGGAGGGCCACTAAGAAATTTAATAAGTGGATGCTGCAACCAGGAAACTGCCACAAATGATGCTAAGGGGTGCAACCAGACTTACTACCTTATTAGCCTGCACTTCCTGATCTGATCTAACTTGTAGGAAGGGGAGCAAATGTTTTAGCGTTGGTGCTCAAAGGTTAGAATTCCTTGCAGATGTATCAATGGCAGAAGGCCTGTCATGTGAAATCATACGTTTGTAGAAGTTCTGTGAGATGGTGAAGAATGCCCCTTCATTGTATCTCCATTCTAATTTACCCAGTCAATCTATATGTCTGTAATTGTAACCAGGGTGGGTTGGAGTGAAAAAAACTCTTGTGATTTAGGAGATCCCTTCCAGAAGGAGCAGCCACAGATTCTGTATAGACAGTATTGTGACTCTTCCAGACCACACTGGAACCACTAGAATAACCACTTCATATTCCAGACAAATTTAGAATGTGTCCAAATTCTAACCTCACTTGACTAGACAAGGGAGGGAGAATGGTGGCAAGGCATACCTCAGGGTCTAAGCCAGGTTGCTGAGAGGCCTCTGGCTATCTGCCCCATCAGTGTGGTACCTGGACATGAACTTGCTGCCCTTGTAGTTGGTCCCCTCATAGTTGAAGTCTCAGACTGAACCCCTCAGACTGAACACAAGTTCTGTGAAAGAGAATACCTGATGATGGATGCTCTGCTCTCCTTAATCAACATCCTGTCAACTCAGCAAGCCCACATTCATTCTGAACTGTCCCTGGAGACATCCAAAGTTCTAGCCAAATTATGATGTGAGGTGACTTGGAAATGGATCCACTGCCCTGGACAAATGACATGCTACAATGGCTCCCCACTGTCTTCTGAGGTATCAAGAGACAGTGGGCTTGTCTTCCTTTCTAGAGGACTGTGTAACCCAGACTGACACCAGGGGGCTCCTGAGACAAAGGTCCGAATAGAGAAACAAAGGCTACATAGTTATAACAGTAGTTTGCCAAGGCCCTGCTTTCTGGAGCAAGTGTAAAGAGCATCCCAGACTAGGATATGCTTCTCTGCTATAGGAAATTGCCTTATTCCAAATGGAAACTTAGTCATTTTCATGCAATCTTAACCAAGATTACCTTGTAACTAATGCTACAAATCTTATCAAGCCTTAGGAACAAATTTGTCTTAAGAACAAAATTTCAGTCTGCTGTATTAGACCTTCAGTCGCATTTCAGAAACATTCTCCTTTCATAAGATATTAACTTCATAACTGGCTGTTGTGAGCTAGGGTTCCTCCCTGTTCACATTTCGAGCCACAGGCCATTTTTTCAAAAGTTTTACATTGACCAAAAGCATTTTTCAGAAGCACAAACACCCAGAATAAATCTCTGGGCATTGTTGAACCTAGTTGAATATTCACCTCCAAGAACTTTCCTTATGAACATGCCTGTGCCCTGTGCCTTTGGGAGGCGCCTTCTTAAAACGGGCACACTTATTTTCTTTATGGTGATCCTCTGATTCGGCTGCCCTTCTCTGCCATCACCACATATAGGGTTGAGAGCAATACCTGCCTTGCCTGCTTCTGAGACCCCCCCCCCCACTTCCAAGCCCCTTCTCACTAACTGTATGTCTTGGTTATTCTCAGAGACTGCCTGCCCACTTGGGGAGCCTGGCTTTGAAATAAGCGACTCCACTTGTCTCAGCTCAATGTCTGGAACTGACCCATATTCCAAGGGCCCCTTCTCCTCTGAAGTCCAGCCAGACAGCCTTGAGAAAGTGCACCAAGAGCAACTGTCTTTCTTATTCCCAGTGCTGACTCTGACGGTAGCATTGGGTCTTTTTACATGGTCTTCCAAATATGAACAATAATCATGGGGAAAAGAAGCAGGATCGCACCCTCAATCCCCTTTCTCGACCCTTCTATACTAAATGCTCTAGGATGGCAGAAGTTTATAGGGCAGCATACCCTGCGAAGCTGCTTGACCTGCCTCTCAGGAAGAGTGCCTTGGCAAGGGGGAGATCAAGCTGATCCCATCCATTAGCCAAAAAAGAAAATGCGGCTTTTTTCTTTCATTCCTTTTCCTTTTGAATGTGGGCTGATGGAACTATCTTATCTTTCAATATCTGTACAGAGTTTATAAAAATTAGGTGCTTTGTAAGTGTCTAATAGTGTTAGCCTTAATAATTTTTAAAAAAAACTTACACACAAACCGGGGTACTGCACAGTGTTTTTTCTTGTCACATTTAGAGTGCTTGCACTAGTGCAACTTGTGCACATTTAGAATGTTCACACAAGCAAAGTCAGCACATAGAAATGGGTACAGATAGCAGATGCCATCCTGTCTTTGCACTTCTGTTACATTCAATGTATGCTATTGGATGACAGTGAGAAAAAGACTTGAATGTGAATTACGAGCTGCAGGATGAAATCGGAATAGCTGGAGATTTGGGTGAAGGAGAAATGGTAAAAGAAAGTACTGAAATACAGAAAGTATTGAACTTATAGATCCAGAACTTACATTCTGATACAATGAAAAAGAAGAATGTTGTTAAACGTATACTGTTCTCCTGAAGAGCAGTACATTTTTGCAGAATTTCCTGCAAAATGTTTTTGTACTTTAAAAAGCAGTTTGCAGCATAAGGAGCTACTGTTGGAGAAAAAGAATGAAAACTTACTGCAAACCTCAAAGACTTGTTGCCTGGAAGTACCAGCATTTTAAGATGAAGAAGAGCTTTATTTTGGAGGAAGGGTTACATTTTGGAATTAACTGTGTATTTTCTGGAAGAAGTGCAATTCATGAGTGCCACAAATAATGAAAATTCAGCCTCCCAAAGCTTATGAGTATAAGGCTAAGAATTTTAAACAAAATGACATTGAAGTAGCCAGCATATGGGGGGGGGGGGAAGATGACATATTTGACCTTTCCATTCAAATGCATGTATGTCAAGAAAAAGATCCACATTCATATATTTCATCATACATAATATCTCTGCTACTTTAACAGAATGCTAAATCCTGCTTGTATACTGAGAAATATGTTATGTAATGCCCTAAGAAACAGAAGCATATTTAGTCTAACTTTGCTCACCAAAATTACTAACTCATTTTGTCCTTTGTTTTCACCTTTAGGATACGCACAGAGCCCTATTCATCCAACATCTTAGACCTACTCATAATTTACAACCTAGAATAAAACTTAAGCTCTTTGGCCACTCTGCAGCTGGGAAAACTACTCTTGTGGAGTCTCTAAAGTGTGGACTTTTGAGAAGCTTTTTCAGAAGGCGTAGACCAAGGCTATCCTCAACAAACTCAGTCAGGTTTCCTCCTTCACCTTTATCTAATAAGCCTTCAGGTACCCCCTTAAGGACTTTTCTGTTACATCCCTTAATTAAAATAGATATTGCTTTTCATCTTTATTCCTGCTGCTGTTTTGCTACAGGTTTATCCTGTATTGCAGATTCTGTATTCAGCACATGCTTGAAGGATCACTTCCAAATCTGTGATTCTAAAGGAAATATGTGACCCAATTTAGAAAGATTCAATGAACTGTTCTGTAGAACAGATAAAAAACCAAAGTGGTAATAGAAAGGTAGAAATCAGTATTTCAGTATATGAAAAAATGCACTCAGTTTAAAAATGGGGATAATACATGATTCTAACAATCTTCCCCAGCCTGGAGGAGTTCTAGTATTTTGGGCTTCAGTACCCATCAGTCCTCCCTAACCCAGCCAGTGGTCAGGAATGCTGTGAGTTACAACCCCAAACATCTGGATGGCATCAAGCTGGGGAAGGCAGTTATGTAAAATTTTAAAAGAATTTTTTTTAGTAGTCTTTATAAAGGTTGTAGGTAGGACTAAATGTATCATTACATAATTCATGGATATATTATTTGAATGTTTTAAGATAGATGTCTTTAATGTGTAACTTCTATAAGCTGTACATATATTTAATAAGGAAAAACATTTAGGAAAGATTACATAATAACATCACACAAAAAACATTAAGACTAAAACTAAACTTCATATTTTAGTTCTTTAATAACTATTAGGTGAATAGTTCATCGCTCCACCTTATGCTGGATTTTTGTCTTTCTTCCTTAATGGATAGTCTCCACTCATTCTTTCACTTAAAATGAAGAAATGAAATCAGATTAAATCTGATATCCCAGACATTCCAGTATAATCAGATTAAATCTGATATCCCAGACATTCCGGAATATTCATCTGCCATCTTTTCCAAGACATGTGAACAACCAGGAATATCTAGAAAGGCCTTTGGCCCTTGGGCATAAAGTGTCTCAAATCAGGTTTTATCTTCTTTAATTCTAAGGAAGGAAATTCATTCCATTGGAGAGGACCATTTGCCTTCTAATGAAGGAGAAAATGGAGCCATCCTCCCTTGGTATTCATATTCTTGAAGGAATAAAACTTAATTTTTCAGCATTCTGAAAAGGCAGCTTTATGTTTGTTAGGATGAATGAGCATCCTTACAGAGTACTAAAATTTCTATTTGCTTATGCTTTCAGAATAGTCAGTGGTATATTATTTGTTTGACTGCAAGAACGAACTAGTTGAATACAAAAATTGCTTTTTGTCCTTACTATTGAGTGATTTCTATGACTGTCTGAAAAGTGCTAAGTGTTTTATTCTTCCACTTGGAAAATACATACCTGAGTTATGCATTTTTACAAATCCATTGTTCTGTGCTCAGTCTGCATACTGCTAGATACTGATATATTGGCTCAAAGTACTGCATCAATTCATATAGATCATATAAAGCTCTTCTGCCTCATTTCAGAAGATTACCCCTTCCTACTGCAACTCCATAATGGGAGTTCTAATCCAAAAGACGTGGAGGGCATCCAATTGGCTGTATGAACATACACATATACCCAAAGACTTCCTTTGTCACCAAGGGGCTATTCCAAACAGCTGATTCACCTCAAATGAAGATGAGAATGTTTTATTGTGGCTGATTGATTATACTTTTAAATCCTGAAGAAAAATATTCCTGGCAGTTTTTGATAGTACGAGGGGCATTTTTTCCCCTTTTCTTTCTTTTTGAATTGGATCTATCTTACCTTTTTAATTCCAGATCATTTTGTAATCTGATTGTACATTTTTCTAGGTTTTCTAATCTTTTGTTTTATTCTTTCTGTGATTCAGTTTCAGTAAGTATTACAAATCTGTATCCTGGCTGTGAGAATGTTAGTGTGAGAAGCCGGAGCATGATGTTTGAGCCAGGCCTGACCAAAGGGATGCTGGAAGTCTTTGTCTCACCCTCTCACCATTCCCACTGCTCGACAGATGACCAGTCTACCAAAGCCATTGACATTCAGAACGCTTATTTGAATGGTAAAACTTGAACTTCTAAGCCCAATTATTATCTTTCAATGTAACTGGTAGGATCCTTAGTGTAAGCATCACAGTGAATATCTTCAGTTCTTCTATACTTGATCTATTGTTAAGCCAGGAATAAACACAATCTATACTGCAGCAAAATAAAATCCTAAGGACTAAATGTACTTTTGCTACATCAATACAGTATTTTTAAAAGTGGTGTTACTTCGTGCTGGAATCATACGATGCATAGGAAGTGTCGTAGCAGCTATAGGATCTAGCAAGTCTCTTTCTGTTCTCATGGGGAGGGGGGACCTTGGCTATACAAAGAGATCTGACCTCCTAGCCCTCAACAGTCCTTGCCAGAAAATGGAGATTTAAGATGACACTTTGGAATGGACCCACCGTCTCTAAAGCTTTTAATTGTTCTGACATGTCCCTAGAATGAGGAGAGGAAAGTCCTGGAGCTTATTTCCATTTCTCTCCCCATTCCTCTTTCCATTTTGCCCAGGTACCTGCATAATTTCACAACATAGCACTAATGTCAGGATCCAGGATTTCTCCAAGCCAAGTGGTCTCCTGATTTCCTTGTATTTACTGCAGGAGTTAAAATTAAATTAGCACCAATTAAATTCCTCTGCGATTTTTATATGCATCTCTAGAAGGAATGCAGGTTAGAAGTATACATCTTTTTCTGATGCAAAGTGACCCATAGCCTAGGAGCTCTCATCTCCAAATGGTTCCATATTATCTCAGAAACAGGCATGATGGAACACTAAATTGGTTGTCCATGATGTATTTTCTGACAGCAGATCTACTAATGAACTCGAGGTGCTTGTTCATTAGTAGATCCACTGACAAGCAGAAGTTTGAATTACATGAGACTCCATCTCCCCAGGGCACAAAATTTGTCCTAAGAGCTATCATTTGGAAGGATTACATTGACATTGCATCAATTAAAACATGAATTTTCCTAATTTTTGAAGGGGTGAATTAAAAAAAAATATGCATATTGAGCTTTACCATTCAGCCTTGAGAATACTAATGTTCTTTTGCCTACTGTAGCTGACATCTTCCTTGGATAGATAAAGGTTTTCTTTTCTTTTAGTCCATCCAATAACATCTGGGTGGATTACAATTATAAAACTAAAATAGCAGAGAAACAGATAAATATCTAATGCAAAGTAGGTAGGTAAGTAGATATGCAGATTGATTTGATTACAGTAACTATAATTTTAGCCAAAGTTTTCCAGACTTGAAGATTTTACTTGTGATTATTAATATTAATAGCTGCAGTCTTTGCAAAATGTCACAGAGCAAGGATTTCCATTCTTCCCTAGATGTATTTATGTATAAATCAGGTTGGTGCAGTTTACTTAAATGAAGATGATACAAACGCCTAATGTTTCTCTCAGCAAAAATAATAAATGGCAAGATAAGACTGTTATCCATGGCTATAAACTTGTGATTACCATTCAGCAATGACTGTTACACTCATTCTGTGGTTTTGCAAATTAGTCTTTTTCAGCCTTGCAAAATCAAATGGCCAGATATGGTTTTAAAACTACACAGTTTTCATTCTGTTTTGACACCCAATTTACTGCCATATGGAGACATTTGTTCAATATTTTTAATGTTCTGAGAAGCAAGAGAAAATTAGTTAAAGGTATAATCCTTGAATGTTTATACAGACTAAAATCCTGCAGCTCCAAACATGAGAAATGCTGGAGTTGTGGGATTTTTTCTTGTTCAAACATGCATTGGATTGTTCCCTAAGTTACTAATCTAGTATTAATTTTAGCAGTAACCTTTGTTTTATGCAAGTCCTAATATGTTGTGTTGCTGCACAAAGCTACTGTTTTGATCGTCTTTTCTGGGCTTATTGTGTATACTTTATGTAGTTTTCAACAGAAAGCTCTAAACAGAGTGAAACCTTATCTTGTAAAACATTCACTGCCATCTGAAAGCCTTGAACTACTTCTGAGGATGAGCCTTTCTCAAGCCTTCGCCCAATAACACATCAGTGGAACTTCAGCATTTATAGCTGGCAATAAATAGTTTGATGGACTTACAATATGTGTATTATTGTATATGGAACATGTTCCATTCTTGACTTAATAACATATATATTTGCTTATTGCAGGAATTGGTGATTTCAGTGTATGGGAATTCTCTGGGAATCCTGTGTATTTCTGCTGCTATGATTATTTTGCTGCAAATGATCCCACCTCAGTTCACATTGTGCTTTTCAGTCTTGAAGAGCCTTATGAAATACAGCTGAACCAAGTGACCTTTTGGCTTAGTTTCTTAAAATCGCTTGTACCAGTTGAAGAACCTATAGGTATGCTTATAAGTACTTTATCTCCACCAGCCTCTCAACATGTGACAGAAGAGAAAGATTTCCTCCAAAGTTTGGAGACAATGCCATGCCCTTTTAGCACTAAGGCATCATGGTTTATACCAGGAATGAGCCACATGTTGCCCTTCAGATAGTCTTCACCATTAAGTTATGCTTTCTAGGGAAGATAGTAATTGTAGACCAAAACAGCTGGAGGACCAGAAGTGGCTTGCATTTGTTTTATAAAGATGCCACTTTTCACTGAATTTATTTTTTTCTCCATCTGGGTGGTAGTTTCCACTTGGCCATGAAGCTCTCTCGGTGACTTTGCCCCAGTCATGTACCTTTTCTCTAATCTGCCCCGTAGTGTTGCTTTTGTGAGAAGAAAATTGAGAGAAGGAGCACTTCATAAGCTGCTTTGCGTTCCTTGTAAAGAGGAAAAAAGACATGATATAAATGTAACAACAACAACATTATCCTGCCTTTTTGCATCTACATTTACTTAAGTGAGATCACTGGGCAAATACTTTAGTTCGCCATGTTACCTAAATTACCTGAACTTTCTTATCAACTCCATACCCCCATGAACATAATTGTTCCATGTTTTGAAAAGGATTTAATTCATTTCTTTTAACCAACACTATTCACTTAATTTTATCATAACAAAGCATTCCTCACCTATTGTGCCAGTTCATTGAAAGAACAAAGTCAAGATGTCTGGCTTGGCTCCATCACCTAAAATTCTGTCCAAAGAAGCAGTATTGCTAAAACATGTGTAACAAAGACATGAATTAAATAATCAAATCATCTTGGGACTATAACATTTTCTACTGCACGCTGACAATGTCAGATATGTCATATTAATATTCTGACTTAATGTTAAAGCTATTAAGAGACAGTCTGACTTTAAGCCAGAATTTAATTAGCCTTTCTCCAGATCATTCAAATAAATTTATTTTCATTAGCTTACTGATTAAGGAATTCAGAAGTGCCTAATGCCTTTTCTGTAAAAAAATATTTTATATATATAAATGTGAGTGTATTTGTATGTATCAACAATTTTAAGAAAATAAAACCTCAAATTGAAAGCTATTTCATACTTCGTGCACTCTCCAAAATTCAAATTCAGCTTTCATTCATTACGATATTAGAAATGTTGTAAAATTGTTCAGCTAGAACAGCTAACAGTATTGAAATTCATCCTGCTGATCACTTGCTTGTCACCCTTTTAAACACACCAACAAACAGTATAAATTACAGATACATTTCTTGGACAAGCAAATATTTTTTATGCAGAACCAGCAAGGCAACCTGATCCACTCATGAATGGAGTTCTTGGGTTTCTCCCTTGACTCCAAAATCAGGGACAGCTCTGGATGGCATCTCATTGCATTCAACACTATCCTACTGTTAAGTCAATAGTGTTTGCTCAAGCAGAAAGTGTGTATGTATACAGTGCATGCTGTATAATGCATACGGATCAGGTATGGATTGGAACCTGGTTTTTTTTTGGGGGGGGGGGGGTATTTAGGGCACATAAATGTCATTGAACAAATCCAGGGCTTTATTGAGCATTCTTACATTAAAGAAAATCAAGTAGGCATATTTGGCTTTATTGCATTTGAAGGGTTTATGTGTTTAGCATATGGCAAGCCCTCTCATGCTGATTGTTACGGTATTTCTGTTGAGAATTTGCCAGGATACAAGTAAATGCTACCAAATTAAAGCCAGTATTTTCTAAAATTTGAAAAAAAATGGGGGTTTGCTTCTTTTTCCAGATGATGTATAAGCAGTCTGTACGAATATGTGTTCCCTGCAGTTACCTCATTCATGTCCAGTTTCCCTCTCTCTCTCTCTCTCTCTCTCTCTCTCTCTCTCATTCTTTTTCATGATCTCTCTCAGGCTTTCCTACTCAGCTCTCACTTAAGTGAGAGTTCTTTCTTTGTGTAAGTACTATAATGCTGCATTCATACCATTGTATGAATGTGTTTAGACTATTCATTTGCCCTCTAAAATAATCTCAGCCATAAATCCTATCTGTAATACTATAGACTAGTGAAGATATTTTTAAAAGAAGCTGAAAAACATTACGCTTCCTTCAAAATAGATATTTTATTTTGAAGTGAAATAGATTGTTCCTAAGGATTATTTCAGTTTTTAGTGTCTTGCCCAGCTTTATGAAATGAAACCGCAATATTACTTGAAATGATGAACTATTATCACACAAAGCAGAGCCAGTCTCTGTAGACACATGTAATCAGTTCCTCTATAGCAGAATGAGAAATTCCTTTTTCTGAAAGTCTTCATTTTTTTTCACTTCTGAAGCATTTGGAGGAAGGCTGAAAAATCCACTGCACGTTGCACTGGTGGGCACTCATGCTGACATTGTCAACCTTCCACGCTCTGCTGGAGGAGAGTTCCAGTATGATAAAGATACATCTCTTCTCAAAGAAATTAGGAACAGGTAAGAGGAAGGGCACGCATTATAAAGCATGGGGGCCTGTGGTGTATTAAAAATTAACAGATTTTAAAATGGCCAAATGGATGGCATAACATGCATATTCGTGCATTCCCCAGAGAGCTTTGGCTGTTGGGCAGTACAGAATTAGACTCTTGTGTATTTCCACTGGCCTTGTTTAGGGTTTATGTGCCCTTCCATCAGCCAAACAGAAAACAAAAGGTTCTAATTTCCATTTCCTGTCACATCTCAACTTGGAAAGCTATGCTTTATTCATACTAATACTAGTCCAAAGAAAACCAATTATAGTCAGAATAGACCACAACTTCCCAAGAAACTGAAGTTCATTCAAAGCCCCAAGTGAAATTGGCTATCTCTTCCCATCATGTATAGAGAAAAAAGAGGGACCTGTGCAGCTAAAGTGAAGCAAGCTGAAGGCTGCAACCTTATGACATACTTTGGGGGAAATCCCATTGAATGTAGAGGGACCTGCTTCCAAGTTACCAGACTGCAAATGTTCTTACTAAGTATGTGGCATGCAATGCTTAACAGTTGCTTAATTATTGTTCTTTAGGTTTGGGAATGACCTCCACATTTTAGACAGGTTGTTTATTTTGGATGCTGGGGCATCTGGCTCAAAAGATATGAAGATTCTCCGAAACCACCTTCAGGAATTACGTAGTCAAATTATCTCTGTAAGTCATAACTCCATGGACAAACTTCTTCCCATTTTGTATATAAATTTGCTTTCTACTATTGTTTTTGTGGGCAGGGAGTAAATCAGAGATACAAGTTGAGTGCCTGTATGGAATACAATAGATTCCTTTATTGTCTGCATGAGTGCCCTCTGGTGCAAAAAGAAACATTGATTGGGTCTTGAGTTCATCCTTTTTTGGCTCTTTTTACTTCCTGGTAAATAAAAAGTAGTAAAATCAGACTGATGTATTTTTATTTTGAAAATCCTGGATCTGCTGAATAGTTGCTCTATGGTAGTTTAGCATGTCTATACTACATTGACTCTACATGCCTCAACAACGCTGAATGTCATTCTGATTTTTCTCAAGCATTATACAGCATATTGCCAGAGCATTTATTTTAATCCTGTCATACTGCTAGGGAACACAAGGTGGCATAATCTGAATTTCTCTGTTTTGTTCTCATAATAACCTTGGAGAAGATTAGTATTAGTCTGAAGGAATGGAGTTGCCAGAGTTACCTAATGAGCTTAATGACTAAGAATGAGTTTACACCCATATCTCCCCCAGCCAACCTTTTATGTAGCATGCAATACTTTTTTTTCTCATGAAAAACCATTTTTGTTCTTGGAGATGAGCATGCAACAATTTCACATTTTTTTTCTGGTGCCTGTGTATTTTATTTAAATGCAGAGCAACATGTATGTACCTAGAAGCATATATTTCTGTGTTAATCAGTTATGTCTCCTCTGTTCCATAAATCTGGTATGATCCTTCTGTTCTACTAGGAGGTTTTGCCAGAAGGGGCCTACTTGGAAAGGTGGCCTAGAAATATTTTAAAGAAATAAGAAAAGAAAGAAACTCGGCAGAATGGGAATTTCTTTTAACTGAAGTGGTTTTGATTCCTGATTTCAGTTGTTTAGTAGATTGTAATGTTATGATGGAAAGTGATCCACCTTGCAAAGTCATAATCCACCAGTAATCCTGTTAATGTTAGCATTCAAGTAAATCGATCATAATTTTCATATGTTTCAGTGACACTTTCTGAAATGTAAACATGTATTCTAATTTTATGCAGTTAATTTGCCCAAATGGTGCCAAATGCTAAACAGCTTTTTCATTAATAGAAGAAGTGCAAAAGCCCACATAAATCAAGCTATACAAGTACCTTGTGCTATCTCACTATCAGAAACTTTTAATATGAAGGAAAACATGCTAGCTGCCTGGTCAAACATTAAAGAGGACAATAAGATGATTTGTAAAAAGTATGCCGATCACTGTTGGGCTTTCATTGTTTGTGATTTCTTCATTCAGTTCCTATATTCCTTTCCAAAACAATTAGCTTTAAATGAGAATGGCATGATAACACAGTGCACTTTAGGCAAAATGAACGCATGGGCTGATGCCACAATTTCTGCATCATTTGTGACAGGATATCCAAAGCATTAGCGGTAAATGGTTGTGTGTGTGGGGGTCAAATATTATTCTGTTCCATCCAGAAAATGCTTCAAGAATACTTGCTAATTGTTAATAAAGTTTAAAAATTGCATTGTAGAATTATACCTAACGTCCCATGTGATGTTTCTTTTAGACATGTCCACCTATGACTCACTTGTGTGAAAAAATCATTTCAACCCTGCCATCATGGAGAAAAATGAATGGACCCAACCAGCTCATGTCATTGCAGCAGTTTGTGTATGATGTGCAAGATCAGCTTAACCCATTAGCAAGTGAAGATGAGCTGCGGCATATTGCCCAGCAGCTGCACAGTATCGGAGAAGTAAGTCATCTGTCCATGCCATGTTAATGGTTTAGACAGTTCAGGATACTGTGAGGCTTGAAATTTTGGCTCAGTTTTGTAGTTGGCCATAACTTGTGGTTTCATCTCTTACTGAACTTGTAAGAGATGAAAGCCACACAAACAACTATTTTGAAAGCCAGGTAGAAGCCACACATGATGAAAGCCATGTAGAAGCCACACAACTATTGCCTTCTCAGAAGTTCACTACAGTGAGATCTCATTAAATCAGGAACTAAGGAAGTTCATGTTGCATTGAAAGGGTTACTACCATGGAGCGAAAGTAAGTGTGCTAGAGGCAAATGGGTTTATGCGGCCCTGACCAGTAGTAAATAAAGATTTACTTCTCATTATTCTAAAATAACCCCCTTCTGTTCCAGTTATGATTGTAGGTAGCTGGGGTTCTTTTGAGAGGAACCATTCATGTGATTTTGAGATCCTGGGGCCAAATTGCATATAGTGCCTGGGTTCACTCAACATGACAGCCCATTGGATACCACAGTGGATGTCATAGTATGCAAACTGGACCTGTTTGTTAGGGTTAACTATGAGCTCACAGTGGCAGCCATCACTCCTCTACCTGCAACAACCTTGCAGCAAAGAGTTTTCTCCCACTGACTTGTGATCTTTGCCCTGTGCTACAGAAGGCCATAACAAACATTCACATGCTCCCAACCACCACTACAAGCCCTTTCAAGCTCCATGCAGCAGCAAAGGCAAGGGAATATCGGCACTCCTGCAGAGTTCCTCTGATGTTCACAGGAGAACCAAGTGGGCAGAGTGACTTAATGATGTGACTTTGTGGAACTTAATGATGTGACTTTGTGGCACATTGTGGAACTCAGACAGGCAGTCCTCATTGTTTGGGTCGTTATGATGTGTGAACCCACCCAGTGATCCCAGCTGAGACAGCTTTCATTGCTTCATCATTCCCACCCAGAGAAGCTGGCACACATTGGCCCCAGTGTTAATTTTTGCACTGCCACTGCTACTTACCCATGTGGACAAGAGGCAAGAGACCCCGGTGCTTTTCTTTAGCAGCTTGCAATACCACTGCTGCAGTCTGCTGACTGCTCTCACAGAAGCCTCAACAGGGCAGCAACCAATGAGATGCTGCACTTGCTGTTTTTCTGAAGCAGGCACAGCTGCTCAGCTTTATCAGAGCTCCTGATCTGCCAGAGAATTCTGTTTACATTCAAACAAACATAGATATGTCCCTTCTCAGCACAGAAAGTCGAGGACTGAGGGACAGGGTTGACATGCACAGGTATACAGAGGAAAGGCAGCATGCATATCATCCCCTTCCCCAATTTGAACCTCCATGACTTCAGAGGAATGCCTGCCTGATTTTCATTGTCTCTGCTACACTAGCCCACTTTCTCCCCCTTGCAACTGGGAGGCTATACCAGAATACCTTCAATTTCAATACTGTTTAAGGAAATCACCATTCCTGTTTTCTACGCCAGGTTCTTTTAATTTGGTTGAATCCCACACACATCTCCTACAGATAAAAGGGATTCTTCATCCTTTGAAAAACCTTCTAATCTTGAAGAGGGCTGAACAGGGGAGGAGGTGATTTTCACCAGTCCCCCCTTGTCCTGCAAAGTTCAGCACCAGAGAATGAATGGACCCTCCAGAAAATTGGGGAGGTAATGATAGGGTCTGCAGAAGGAAGTCCAAAATCAGTGAAAATCGCCTCCCCACCTCCATGAGAAAAGGATCTTCCATTTGCAAAAGGCTGCTTTACCTCTTGTAGCAGAAAAATGTGTTGGAAAAATGAAGCCTGCAGTAATTTTATATATGTCTACTCTGAAGTAAGTTTAATTCAGTTCACTGGGACTTACTTCCAGGTAGGCATTTACATCAGGAGTACAGAACCTCATACCTGGGCCCCAGTCTGATTCTCCAGGGTTCCCCAGATGGCCATGCCTCCTTCCACCAATTAAATTGATCGTTTCCTGGCTTTTGCTCAGTTTTTCTCCCCTATTTTAAAAGGAATACTTCTAAATTAAGAGCCTCAAGCTATGGAGATGGGGAGGGGGTATTTTAGCCTTTGGCTCTGCCCATTTTTGCCCAACCCATCAGTGGAATATGGTGTCAGAGAACAGCTGTAAAATAGAATTTGCCCTCAGCCCAAAAGAGGTTAAACATTCCTGGTATATAGAATGACAGACTGAATCAAACCACTCTTCCACTTTTATAAAAATGTTTTGTGGATGCCTGAGCACGGATATGCAGCCTCCCTATGAACTCTTATTCACAGTGTGGTCTTGTGCAAGCTCTGACCTGCTATTTTACTTCTACTTTTGAATCTCTGGATCCAACACTATTATTGTACAGTCAATTCCTTATTTCGGGTCAAGAAATCAAGATGATTACAAATACATTTCTTTCTTTTTTATTTGGATTTGACTTATAATTGTCTTTTTTACTGAACAGATCAATATCATGCAGAGTGAGACAGTCCAAGATGTTGTGCTTCTGGATCCTCGCTGGCTGTGTTCAAATGTCCTTGGAAGGCTCCTGTCCGTAGAGAACCCTAAAGCCCTCCACCACTACAGAGGTCGATATACCATAGAGGACATTCAACGCCTGATACCAGATAGTGATATAGAAGAGCTTATACAGATCTTGGACGCCATGGATATCTGTGCTAGGGATCTCAGCAGTGGAACAATGATTGATGTTCCTGCATTGATCAAGACTGATAGCCTTCATAGATCTTGGGCTGATGAGGAGGATGAAGTTATGATTTATGGTGGTGTCCGAATTGTTCCTGTGGAGCACCTAGCACCGCTTCCATGTGGGATCTTCCATAAAGTTCAGGTGAATCTGTGCAGATGGATTCACCAGCAGAGCACAGAAGGAGATGCAGATATACGTCTCTGGGTAAATGGATCCAAGATTGTGAACCGTGGAGCTGAGCTTCTTGTGTTGCTTGTCAACAATGGTCAGGGTATTGAAGTTCAAGTTAGAGGCCTGGAAACAGAGAAGATTAAATGCTGCTTATTCCTGGATTCGGTGTGCAGCACCATTGATAATTTGATGGCCACAACATTACCAGGACTCTTAACAGTCAAACATTATCTCAGTCCCCAGCAACTGAGGGAACACCATGAACCAATAATGATTTACCAGCCAAGAGACTTTTTTCGGGCGCAAAGTCAAAAGGAGACCTCATTGACTAATACCATGGGTGGCTATAAAGAAAGTTTCAGTAGTATATTGTGCTTTGGGTGTCTTGATGTCTACTCACAGGGAAGCTTGGGGATGGATATCCATGTATCAGATCTGAATCTGCTTACAAGGAGGAAACTGAGTCGACTTCTAGATCCACCTGATCCCATGGGCAAGGATTGGTGCCTTCTTGCGATGAACTTGGGCCTTCCTGAGCTTGTTGCAAAACACAATACAAACAATGGGAGTCAAAATGACTTTGTCTCAAGTCCATCCTACGCCCTTCTGCAGGAATGGGGAAATGCCCCTGAAAGTACTGTGGGTATCCTAATGTCTAAGCTGAGAGAACTGGGCCGCAGAGATGCAGCTGACTTTTTACTGAAAGCATCTTCTGTGTTCAGAGTCAGTTTAGATGCAAATGGCCAAGAAGCCTATGCTTCAAGCTGTAACAGTGGGACTTCTTATAATTCAATTAGCTCAGTTGTCTCTCGGTGAAAGAAAATGCCAGAAAGCGCACACTTTTATAAACAAGAATGGATTAAGTATGGCAGTTTTGTATGTATTTATAAGTTTCTACATTAATGGGTTGCTACCTTTCTCCTGCATTATTTTTCAAGTGACCAACCTTCCTACTTTTTTAACTGTACCCCATTGCTCTTATTTTAGTTACTGAAGGTAGTATATTTCTGGTACTTGACAGTCTACTCCTGATTATACATTATGCTGCTTTAAATTTGGTCAATTCTACTGGGAGGCCTCCAGCTTTTCAGTAAGCAAGATTTTTAAAATATAATTTTTCCTAACAGAAGAATACTACATAATGATTAACACTTACTTCTTATATCCTTTTTCTTTTTCATCATGCGTATTTAAATTTTTAACATATATATAGCAAAACAATGCTAGTCTGTTGGATTTTAACACCAGGCTTGGAAATGAAAAAGCGAGTGCCTTTGCAGAAGAATAATAATATGGTTAAAGTCAAGTGATCCTGTTGAAGCTGTAAGACAATGCTACCTCTATTTCACTGTCTGCATGCTGGGTATTCCAAGGGGCACTTGCCTTTATGTTTTCCTGAAGTTTAAGGTATTTGGTAACATGAAATTTGTTCTGCTGAAGAGCTCTCATGTGGGATACCATGAGGGAAGGAACATATAAAGCATTATCCATTTTTGTTTCCGTTGAAGTGGAATGGAAATGTTAAAACCCATGAACTTGCACCTTCCATTATTTCCACATATCTCAGGTAAAGATTTTACACAATTGTAAAGTTCACCAAGGCACGTACACAAGTGTTAGCTAAATGGACTTAATCTGTATTTAACAGTGATCATTTGTGTGAAGCAAATGGTTTTTCACTTTCAGATACTAGTGTGCTTATTTCTTATACTTGAAGGTTTGACCTTTGTTTTTGTTCTTTTGCTTGTTCGTTTTTTTAAGGAGAGCAAGACTTTCTTGCAGTGAGAGAATTTAAAATGGGTATGAGGGAACAAGACTACTTACGTTCTAAAAAGCATGTAATTTTAATGGTACAAGTTATGTGTATATACATATATTATGTATATATAAATACTGTTTTTCCTTAATCTTTGTTGTAGTAAAATTTTAAAGGATTTTTTTACAAATAAATTGTTGCCTGTTGCAACTTTTTCATTATTCCTCCTTTCCTACTGCATTCATATCATTAATCTGCAAACTGAACAAAAAGATTAGTTGCTTTATAGGCATGCAGACATGTTGGTGACTTAAGCAGCCAGTAAGAAATCTCACTCAGAGGGAGCATTTCACACAGTGCTCTATACAGAGATGCATCGTAGCATGGCTTTCACCCCACAAACATAACCAGCTAGACAGTTACCAGTACTGTAATGTATGAACTGGCCAAGAAACACTTAGATTTAGAGCCGCAGCATACTTCATATAATTAATTGATTGGTTTGATAGACTAAAAAGTGCAAAGAGGAAAGTGGAGCTGATAATAAATGCTCAAACATAGGAGGGAAAGACCCAGAGGCATGTGAAGGCAAAGACGTGCACAGTGATGTTTTTGAAAGGTTTGCCTTGGTGAATAATGTTGTCTTAACTATGTGAAGAGGAAATGCCTTTTAGTGTAAATACAATTTCTGGCAAGTGTCTGCGTTAATTTCCTTGCTGACAGTGATGATTCTGCAGAATCTGCATCAGCAGTGACAGAGTAGGGTGTGGCTTGCTAGTTATTAATGTTTGCCTGCTTCTGTGAAAATGCAGAAAACAGTGTGAATATGCAGAAAAGTATGCATCATGGTGAATCACAGACTACAAGATTCAGAGTTACTTTCTTTAAATGATACAGAATTTTAAAAGTAATTCTGCTGTGGCTTTTCAAAACTGTAGTTCAGATGACTTTGAATGGGATCTTCCAGTTTCAGTTTTTACCCTATTTTCATTGCAAGTGGCTTCCATTTTTCAAGTTTTTATTAACCTACAACTTCATTCTAAAAATAGGCTGCTTATAACTCTTTGATTTTTTAACTATTTCTTATACTCTCTGTAATGAAAGTATGGATTTAAAATCATATCTTATTAGATACCTGAAATACATATGTATATCTTTCTCTGGAAGAACACACTTTTTTTGAAAAATTAATGTGACAGTAGAAACGCTAGTTCAGAAACCAAGCAGAGAAACACGATTATATATGAGTTGATCACTGTAACAACCACTGTTGAAAATTAAGAAGCTTGGACTCCAATGTCACTTAACTAGTGACTATGGGGAAAGATGCAGAAGTTCTCTGGAAGTTAAACAGCAGCTGAAACTATAGCATCTAACAATATGATAAAACTTCTAAATGTTTTAAACTACAGAATAAAACAAGTCAAAAAAAGCAACAGTCCAAAGATCTAAAATTACAGCAACACATTTGAAACAATAAAAAGGCTTCATTTCCATAAGGATGGCTGAGAAGCCTTGAAAGGCTTCACAGTCAGGCGATTTGTCCAAAGCATGATATTTTGGCTATTTAAGAACTTAGATTTTAAAAGATCTTCAGCTTTGCCTTTCTCAGGACCAGTTTATGCAAGAGGAAATACTTGTTCTTCCTTCTGCTTTCTTTAGGTTATCTTTCTGAACGTAAGCATATAAAAAGCTACCTTTATATTGAGCCATACCAATGTTCCAATTAGTGTGGGACTATACCCCAGAAGGAATTCTCGAATAAGAGGTATTTTTCTTAGCTAATGTCTGTCAAATTAATAATTGTTCTATTCAAAAAGGTGTGTGCAGTCTTTACTTCCCCAGGTACAGATACATTATATTTACATAGTTCTTTCAAGAAAAAACCATGCTGCAAGAAACTGCAAGTGAAGATACCACAGGTCTCACCATGATGAATAGTATTCTGTGTTGATAATACTGTATATTCTGTGATACCAGAAATTCTCATAGCTTCTGGTTCATTAGTAAGAAACTATCTTTACGGGAATGCTTGAAGACAAGCAAAAAAAGGGAGGGCTATCATGAGAGAAGCATGTGAGTGGAGCATGTTTAAAGTTCTGCCTTTGCCCCATTGAGCAATGACAAAAAAGAGCAAGCGAAGGATACAGATCAAGCTGATACAGTTGAGGTTGCAGTTCACACGGTGCTTTCTGACTCAACGTAGTGGCTTATTACTGCCAAATGTCGTATTTCTGCCACATACTGCATGTTCTAAGTGATCACATGAAAGGAAAAAATGATTACATCACATAATCTGTTTTTCTCTGACTACCAGTGTGCCTGAGCTTTGGGTGACTTGAACCTTTTCAAAATTATACAGATACACTTTACAAAGCACAACTTCCACACCCTGACTTGTTCATCTGGATAGAAACATGGTCTGTCAATTCCACCCTCTCCTAATTGTCAGATTCTGATACTGTTGTGTCTTCATATGTACTTGTAAAGAAATTATGGGGAGACCAGTCAAGAAAAAAACTTTTAAAAATGAACCATTTTCATACCTCAATGTATACTTTAAATAATGCCCACTTTCAAACCTCAACAAATGTTTTAAATGGTGTATGCAAACATCTGCATACACTCCGAGGTCCCAAACATTTCTCAAATTTGGTTTTTAGCCATGGATAGCCCTCCAAGGTATCACTTGGGCACTCTGAAGGGCCTATCAGCGGCTATCAAAATGAGGATTGTAAAAAGCTGCCTTTGCAATCTCTGAAAAATGCAAGGTAAAAAATGGCAGAGATGCTGTGGTAAGTCCAAAAATATTTTTTTTTAACCCTCACAATCATGGAGAATGGCCACTGTCAGTTGCCCAAAAGTGCTGCTTGAAAATTTGTGGAGTTGATGATACTGGCAGGCACCTGAGCAAGTCTGGCAAGAGCTACAAATAAAATCTGGCACTCTTACAAAATTACTGGCAGCTATCCTAGTGCCCATAATGACTGGAACTGTTCTGAGCTTTTTATCAGAGGGTCTACATGAGCTCATTTGCCTCGCCAACTACTAAATTAACATCCTGGTCTAATGCAAGTAATCCTGTTGTGAAGGTGCAAGAGAAGAAAACCTTGAATTTAAAGGTATGTCACCAGGCCTGGTATTGTTTTCTCAGTAGCTTTTTTATAACATTGCACAGGGATTACAAACGTTACATGTCTCCGTAAAAGTATTATCAATCCAGTCTTGATTTAGAAGGAAATAAACTGCTATTTGTTCCAACTAAAGCAACAAGTTTAACCTACTGAATCATTCCATAGATTGCAACTTTCACTTAACCAGTGCAGAGGGCAATGACTTGATTTCCATGATTCCAAAGCATGGTCTGAAGGCACATAATGGTCAAATATACATCATGCAAACGCACCCTGGATATAAGCAATAGATTCTGTGTTGTTCACAGAGCAACTTACAACGCACCAACAGGCCTACAATGGGTTGTCCCAGCCATCCTTCATCCTTGGTTCTTTGTCGTGGCCTCTGTGCTGCGCCTGCGCAGTGCCCTTGGCCGGAAGATTGCAAGCTAATGGTTTTTGGCAGGAAAAGCTCCGCTCCCCCTCCCCCATAGCCTATAAAGAGCGGAGCGTCTGCCATTTTGTTCAGTCTTTGTGACCGCCGTTCACTGTGCCTCATGCCGCTTTCGCTCTTGCTCTGACCGTTGCTTGTCTAACTTGTTCTTCTTCTCGATTGTTCTCCTAGTTGTTATAGCCCCGGTATTTCTTCTAGTTCTTGTTAGTTCCTCTGCTTCATATAGTTCTTGCAGTTTTCTCTATCGTTCTACCTTTCTTTCAATCTTCTATCAAAAAAAAAAAAAACCCAAAAATATATACTTACCCTCTGCACTATCTCTCTTTTTTTCCGTTTCTTGCGATGGCACAGCGAGCGGCTTTCCACAAATGCGTGGAGTGCGGGTCAAAAATGTCTCCAACTGACCCGCGTGAACTATGCCTCCTCTGCTTGGGGGAGGGGCATAGGACCGATAAATGCTCTCACTGCCTGGCCTTCTCTAAGCAGGCCAGGAAGAATCATGAGAATCGCCTCCAGAGGCTCCTATGGGATCGGACTCTCATGCAGTCCAACCCGCTTGTTGCTGCTCCAAAGCCTGGCTCCGCTTCAGTGGCCCCACACCTCATGCCCTACTATGGTGGTTCCGCCTGCTTCTCCCAAGAAGAAGCACGAGAAGCGTAAGCATGCCAAACCTGACAAATCAGCAGGCCATAAGAAGGCCAGGAAGGACAAGGCTCCTAAATCTTCCAAGAAACCAAAGGATCCGGAGCATCCTCGACACCGGGACTCGGATTCGATGGCCCCCTCAGTACCGGCGGCACTTACCGTACTGACTCCACCTGACCTGGTGCTTCAGGAGGCTGTGAGGGTTGCCCCTCAAGGGTCCCCTCGTTGTGTGGCTGACCTTCCTGCTGGGCCTCTTCCAACTCTGCAAAGAGGCTCAATTTCTGATGGGGAAATTCAGGACTCCCCCCCCCCCCAGGGCTAGGTTGCCCACGCTTATGCCCGCAGCCACAATGGAGGCGGATGTGGAGGTGTCCCCACCTAGGAGCTGGAGGAGTCGCTCCATGGAGCAGCACTCGGAGGGATGGCGTCGTCCATACTATCACGCCTGGAGCAATCCACTCGCCGTCAGGTACTATCCTGCTCCTAGAGTTCAGTCTTCGCCACCGTCCCGCGACCGCCCACAGTCTTCGGACCCGAGGCATGCATCCCCGATACCTCTTTGGGATGGAAGTAGCCGCTCCTTCTCCCCAGCGGAGTCCTCCTCATCAGCTCCTCCGTATTACGGTGCTGACTCTGATGATTCGGAGGTCAATTCAACCTCCCCGGATGTCGCTGTGACCTCCCAGGGCCCTGCGTCACTGAATGAATCGCATGTCTCCTTTGCGGAGCTGATGTCCTGGCTTGTCCAGTCCCTCGACATCGACACCGTCCAGCATCTGGGACCGACTATGGACAAGTTTTACGACGTTGTCCACGGGGAACAGTCCACATCGGTCATCCAGCCGCTGATCACCACCTTACGACAAGCAATGATGCAGCCCTGGGACTTGCCCTCTCACCCTCAACCCACGTCTCAGAGGTATGAATCCATGTACCAGGTTCAGGAGGAGGATATCCCCTTCCTCCTCCGCCACCCCAAGCCGAACTCGGTTGTGGTGGAGTCCTCCCAGGGCAGAGAGGCAAGAGGTCACACTGCACCAAGGGACAAGGAGGGCCAAAAGATTGACTCCCTGGCCAGGCGAGTCTACACTGCTTCAGGCCTAGGGCTGCATATCTCAAATTACGAGGCGACATTGGCGAGGTATCAATACTTCATCATGCAATGCCTCCACAACGTCGCCTTGACCCTTCCGGACCACCAGGGTGACCTGGCCAAGGTCCTCATCAAGGAGGCGATGCAGGTTGCTGTCCAACAGTTGTCCACAGCCAGGCACCATGTGGACATGGACTCGAGGGCCTTGGTTGGTGCTGTTTCACTCCGGAGACACGCCTGGCTAAGAAATTGTAAGTTCCCGGAGGAGACTAAACATCGGATAGAGGAAATGCCCTTCGACAGGTCCAGGCTCTTCCACTCGTGCACTGACCACAAATTGAAGAAGCTGCATGAATCCCACATGACGGCACGCAGGATGGAGATACAGACCCAGACCAGGCGTAAGTGGTCATGGACTTGTCCATCTTATAGGCAGTCCTACCAGCCTAGACAGCAGCCCCAGCACAGACAGCAGCAGCAACAGCAGCGCCACCGTCCACAGCCCCAGCAACGCTATCAGCAGGGCCACCGCCGCGTCAATGATAGGAGACAGCGTTGACAGGACTGGCGAACCTTTCCTCTGCCCTTTTCCATACCCACCCCATCTCATCTGGGGATTGGCTCCGAAGCCGACTCCCCATTTGGGAGACCATTACATCTGATCGGTGGGTACTGTCCATCATTCAGCATGACTATCGGATAGAATTTGACGTCATTCCTCCTTCAAGTCCAATCCGGTTTACATCATGCTCGCCAGTACTACTCGATGAAATACAACAACTTCTTCGTAAAGGAGCGATTCATCCAGTAACCCCACCTGACAAACTCCACAGATTCTATTCCAGATATTTTATGGTCCCGAAACAGGACGGTGGTCTACATCCGATTTTGGACTTACATAATCTGAATCGATTTATTGTGACGAAAAAGTTTCGAATGACCACCCTTCAAAATATTTTGCCACTGCTAAGGAAAGAGGATTGGTTCGCCTCATTGGACTTGAAGGACGCCTATTTCCACATTTCAATCCACCCGAGTTATAGGCATTTCCTTCACTTTGCTGTTGTACCCCATTTCTACGAATTTACAGTTTTACCTTTTGGACTGGCCACTGCTCCGAGAGTGTTCACCAAATGTATGTCCCCTGTCTGCGCATTTCTACGCCTCCAAGGCATACAAATTTACCCGTATCTTGATGGTTGGCTGCTAGTGTCGCAATCTAGGGAAGGACTCCTCGCATCCATCTGTACAACCTGTGCCTTGTTGGACGATCTGGGCCTACGCATTAATACTGAGAAATCTTCTCTTCTTCCAGTGCAGATGCTTACCTTCATTGGAGCCCGCCTGGATTCAACTTTGGAGAAAGCCTTCCTTCCTCGGGACAGACAACAGGTTCTTGCTCACCACACCCATCGAATGTGACAAGATGGGATGGTCCCGGCAAAGTCCATCCAGAGGCTCCTGGGGCATATGGCTTCCTCGGTTGCAGTGGTGCCACACGCCAGACTTCGACTCTGTCCGTTACAACTCCTCTTCAACAAGATGTTCCACCCACAGAGAGACCCACCGTCGAAATTGATTCGAATCTCATCCTCCGTGCTCCATTCTCTGCTCTGGTGGTTGGTACCAGCCAATTTGACTGTTGGGGTTCCCTTCAGGCCACGGGGTCCTTTGATGACCCTCGGTACCGATGCATCTCTTCTGGGATGGGGAGCGATATGCTCCGGTCTATACACCCAAGGCATGTGGAATCGTCAAGATCCAGTCACCCCACAGAGACTTTCCAAGTGGATAGTCCATACTATCACCTTGTCCTACCAACTGGCTAAGATTGATTTACCTACAGCCCCTCGAAGCCATTCGACTAGAGCTGTTGCAGCCTCATCTGCCTTTGCATCAGGGGTCCCGATTGATGATGTACGCCGAGCTGCTACTTGGGCGAACCCTTGCACTTTCGCCAGACATTATCGTCTAGACGTTCGGGCTCGGCAGGATTGCTCCTTTGGCAGAGCTGTTCTTTCATCTATTCTTCATTGAGGACACCTCCCCTCCTCCTTTTATGGTAAGCTTGTTAATCTACCCATATGTGTGATGCGCAGAGGCCACGACGAAGAAAAGCAGGTTGCTTACCTGTAACTGATGTTCTTCGAGTGGCCATCTGTGCAGTCACACAACCCACCCGCCAGCCCCGCTTGGTGTCAGTGAGTGGACATATCGTTGGTACCAAAATTTTTCCCTTTTTTCATGGTACCAATCTTTTTTCCTATCTCATACTTGCAAGTTTTCCACATGGGGGCGTACGTTCGGTCGTCAAAGACTGAACAAAATGGCGGACGCTCCGCTCTTTATAGGCTATGGGGGAGGGGGAGCGGAGCTTTTACCACCAAAAACCGTTAGCTTGCAATCATCCGGCCAAGGGCACTGTGCAGGCGCAGCACCCATATGTATGACTGCACAGATGGCCACTTGAAGAACATCAGTTACAGGTAAGCAACCTGCTTTTCTCCAACTGATATCCCAGTGTCCTTTGGGGGACAGCCTGTCTGCCCCCCCCCATTGTTTGCTATTATTGTTTTTCTTTATTCAGAGCCTCAGAAATGCATGATTGGAGTCTTTTTTCTTGTCCCATAAAATTGTGCAGTTATGGGTGCAATTTTTTGTTGCTGGTAGGAGTTAAGTTTCCTTTTGCGAGTACATTGTTGCAGTTCTTCAAGATGTGCAGTCTTGCCCAGTCAATTGCCTTGTATGTTGTAGCTGTCAAAGGGATTCAGGAAGTCGAATTGGTAACATCCAAGAAAATCAGCAAAGCAAGACCGCATATAGGTTAATTTGCTCTCAGTTGCACAGATCCAACTGCCAAGTTGGCAGCTGAAAAGCACCAAAAGTGGAGAGAGGAGTGGCAAAGGTAGGTGCACCTAAAGTTGTGGAGACAGTTTTCCCCATTAGGAAATATGCTTCCAATTTGAAGGGCTGAAGTGGCAATGCAGTAACTGCCAACTGAGAAAGAAGAAAACCAGTATTTCTCCTTTCCAAACCAGTGTTGAAATGGTAAAGAAGAGCCTCTTCAGCAGTAAAAATCAAGAGAACTGCATTGCCAAATGGGTGATATTGCCCCTCCCTTTTGGTGCACTTTCTCTCGCCAATTTTCTTCTACTTTTTGCCAGTGCTTTTCATCTGACAACTCAGCAACGGTTCCCTGACAACTGTGTACAAATTAGCCTATGCTTTGTCAGTTTCCATATTTCTTCTCTTACCTACTCCAGTTCCTGGTTCCTTTTTTGTAATTTTTTGTCTCCCTTTGATGGCTGAAACATCCAAGGAAATTGACCAGGCAAGATGACAAATGCCAGGCAGCCACTGGTGATAGCAAGAGTGAGAACATGAAGAATAGCAGGGACTTTTTGACACTCTTGCTGAGCTGCTTGCTAGCCAGTCCCTGTTCGGTGACAGTGCGCTCTGTGAATGGACAAGACATGGTTGTCAGGGAGGCTGGTTGCTTAATAAAATAAAATGCACCCTATGGAAAGCATTCTGAATTCAGGTGACACTACAATGACTTCAGCTAGTTACCCATTACAGGTTGTCAGGTCATGTGAACCCAACCAGTGACCTGCTAAGCAGGTCCAAGTCTGAGAGTCTGCCCTGGAATTCCACCATGGAATAGAACTCCCTATATTGATAAATTCAAGCTTACTGCATGGACAGCCACCATCAGACTGAAACAAGGATCAGAAACTGCTGTGACTAAGGGACCTGCTTCATGGAAGCTAGGCTAAGGAAATGGGAGTAGGGAAAATCCATTAAAATGTGTGTGGGACATTGGAGACTTTAAAGAAATTTTTCAATATATTCATTTTCACCCCATTGAAAGAACAAAAGCTTGGATGTCAAATTAGAAGAATATTAATTTAGTGAATAATTATGAAGTGTTTGCATGCTTGTGAACCATGGTGGTGGTAAATTTTCTCTCTGAAAAGCGCTAATTGTCTGATGTGGCCTGTTGTAGCCAAATCAGCTGCTTCTGGTCAGGGTGGGTCATCCTGCCCCACTCAAGATAACAGCCAGGAGCAGCACTTTCTGCTCTGTGAAAATGTGGGACAGCAACAGTTCTTAATAGATTATAAAATAGTTCCACTCCACAGTAAGAAAGTGAAGAGCAAACTAGGAACATTAAATGCATGTATGACTGTAATGTGCCTTGTTTTTTTCTTTAAAAGGCAGTAGGCAAATACTTTGCATTTGTAGACAGAGCCCTATACAATTTAGGACCATGTAACCATAAAGGTTATATGGGGCAGCAGATGGCACAATGATTTAAACCGCTGAGCTGCTGGGCTGGCTGATTGAAAGGTTGACAGTTCAAATCCACGCAACAGGGTGAGCTCCCATCGCTCTGTCCCAGCTCCTGCCAACCTTGCAGTTCGAAAGCATGCAATCGCAAATAGATAAAAAGGTACCACTTTGGTGGGAAGGTAACAGTGTTCTATGCACCTCAGTGTTTAGTCACGCCGGCCACATGACCATGGAGACTGTCTGCAGACAAATGCTGGCTCCCTTGGCTAGGAAATGGAGATGAGCAATGCCCCCTAGAGTCAGACATGACTGGACTGTAATGTCATAGGGAAATCTTTACCTTTACCTTTTTAACCATAAAGAAACATCACCTGCTATACTAACTTCCTAGGCCACCACAGTCTTCAGGGAAAGCCCTGCTGTAGTACCACTGCTGACAGGTTTCTGTTGGCAGTGGTGCAAAGATGAGCTTTCCTTCCCGTGTACCCACCCTGTGGAATGATCTCCTCTGAGAGGTACATCAGATCTCAAATGCTGCCATTTTTAACATTAGTTGAAAATGTATCTTTTCACTTTAGCTTCCCACCATCCACCATCCAGAGATTAACGTCTCTGTTAATCTCTAAGATTTCAGCTGTGTGTTTAAATCACACAGTAGTAACCCTGTTGTGTATTTATTACATTTTTGTGTTTAAACCATTTCAGGATTTGTGCAAATGATAAGCAGTACAGAAATATTGCTAGTAAATAAATTCTGAGTACTCTATTATTTAAGTGTGGTGCTGAACTAGTAAGTAGGCTGTTGCATCCAATTAGATTTCTTTGACTCAAGCTTGAGGAAGTACTTCCTCTAGTTACCTTCCAAAGTGAAACTACCTTGAAGTTATTTCAGTTGTTTGCTTGATGAAGCTAGGCCTTCTGGAATAATTCTGTCCAAATTTAGACACAGATCCTCCCTGGATTTGGGCACAGGACTTTAAGAATCGACCTCAACAGCAAGTTAGTAGTGCTATTTCCCAGCATTTTTTTTTTCATACAGTGCCATTACTCATTTCACAGCTACTCAATGTCATACCATATTACCAAATAAAGACAACAGGATTTGCCCTTCTCTCTATATATATGTGTGTGTGTGTGTGTGTGTACATATATATAGGGTTGGTTTAAATGCTGATGATTCAGGACTGGTTTGCATGTTCCATCTATCATGTAACATGATAAATTACTCCTCATGGGACTTTCACAATAATTCAGATCAGGCAATTTCCCTCTCACCCCTCACCATTCAACTACAAGCCACTTTTATTGGCCCCTTGTGGCAAAGTGGAAAACACCTGGTCCAGAATGATACATGCCGTGAATTTGCAGGAGCTTATCATTTCAAAGCCAGTTCTGGATTTATTTTAGAAAGAAATACAGGGTGTAAATGCTTAAATCCAAGTGATGTCAGCTTGTGACAGCATGTGATTTTAAGAGCATAAAAACAATCCTGCTGCATTAGTCCAAAAGCCCACGTAGTCCAAGGCTCTGTTCCCACAGGGTCCAAACAGATTTCACAACTGAAATTTCACCAGTAGGACACAACAAACACAAATACACACATAAGTTCCCCTGCAACTGGTATCCCAATTCCTCTGATCTCTCGGAGTTGTATACAGGCATTATGACTAGTAGCCATTAAACCAGTCCTGATTTCTTCTTGTTGACAAACTGAAAAACTGCTTCACTTACTATCTCTAAAGGTTGCATCAAATGATTGCTTGTCAGGTTGCTTCAGCTCCCGGGATAACAGATGGTTTCATTACTGATGCTATTTGAAATGCTGCTCTGCTGGCAGTTTTCATCACGCAGGCTCTTCCGTGACTCAGCTGGACCACACTCCCTCCAGCTGTGAAAGCCGCTCTTTCTGCCTGCAGCTCGGTATGGGACAAATATGGAACAGGCCTTCATGTGCATGAAGTACTTTCCCTGAAGCAACATACCTTTATCCACGTTCCCTCTGGAAATGTTACTGCATTGAAACAGACACGTGGTTGCCTCAAAACGCACTGCTCCTGTCTAAGTGGAACCTCTGTTTCTCCGTCCATAATACATACGCTTTCTTCCCTGAAGGGCCTAAGGTGTTTTGTCATGGACTGGCAACGTTCTGAGAAAACAATCATCTTTCCTTTGCATAAAGCCATGGAAATAGAAGCTAATGAACCAGGAGAGACAACTGAAGGAAGGTGTTCCAGAAAAAGAGGTATCCCTTGCTTCACCGAGAATGCCATCACACTTCCTCTCATCGGGTAGGCAGAAGCAGCTTCCTGCTTCTCCACTCTGGCCTTTCACAGTTTAGGCGAGAGATCACATGACTACCGAAAGTAATCCTCTGCACAAATGCTGCTTGTCGCAGTTCGGTGTATTGCCAGCATCTGGGTGCATTCAGCCACAGGGATCACATACGAGGCCTCGTCCAGGCACTCATTTTTACCTCCCTACCTCAGGTACTTTAGGAGAGGCTGCGTTGCACATATGCTGAGGGGGGCGTGTTTTTAAGTGGCTGGCTTCAATTCCACAGTACAGTGTGCACAGCTACAATTCACCACAGAGTTAGGCCTGTTTAAAGCCAGCCAGGACAATGCTTTTGTGGTGAATGACCTAAGAATGCTTCCAATTGCGAGTTTCGGTTATGGCGCAGATATAACAGGGTGAAACTGGGTAACTGGCCTTACCGAAGGCACTTTGCATGTAATGAATTGGAGCCAACATAACCATTTCACAGATGAAATGTCTAAACAGGTCAATAGCTTAAGTTCTCTGGGCAGTGAACAACAGTTAATACATACAATAAAAATAATATAAAATAAAACAACAGCTCAGCATCATAAAATTAGCAAAATCATTTGGCTGGCCTTCCAGATTCACAGTAAATGTTAGAAATATTCTGACATTTCTCATCAATCTCTGAAAATTTCACTGGAATTATTTCCATGTTATCTCTCAATTGCAGTCTAGAAGCACAAGTATCTCACTTAACAACAGATTCTCTTAAACAAAAATGCCAGCAGCCTGACTCTTAAAGAACTATTTCTGGCTTAAGCTGCTTGGATTCTAGCAGGCTGCACTGCACTTCCGTTAGCTACACGGAACCCAAAGCATGTCTGGAATGCTGGCCCATGTATCTCATTTTACTTCTGTTCATCGTACATATTTTATCTTGGTGCATTCAGAACCTGACAGTATTTTCACTTGTTTAATTAAGAAAAGGATAGCATATCACAGGACAAAATTAAAGGCATTTTTCAAGTGTTATTTCTGCTTTGAACTGTTCAAAATTTGTGGCAAAATTTGTGGCATTGATAGTTACCATTTTATACATGTCTGAGCTCTCTGTATGAAGATTAATTCTGAGTGAATGGCTGTGCATAACATCCTTCAGAAACTAGTTTGCCACTTTAGTACCAAGTTCATTGTGTAAGTAAAGACAGTCGCTAGAAGACAGGGGTCCATTCACACAACACCCTGACTTATTCTTAGCTCCACAATTAACCCCAGTACATGCAGGATGCAAACAGCTGCCATTTTGAAGCAGCCACCTCTAATTGGTTTCATCGGTGGTTGCAGCATATTATGTAAATCTGGCCATCGTGGGCTTACATGAATACACACACTTAACCAAGTTACTACTTGAGGGTTGAGTGTTAGTTGTTTAACAATTAACCCATAATGGCCAGGTTTGTGTGTCTCACTGCAATGCCAAATCTCACGTATAGGTGGTCTGCATATTCAAAACTGAAGCTGCACACACAACAGCTTATTGTGATTTAAGTACATAACTAATGCACAGTGGCTGCTGTAACATGAGAACCAGGTCAGAGCATGAGCTGGAGGTTCCTGTGCTATCACTGGTACTTCTCCCCTATGTTAGATGCTTGTGGTTCCATTATTTCTCTGTCCTTCCATGTGGGATGGCCATAGGTCCTATTTTACAAAGGATAGTCCTCTTTTTGAAAATGTCCCTTATTTTAAGTGTCCAGCACATGTCTACTTTATAAAAAGCACCATAATAATGGGACAATAGGGAATGGCCATGAAATTGCCTGTGAACAGTTAGCACTTGAATGACAGACTGCAAAGACACAGGTCATAGTCTTCCATAGTTTGGTGAGATGTGCTAATTTCTAATTGATTACAGTAATTATTTCTAAATTTGGATATACATATATAAGCTGCTGTTGTTATGTGCCCTCAAGTTGTCTCTGACTGCTTCTAGGGAAAGCTCTGTCTTGATTTGATCCATGAACAAATTGTTCGTCTTTCTGTTTGTTCTGGTTATTTGCAAAGCTCTCCTCCGGCACTATGGAGGAGAATGTCTCAGTTTTGAATGCACCAATTTTCTTTCTGTCAGCTTTCCTCCCTGTCCAGCTTTTACACCCATACATTGTGATTGGGAATGCAATAATTTGGATGATCTCAGCCTTGGTCTCCAGTAAAATGTCCTTAAATTTGATTATCTTTTCTAGTTCTGTCATTACTATCTTTCCAAATCTCAGTCTTCTTCAAATCTCTTGGCTGCATTCTCCCTCTATATAAGAATTATCAAATGCAAATTAAAGTTTCTGTATTCTTCTCTGGTGAAGGATTTCCTCTTTTTTTTGGAAGATGTACAGATTGCTACTGTACATCTGTAGCAATTTGTTTAAGAAATTTCCTTCCTGCTTTGCATTATAAAATAACCCTAAAGTGCAAGCAATAGAACATAGTAAAATATTACAGCATTCACCAAACATAGTCAAACAGCAAGAAGAGTAACAAATGAATAGATTATACTAGAGTGAGCAGCTTGTGGTCTTCCAGTTGTTTTGACCTATAACTCCTATCATCCCTCCCACCCTGCCTGTGTTGCCTAACACTGATGGGGGATGCAGCCCAAACTTTTGGGAGGACCACAAGTTCCCCACCCCTGGTTTACACAAGGGAAATTGGTGAGCAACAGATGGACACTTCAAAAACCTTAAATGTGCATCTGGCTTGGTTGAGTTATGGTCTTACACATTCTTATCCAGATGACGGTGACTAAAATGGATGATTGTGAATATTACTTATATTTTGAATTTTATGAATATTACACTGTCCTAAAAGAAATAACAAATATCCTCAGTACCTTTTTTGTTTCTGTTTTAAGAGTGTATATTTTGTTCAAGGTAGTGGTCTGACCAATATTTGTTCAAACTCTTTCAAACTAGGGAAGTGGCTAGTACTATATGTTATCAACTGCAGAACAAGTCTGCTAAATCATGGTTTGACATTCTGTGCTCCACTTACAAAACTGTTGCAACCAGTTCTAAAAAATGGTCAAACAAGTGTAGGGTGAATGTTTAGCAGTGGGAGGAGGAATGGGAAGGAAGTAACTTGAAAAGCAATTACAACATGTTTTTTATTGGCAGGAAAATAAGATTTATCTCAGGCTGGCTGGTGGAATAAATAACTAGTTGATTAAACAAAGAGAAGATACTACAGGGGAGGGTGGGTTGCATGTGATTTGCTCAACTGGGGTAAGAGGAAAGGAATGAAAAGGGAAGATTTAGCAAGAACAAGTTTCTGAATGACGGTGGTGTGACAAACACACTGGAATGTGGACTTGCTGACCATCCTGACCTAGACTGAAAGATTACAGCCTGTCATATGCATTAGAAGTTGCTACTTCTTGCAGCGGTACAAAAATGGGTTTTCTCCTGTGGATGTATAAAGGTGTGAATGCTCTGCTTTTAAGATGTTCCTTCAATCACAAGAGGACTGTACATTTTCTTTAAAATATACATGAAAAATCTGCTATCCATTTATATTCAGCCACAGAGAGCTTTTCAAGCCACAGCTTTCCCTAATGGCAAAAATGAGAAAACTGAGGCTGTCATACTTCAGACACATCATGAGAAGGGAAGATTCCCTGAAGAAGACAGTCATGTTAAGGAAAGTTGAAGGCAAAAGATGAAAGGGAAGACCAGATAGGAGTTGGACTGAAGCCACAAACGAAGCCACAGCTTGGAACTTGGAAGAGCTAAATGGAGCTGTCAGGGGCAAGACATTCATAGGGTCATCATAAGTGGGAGATGACTTGACAGCACACATAACAACAGCAGCAACAACAAAAAGCTTTAAACAGCTGCAACAGTTGCAATTAAAAATTGGCAAATCTGCTGAGTAAGCTTAAAGTGACAATACAGTTATGATGGTATGCAAAGCCAAACCTTGGTGGATGATGTGGATGATGACAAGATCTTATCCTCACTACCTGCATTTCACAGTACTTATCAGCAGAACATATCCAGTTAGATACAATATGTATTGTCCCAAAGAGGTGTCCACCCCCAGAACAAACTGTGCTTCAGGGAACCATGTGGTTCAAGGGAGCTGTGCGCCCTACAGAAAGTTTAAGAAAATTCTACAATGTTTGCCAAGGGACATCTGTACAAGTCCATGTAGAAAAGATTCCCCAAAGATAGGAAAAACCCAAATGGACATACGGAATGGTATGTATTAGCCTCAAGGATTATGCAAACAATGAAACCAAAATATTTGAAATTACATTTAAAAGTTACAAAGTAGGCAGGACTGTTCTGGACCATGGGTGATTTGGCCTTATGTGTCCTCTTTCTTTTTTGGTGATTCTTAAATGGTCACCCTAGTTGGAATTATCCTGGAGGTCTGAATGTATTTGACTTTGGTTGAATGGAGACTGGGAGCGGCTGACTCACTCCAGCATGAAGTAATGGTCACACACACAAAGACATTCTTGTAAGCGAGTTACTTTGGCCATCACTACCTAAGAGAGGATTGCACCCGCTAACTGGCTCTTTTGCCCTTTTTCGTTGGAACTCGTCCACGGTTGTGCTCTACTGGGTATCAGCCCAGAAGCACCCTAGGAAAATGAAGATGATGGGTGCAACTGGAGGTTTCCTCACATTGGGCCTGTCCTGACCTGTGCCAGGTGTTTTTGCTTTGTTTTTCAATAGGAGAAGGTGTGTCTGGTGGATAAAGTATAGCTGTGCTGTCCTTTGGTGGTCCTTCAGCTGTGGGACCGCAGACCTGCATCCTAACCCTTACAGTACCACTAGCCACTTTTTGTGATGCTCAGATGATGTAATAAGCTTTTAAAGTAAATAAAAACCTCTGAACTCCGAGTTACAGCTGGAGGAGGGATGGGAAACAAAGCAGGAGTGTGAGAACATGGCCTGCTGGATTTGTTCTCACCATCAAACCCATGATAACTTGAACTCAGCCAATGACAAGCCTGGAAAATGGACCAAGAATATTGAACCATACTTGCTATATATAAAAATTCTATAGCATTCATGGAATGCAGTTAGAATAGCATATGATATTTATCATGTATATGACATTATATACACCTGAGTGAGAATAGGTCTCATCGAACTCAATGGTTGTGCTTCTGGGTAGAGGTATATAAGATTGCACTGTTAGTTAATTGGAAAGAATCACAGGGGCAATCTGCTGATTTGTTTCCCACCAGGAGGGCTGTAAATGAGATCAGTTAAAAATAGATTAAGTCTAAATGGAATAGATAAGCAAGCTTTTGTGGTGGGAGGACACATCCTCAAAGATTGTAAGTTCCACCTTCTCCTGCAAAACAAAAGCACAGGAGCTCTGCTCTCTTTTGCATCTGGCCAACTAAAGTAAAGTCTACAGGACTTCCCTTGTGCAGGCCAGACAAGCCCTTCATTACATCACTCTGCTGTTTCCCTGTTTGCTTGTCTGTCCAAACTTGTGACCAGAAGGGTTATCAATATGCAAAAATGGAAGCTTTACAGTCAAGCTGGAATGATGCCTCTGATTCCAAGGGCAACTTCTCCAAGATAAGATATCTTGTAAGACCTGAATTTCTAAACAACTGCTTTGCTCTAGGGCCCTTGAGCAAATTAATTTTAAATCAGGTGACTGGGCGCATGCTGACTGAAGAGACAGCTCCCACCCACTCCCCCCTCTCGGGACACCATGAGAGTACTGGGGAGGGGAGGGAAACAGGAGAGTGCCCGCAACGGGTGCTGCCAGCCACTGCGCTTAACTAAAAGGGCTGGCTGAAGGAGTGGGTGGTGGGCAACAAGAAGTCTCTTCTCAGCTGCTGCCAGAACAGTCAGGAGGAGCCTGCAGGGATGATCCCAGGCATTGCTTGCAGGCAACTCCTCTGTGCCAGAATCTGAGCCATGTTCTGCTGGACCTCTTCTGGGGGGTGGGGGGACTCAGGAGAATGAGGTACCCCCACCCCACTGCTTGCCACAGCAGCTGCTCAGCAGCCACCACAGCAATCAATATGGGTAGATTCTTCTGGGCTTCCTCTAGGAAAGACCAAGCAGAACATGCCTTGTGCCCCCACCTGCTGCCACAATTGCAACAGTGGGTGGGGTGCTTTGCGAGACCTCCTCTGGGGGACATTGAGAAGACTGTGCCTGGTAGCCACATTGCTCAAATGACAGCTGCAGTGAGCAACAGGGAAGTGAACCAGCTGATGTCCACCATGCACTGTATTGTCAAGCCCTTAGCAGAGCGTGTGGAGGTGGCACTCATTGGGCAAGAGAACCACCACTGCACACCGCTTCATCAAGCCCAAGAGAGGCAGGCAGAGATGGTGCCAGTGGCAGAGACCAGTGACAGCTGCCCAAAGTGCCAGTTGAGTAGTTTGGGCTGGCATTGGAACTGCTTGACCAGAGCGGAAAGACCTTCTGCCATGCTTGCTAAGCAGCTTTAAGTTTCAAGGCTTCACCTGGACTTGTCATCCCAGTTCAGATGATGCAGCAAGTCCAGGCATGGCTACAAATCCTACAATGGGCCATGGCTTCTTGGGGCAGCTTTGTAGTCACAATGAAACCATTCTGTATTGGTGGGTGACACATTCAGACAACATGGTAAGCTACGATGGTTCTGAAGCCACCATGGCTTAGCATGTAATGCAAACCTAGTCAGTGTGTAAAAGCCAACCAACACTTTTTTAGTTTAGTGGAGTTGTGTCCTGTTTGCACTCGCACTTGAGGTAAGAATCATGTGAAGGACAACACCTTGTGAAAGTTTATTTCCAATCATGCTTATAGCAAAGTTTTTTTCACCTCAATCAACAAACCCATTTGTTCCCGCTTCCTGCCTCTCTACTAATCTAACAGCTATCTGTAGAAAAAACTATATAAAGTAATAGGTTTCAAACACCTGTCCATGAAAATTTGTGCATGAAACATGCAGCTGGCTGTTGCACGATAGATTTCAAAGGCTCATATAATTGGACAGGGGAAGGAGAGTTTTCACCCCAAACCACAGCACTAGCAACAGCACCTGGAAAACAAGCAGGCAGCTGGTCTGATGATCTCTGCAGTTTATTCTGCTCCATTCTACAACAATGGAAGCCAAAACTGGTGATGGAGGAAAGAGGGCAGGCAGAGCTGTTGTGGTTTTTGTCTTAAATGATGCACTGCCAGTCCACCTGCTCCCTCTTTAGCTGACTGGGACATTGATTTTAGCCATATTGTTTAACCATATTCTGTTTTAATATCCAGAGAGTTTACTCTTAATCTTATTTGCAGTCTTATTGTCAAAGATCATTAGAGTTGCCATTTTGCAGTTGGAAAACCGAGGTTAAAACATAGTGACTTGTCATTGGGTCAGATAGATCAAATGTGGGTTAGCCAAGATTTCAGTACAAATATATCTGATCAAGAGTCTTGTTAACTGGATCACACTTATTTTTGCCTCTAAATACTAGAATAGTACCAACCATCAGGGGCAAAACCCAAACCTGTCTTCCCTTCCACCTTAACACTACTTTGTAACTGTTCACAGTATAGAGAAATACGGAACATTGGTGTGCAGGGCATACAACAGCAACTGGGGGGAAATTTGGCAACCTTAACTGTACATGTCTTCTACTTAGATTTTCCAATGCATTTTTTAAGGAAATGGCTGTTTGGCAGCTTCCTAAAAATATTTGGTGCAAAACTAGATGAGAGCAAGGTTATACAGCAGTTTGCTATAAATCAAAGGTATTTTTCCCCTCACCTCATATGCTGTTCTATATTCTATTCCTCTTTGGGGTGTATGTCATGAGGAAACCATGTGGGACATCATTAACTCATATGCTGAGGCTTTGCTTGCTTTTAATTTAAAAAGGCTCATCAGGGTTGCAATTTGAAATGAGGCTAAATCCTGGAGGATGGGGATCCTGTAAGGTTAAGCTGTAGGCTGTGGCCCCGAGTCAGACTTTCATTTTAGAAATTGGGTGATTCTGTTCATGAATCTCCAGCATCATATCCAATTTGGTCTCAGGCCTGTAGACTTGTATTAATGGCATGTGGCCATCCAACATCTTTCAACATATTGCAGTAACTGTGGAACAAGGAGAGCTGGACTTGATTTTATGTCATGTTATATTCCCTTTACATCCACATATGATAAGGTACAAACTTGTAAAATTGTCAGCAGACTATTAAATGCTTGATGCAAGTTGCTCAGAAAGAGGTTACTTGAATCATTCATATATACATACATACATACATACATACATACATATATTTACCTGGAAGTAAATCCTGCTTAGTTGGACAGAGTTAATAATCATGTAGTCCAATTCCATGCATGCTTATTTGGAAGCAAATTCCAATTTGGTTCCATTTGACTGACTACCAAACAATGGACTCAGTTTTAGCTGGCTGAGTCCATATAAAAGTGGCCTTTGCTTAGCTAGCTAACAAACATTTTATAAAGCTAACAAAAACAGATGATACATGTCAGTGCTCCTGTGGAAATAAATACATTTTAAAAAGCCATTTCACACATGCAGTGGAAGACACTCACCAGATGGGAAATGATACTGTTATGTCCTTTGCCTTGGACCAGCCATTTTCCTTTTTGCAATTTTCCATTCATAAAGTTCATTTTAATTTGGGGATGAGAGAAGGTAAATTTCTTCATTTGTTTATGAGTGGAGTTACAGATATCAACATTAACATATGGTAAGTAATGTAAGACTACATCCTTCATAATTACTAGTAGTTGAAAGTCCAGTTCCTATCAATGGGACTTTCCAATTAAGAATAGCATAGAATTGCACTGCACAATTCAAAGCTCAGGAAACTAAACACAAGCTACTGTAATATTATTGTGGCATAACTTTATACAAGGAGATCACTTGTGGTTCTGAATGCTTGAATTCAGATGAAGGGAGCAGAGATGGATAGCATACAGCCCTCTGCATATGGGCAGCCTGCAAATTCCATTAGCTCAGCAGTCACCATGGCCAGTGGTGATACTCTTGGCAGCGGGGCTATTATGAAACACATGATTTCCTTCCAATGCTGCTTTTTGTTTTGGTCCTAGAAGCCCAGCCAAAAAAAGGTTTCCTTATCCTGGGCTATACTACCACATGGAAGCTATCTCCTACCCACCAGCGTCAGGTAAACAAAATATCATCCATATTCCATCCTCCACAGTCATGTGCAGACATCAAAGGATTGGAATTCACAAACTGTTGCATGATTAGTCCCAGCTTCACCATCCAGCAAATCAAGAGCTGGAGAGGCTGGGAAGATTTAAAGCCACCCTTCCAGCTGAGAAACAAGGCAGAGGCATTCAGGAAAAACCAAGAGTGACTGTTGCTTTCATTCCCAGCAAGGTAAGTATGGGAGTCCATTTGGGAGTTAAGAGACTGCTAGCTTTTGTGTCATGGATTTGAAGGTAATGGTTGGGGGATTTGCCTCTAGATTTCCCCCCAGATCCTAGTGAGGTTGGAGGTTGTCCTTTACCTGTAAAAGGTGAATTTCCTGGGATCCCAAGAAGCTCTTGCAAGCCCCTCAATGTCCCCCAGGTTACTCTGCCCCACCAAAAGGCTGCCCTTGATATCATGCATCATTGGAGAAGAGGAGCTGCCCCCAACCACAAACAACCTTATTCAAGACCTGAAGTCCCTCTTACTGGTATATAATCCTAGCCCGTGCCTTGAGTGCTAGCTCTGACACAAAGTTTCTTAACAACAGCTTGACAAGCACTGCATTTCTTTGCAGTTTGCACAGCCTCCCAGGCAGGACTGAATTGCTCCTATCATTTCTCTCCCACTTTGATTGGAGGAGGGAATCTCTGTTTGATCAAATCTTTTTTCTCACTCTTCCAAAGATCTCATCATGAACTTTTATCTGTGCATATTGGCCTTAAGTGTGGAGGCGTGCTTTGCTGCTCCAAGCCTAGACCCTGCTTTGAATGACCACTGGCAGCTTTGGAAAACATGGCATGGCAAGGCGTACCATGACGTGAGTGAGTGGCACTACCTGTGACCTGCGGCACAGAAGTGAAATGTATTTCAAAACTGTGTGGAAGACAAACTGTTCTGAATCTTTCATTACTGGGTTTTCCTCTTTAGCTCTCTAAACTAATGTACTGATATATGTTTATGTTTGCATGCATAGGTATATATAAAACACATATTTAGGGCAAAATATATGTTTTATATATACATATTAGAGCAACCTAATAGGTAATGTGCGCAATAAAGCAAATTGAACAACCTTATTTTGATCTGCAGTAGTGGCCCACAATAGTTCTAGATATCAGATTAGCGTTTTGTTGATGCAAAACACACCTGATATGACTCTTTCCATTTCACTGATATGATTACTTTGGTACACAGGCAACTATTTCCTTCTTTAACTGTCCTGTAGGTAAGAAAACAAATATAACAAAACAAAAACAGCTGTAAACCATGGTGTTCAAAGCTTTTGTCATCATTTGTGTTCTAATCATATTTATTGTAATCCATGACTTGGTGTAATTTTTCAGCAGAGTTCATTCTCTTCTGCTGGAGGACACATGATGATGCATAATGCATGTGTCTTCTTGCCTTTTCTTATACCTTAGAGGGAAGACCAGAGAAGAATGACCTGGGAAAAGAACTTGAAGATGATTGAATTGCACAACCTGGAACACAGCCTAGGCAAGCACAGCTACAGACTAGGCATGAATCAGTTTGGAGACATGGTAGGCATAAGCAGAGCTGTGAGGCTGCGTCTGCCTAATCACTTTGATGTCACACTGACTTATTTCCTCTTTCTTTAGACAAATGAAGAGTTTAGGCAAGTGATGAATGGCTTCAAATACACCAAAACAGAAAGGAAATACACAGGATCAAATTTCCTTAAGCCAAACTTCTTGACAGCTCCCAATTCTGTTGACTGGAGGGAAAATGGATATGTAACTCCTGTAAAGAACCAAGTATGTGTCTGGAGTTTGCATTTCATAAACGACTGTGCATTTACTTGCAAACCATCTTCTGAATTTAGAGCTAAAATGAAGAATTAACTTCAGGGATTCTATTATTTCAGCCTTGGCTGCTAGCTCCTGTTCTCTCACTAGGACCAGGAAATGGAGCCTTGGGAGAGGGTTCTGTCTGCTGAGGCTGCCAACCAATTTGCTGGCATTGCTCTCTGTGAGTCTGCTGCTGCTGCAGCTGACTGGTTCTAGCCTCTGCCTAGAGAGTTGAAATAAATCAAATAAGATGAGACTCCAAAGTGCAACAGGAAAAGATCTAATTACTAAATTCAGGAAACCAGTCAGCAAAAGAAACCATCTTACAGGAGGGCAGTTTGGACACTTGAATCTAACATAGGAGACAAAAGACAGGATGGCAATCTTGGGGGGGGGGGGGAGATAACACAATGTGCTGCTAGCATTTGCTTCCATTACTAAGCCAAAGGTACTGTGGGAATCTACATCATCATGACTCGGCTGGTTTCAAACAAATTCATTTCCACCCATTTGAACCCAGGGACAGTGTGGCTCTTGCTGGGCCTTCAGTGCAACTGGATCCCTCGAAGGACAGCACTTCCGCAAAACCGGCAAGCTGGTCTCTTTGAGTGAACAAAACCTGATGGACTGCTCCTGGCGTGAAGGCAACCACGGCTGTAATGGGGGCCTTGTGGATCAGGCTTTCCAGTACGTAATGGACAATGGTGGCATTGATTCAGAGGAATCCTACCCATATGTTGCAAAGGTAACGTGGCTTCTTCACTAGCTGTTTCTTCTGTATTTGTTCTCTGCAAACTTACCATTCCTGTTAGTCTGTTTGACAGATTTACCAGGTTGGCAGAAGGAAGTTCCAGAAAACCAGGAAAGCTAATTCCAGAAAACCATGCACACATCAGATTTTCATTGGTTGAAGAGATTTTGCTGCTAATGTATTGAGTTGTCAGTGCAACAAACTGAAATGGAAAACAAATGTCATTTATTTTTTCACTGTTGATTTGAATGAGTTTGAGATACTTTAAGAGCAGTCATGCTTAGCTAAACTGGACTGGATTTATGCCATCAAAATTCAGTATGCATAATGCACATATTTCTTATAACAAATCAGTGAAGCAGTACAGATTGAGACAAGATCAAGTATTTCCAATGTCTGCATTTGTTTCTTCTAGTCTTACTAACAGCTACAGGTTTGTGTAAAGCCATGGAATTTTCGTGGTTCTAAACACCACTCAAACAGGAAGGTTCACATATTTTAATAAGACAATCTTGTTGTTGTGAGCCACCCTGAGGCTTCGGCGAATGGGGCGGCATAGAAGCTTGCTAAATAAATAAATAAATAAATAAATAAATAAAATATATTTATATCAATCATTCCAAACCTGGTGGCCTCCAGTCCCTGTAAATTTCAGTTCCCACAATTCCCAGTCACTGTAACCCAAACAAATATGGCTCCCATGGTGGAGAAAGCAGGCTTCTATTTTCCTAGGTGTTTTTAATCCCAGCGACAAGTCAGAAAATAATACAACTTCTTAAATGTACTGGAATGGCTGTTACTAAATATGCTTAGCAATCCTCACTTCTTACGAATTCTGACATTAAAATCCATAAATGACTTTGGAGTGGAAAAGCAGGATTTTAAATTTATTTTTCCCAAAATTCTGTATACTGGAGGAAGCCAATGTCTTAGGAACTTTTCAAATGGCCCTAAGAGCAAAATAACTATTTCTGAATGTGGCAAATGCAGGAGGTCACACTCTCTCTGCTGCTCCTGCTTAATAAAGGGAACTGCAACACTGTTTTGGTCAAATGGCAATTTACGTAATGGCCAGGGTCTTTTCATTGCATTTTGCCTTGGCTTTACATTGCACACAATGTAAAAACAAGGAGGGCTATGGTAAGACCTGAAGGAAGTATTATGTGGCAGTCAGATATTAATCACTGTGTGAATCCAGGAGCCTATTTGGACCTTGTGCAACTTTTATGCTGTTTCTAACTGTATATTAGACTCAATTTTATCACTTTTTGTGTAGCCCCTAGAAGCTGGCAGTTATTGGTTGACACAGAAATTGGGTTGGCTAATAGCCAACAGAAACCTTTCTTTAAGAGGACGACAAACTAGCCCAGTACCTTCTTCAGGTGGGAGGGCAGGTGTTCTCTTTGTTCACAACTTGAAACCTTTGTGATTGCTCTGTAGCCATATTTCTTTTCTGCAAGTTCAAAAAAAATTTTGGGGACTAGAAAAAGAGGATGGGCTGATGCATTCCTAAGTGTCAGTGGTTCAGCCATAAAGGGTGTTCCTTTTTGCCAAAAATGGAGTATTGATTTTGCATGGGCTAGCTCATTAATTTCCTGAATTTTGAAGCTACATTCGTAACTAAAATGTTGTCTGTCTTTTAAGGATCAAGCAGGATGCTTGTACAACCCTGAATACAACTCGGCTAATGACACTGGTTTTGTGAACATCCCATGGAGGGATGAAAGGGCTCTCATGAATGCAGTAGCTACAGTTGGACCCATCTCTGTGAGCATTGATGCCGGTCACGCCTCTTTCCAGTTCTATGAGTCAGGTAAGAACTGCTCGAACACCTTCTTAGGGACACCATTGAATAGAACAACATTCTCCTATTCTGTTCCCTCCAAATGTACTGGGTTACAGTTCCCGTGATTTACTAATGGCTAGGGATAATGGAAGCTATAGTCCTAGCACAGCCAGAGAACACTGGGTGTAAGGCTAGAAAGGGCACTATGCACCTGGATTTCCATATAAGGAACCTGTGTAAAGGATTGAAAATATTCATGCTTGAAGTGGTGCCTCTGCTGCATGCTTATACTAGATTACTATGCAATGTATGAAAGTCAATTAGCTGCTTGTCATTCCTAGACAAAGTGCTGCCCCCATTCAGAGCTCCACAAGCTTTAGCTGGCTTTGCTGGTTATTTGTGGGTCATTGTCCCACCACCCGCACTCCTGAGTTCTTAATGCACATCAGAAGTGGACTTGATGCATATCAGGAGTGGAAGTCTGTCTGTCTGCTGCAAAGGAAACATTTGAAGGAAACCAGCACTTGCCCTCTGAGATGCAGGCTGGCAACATGGACTAGGACACTTCCCAGTCTTACCCAAAATTCCACAAGAGGTGAATTAGGCTCCATCTGACGCAGGCTGGATCTTTTCTCTCTTTGCACACAGCTTTTTGCAGAAGCATCGCCACTCTCCTGGAGCTGCTTCTGCCTCCTATTAAGCCCACATAAAGAGAGAACCCTCCCCTCCAGTGTCTTCTCTCTGCAAGTCATGGGAAACTGAACTGATTGTTCCCACTGCACAGTGATGAAGAAATGTGTTTGTGCCCACTTATCTCATTGGGTGAGGCAAGATTAGGCCAGTATTTACCTTATGGCACATATCAAAGAAGTTGGGGAGGGTTGGAAGAGAATTTCGTCAAACCCTGGAGAGAATTCATCACTGAACATGTGTGGCACTGACCCATATATACCAATGTACCGGTTCTTCCTATGGGGTTCACATATTATATAAGATTGGATAGTTTGGGCCACACTTGATAGAAAATTGCCAGAGAGCATGTGCAGCACACACACCAAAACCCCTGCTCTTCCTATGGGTTTTCATGTGGGATATAAGACTAGATACTTTGGACCAAACACAACTTCTCTGCTTCTAGGTATTTATTATGAACCAGAATGTAGTAGCCAGGCATTGGATCATGCTGTTCTTGTTGTTGGTTATGGCTCTGAGGGTGCAGAAGAAAACAACAAGTATTGGATTGTCAAAAACAGGTATTTCTGAGCTTTGTACAGCTTTTAACAACAATTCCTGCTCAGGCTTGTAATATAATAGAAAGATTGATTATAGAATGGATTGGGAAGAAGAAAGTCAGCAGTGAATTGCTCACTGATAGATGGGAAACAGGTGGTACAACATCTCAGTTTCCTTAAGTTCCTTGAGAGAAGCCAGTGTGTACTTCCTTCAACTTTGCAATCCTGGCGCAAAAAGGACTGGAGGAAACTTCAGATGTTAGAGTGTTGTTTTTCTTCAGATCTTTGTGTGTGTGTGTGCATGTGCGTGAGAGAGAGAGAGAGAGAGCACTTGTGTTCAGATTGTTATATCTAAACGTTAATGCTGGGTGTTGTTGGTTTTCTTCCAGCTGGAGTGAAAATTGGGGTGACCAAGGCTATATCTTGATGGCTAAAGACAGAGATAACCACTGTGGAATAGCCACAGATGCCAGCTATCCTCTAGTATAACTCTGAAGAAGAAGGAATCACTGAAAAAGCTGCCACAGTCAAATCTGAGGAAAGACATTCTAACATTTTCTCGCCTGAAAGAAAGGGAGTTAAAACTGACATGTTACCAATGCATATGGTTTTATCTCTTTCTTCCCAGATCTGTAACACTGTGTGTTTAAATCCTGAATCTCTTGATGTTTATATGATAGTGCTATAGGCCTTCATTTTTAAGTCAAAAGTAAATGTTGCTTACACAGTGATATTCCAGTCTGTCTAAATCAGTCTTCAGTCTTTTTTTTTAAGCAAGTTGCACAGAGTTCCAGGTTTCCAAACAAACATTTCAGCATCTCCCTTTGTACTCAGCATCAAATCACATGTTTTGTTTCTAAAGCAGTGAAGCTGTTTCTGAAAACCCTTTTTCAGGCAGGGACAATTCTCTGAAAGGAAAGTGAGAGGCTGATGCCTTTCCCTAGGAATGGAAATTAGCCATGCTGACTTCTCCCTTTGGGAAAGTTAATGGAACATTGGAAACAACAACAGCCTCCACTGTGGTAAAAGTAATGTACTCAGTTTAAACTAATAGAACTATGGTCACACTAATGGGTTGTCTTAAAGTAGATTATAGTATGATTATGTATTAAATTTCTTTACCAAATGATACATGTGAACATTCTTATAGAAATTCAAAAAGATTCCATTTCAGAGGTTCTTTAGTTCTTAGTCTTAAATGCAACAAGCATCCCAGCCTTTCAAGGTCTGAATTTTATCAGCCCCTAAAGCATTCGGATTACCTATCAAGTCAGCATGGTATTCTTTAACTTTTATTTAGGAAAACATGCTTTATTCTCTAAAGTTTAGTTTTGAAGCTGAAAATTCAATACTTAAAAGACAAGCTGAAATCCCCACATAATTTCTTAAACCTTTCTTAAACTCAAGAATTCCAGCACAAGCAGAATTTATGTTGCATGGATAATGATAATGACAAGAGTGGGAAAAAAAACAACAACATTTGAATGTCTGCTGGGGTTGCACAATCAAAAGAACATTTATACTTTATTCATACTTACAGGAAATACATGGAGCATGTAGGCAGCCCTCAAAGAGACTACCAAGATGTAGTCTGTACAAAACACTTTTATAAGCTATTAGTTAGATACACAGTTTGGGTGAAGGTTGAGGGATCAGGTATATAGTATGCTAGAGGCACACTAGGGTAAACCAAAAGGGTTGAATGGGATTAAGATAAAACAATACAAAAAGAACCTCCAGAACAGGTAACAATTAGCATATCTAAGAGTGTACCTGAGAAGAACAGGCAAGTATTATCATTTTTATGTACATAGGAAGCAAGACTTACAACATGTCCATCTTAAGTCTAAAGGTGTTCTTACCATGTCAGGCTTTACGTAGCCATATTATGGCTCATTTTATCTTAACAATAACAAACTTAGTCTACCTAGTTTTATCAATCTGAAAAATTAATTTGGCAAATTTTAATAGCTAGAATGGTTTGGTTGATTTAATTGTTTGGTTGAATAATTGATAGCTCCTGGGTGCTGTTTAAATTTGCAGGGTCAATCTGTAGTCCATACAATTCCAGAAGAAATAGTGAAAGCAGCAGCAGCAGCAAAGGAGAAATGAGTTCAACTGGACTTCCTTCCAAGTGCATGTGTTAAACACACTGACACTAGCCTGAAGGTAGTCCTACTTGACTTTTTCATTTAAAAATTGGCTGAAAAGAGGCCTGGAGTGTTCTTTGTGAGAGAATGGAAGGATCATAACTCTGTAATCAGAACTATGCTGTCTCATCTAATCAAATCCTTTACTCATATTTGCACAATGGGCACCATGAAATCTTATCTCAATATACTGGCCCTATGTTTGAAGACATACTGCTCCAGTCCTATGCCCTGTTTTCCACTGGCAAACACAGCATAACAAGGAATATGATGATGTGAATGGGACACATGTGGTTTTGCAGGCAGGTGACAGGCAATGCAGTCACCAAACAATTGCAAATTTTTCATTTTTAAGAGCCATATTGCATAGCTCCATGCTCTAGAATATAATCATTATATATATTTAGGGCTTCCTAGTGTGTAATGGTGTTGTCAGGGAATCTCCAAATACCAGTTGGGAGAATGTATGCTCAGATTCACAGGGAGAGGGATTTTTTTTACAAGCCTCAGCAGTTTATTAGACTAAGCCCTTAGGTACCCTCTGCAAAGACAAACCTTATGAACATTGCTGCCAAGTAGAGGTTAACACCGGCTACAAACTTCCAGAACATCTACAGATCGTTTTATAGGTTCTAAGTCACATGACATATCAGCAGGGCAGGTGGTGATGAAATAAGGGGAACACACTCAAAAGAATGTGGTAGAGCTCCTGAGGAGACAATAGTGTTGATTACAAGAGACTGACTTAATGGAGGAAGGCAAGAATTTAGCTCTGAGTTTGATCATGCAAATTAGGGTGATTGCAATGCTGCTAAAAAAAAAAAAAAAACCTCCTCTGGCTGCCTTATCAGCTGTTACTGATCAGCACAAGACTAGCTGCTCTCAGGCTGTGAGTTCCAGTCTCTTACAGGAACAGCAATGCTAATTAGTAACCTGGCTTGGAATGCTCCTACTTTCTGCAAAAGGGGTGCACAGGTTTGGTTTTATAACACAAAGCCACATATAAGCAACTTTTTTGCATAAAACAAAGGCAACCTTTTTCAACCTTTTTCTGCCAGGATTTATTCTGAATTTTCCAACACTTTCAATTGCCAGCAAAATAGACAAGTGTTATTACAAGGAAGCTACTAAAATAGTGGCCCATAGTAACTCTAGATAACTGATTAGCATTTTATTGATGCAAACATTATTTGACATGGCTCTTTCCATTTCACCAATCTAATTATTTTGGTACTCAATTAACTATTTCCACCTTTGGAAGCAAAACATAACCACCAATCGAGTTGTAGGGTATGAAATTTGGAGGTACTTGAATTCTTTTTAAAATCAGTTGTCCTTCACTTAAGATGCCTTATGGACAAGATTTAAATATATATATATATATATATATATATATATATATATATATATAGAGAGAGAGAGAGAGAGAGAGAGAGAGAGAGAGAGAGAGAAAACAAGTTTGTCCTGGATCAAACGCATTTAATTTCTGAAGATTGGCAGATAAACAATTTGTTGACATTGGTTATTGCACAGATTAAATATCTCATAATAATTTATAAAATTGACATGGTGAACAAATTCTCATGTCATGACTGCCCACCCTACAAATAAGCCATGCAGTCTGGGTTCCTCATGAAACAACCCATATTATAACCAACAGATGTAGCAAAACATGAAGAGATGATCATGCTCTTCATGTTTTGCTACAAAGTAAAGATGACCAGTAGTGATAGGTGTGAAAGGATGATTTGAAACAAGGGAGTAGAAAGATTTAAAAGGGTAACAAAGAAAATTACTTAGCCCAAAGGAGAGGTGGGGCTAAGATCAGATAGCACAAGGTGTGAGAAAAGGCAGGATGGCCAAATACTGACTCAATGACTTTCTGATTGTTAATTGACAAGCTTGGCAGAACAAAATGAGCCTATTGTAGCTCACCAGGGGCAGGTCTGAATTGGGAAGAAGGGCCAGTGTTGGAGCAGTGCGATGTAGGCGGGCGGGAAAGATTGTAAACTCCCCGGTACCCCAGCCAATGAGGGGAAAGGAGAAGGGAAGAAGCGGCCGGGAACTGGGTTCAGAAGGGGGATGTGAACAGAAAATGTGCTCAGGTGAACAGGAGAATGGGAAGGAAACCATTTTTTTCTGTTCCCTTCATTGCAATAAAGTTTTAAAAAGAACTTATTTTTCTCTTCTGACGGAAAGGAAAGAGTGATCATAACAGTAGGGAGATAGTGAGACCAGACAGAAGTAGTACATGGAAATGGGCATTAATCACTTTGGGCACCCAACAGCATATCTGGACTTTGCACACACCTTATTTTTTAGCTTTCCTATCTGACTTTATAACAAGATGCAACTTTTACTTGTATCTTTGACTTCCAATTCATTATTTTTTGTGAATCACTCAGAGGATGACAGTTATTGGGTGGCCCAGAGTTTGACTAGACCAGCTTTTTTAACAAGGAAGATGAGCTAGTTCATTAGATCTCTACAACTATATATGAGAGTGTTTCCTTTGTTTCAACTTTGTGGTTAATTGCAAAGTCTGTCTCTCTCATGACACATCTCATGCATCTTTCACATATAGAAGGAAGGAGATGGAGAAGCACTTTCACAACAGTCAGCAGTGTGGCTGTGAATGATGCTTCCTGCTGAGGCTGCTGAGCATAGACCAGGTGTCTTGGTAGTTTTAAAAAAACTGGGATACTGGTTTTGTATTAAATAGCCTACTAAGGCCCTGAATTTTGAAGCTTGATTCATAAGCCTCTTATTGTCTGCCTTTTAAAGAACATGAAACACACTCGTACAATCCTGAAAACAACTTTGTTAATGGCTCTGGCTTTGGTAGTAGGGCCATCTCTGTGGCTACTGAGGCAGGTCATGCCTCCTTCCAGTTCTGAGTCAGGAGAAAAACTGTCCAAACAGTAGGAACATGGATTAGTACACTTCCTTGTTTTCTCTAAAGCCCCGCAAGAGATGAATATGACTCCACCACACCCAAAGACTTGGTTTGTATGACACACTAAACAATGGAGCGGGTGGGGGGGGGAGGAGTTAATGTGTCATGTGAACTTATTTCCCTGGAGTGGCTTGTAAACCATCAAAAGTAGCCATGGCTTGTTCTAGAGTTTATGTGGCTTAGTGCATAATTTGAACCCAAAGAATAGGCTAAGTCACTATCAGGTCAAAAAATGTAAGAGCTCCTTGGCCAGATCAGCAAAGAAACTCTGGTCATTCCACACCTCCCTTTTCAAGCTCCTCTGGAGAGGAAGCAGCTGGCTAGGCCCTTCTCACCCTACCTCCCACTCCATCTAGCAAAGTGCTCCACTAGCAGGTTACGGGGAAGACAACTCTGCCTGTCAGTCCTGCACACAAGCAGGGCACTGACTGGCAAAATAACCCTGCTCCCAACCCAGCACTTATGCAACCCAGTTCTTCTGAATTCTGCCAGTCAGCATCCTGCATAGGTGCAGTGCTGCCAGGCAGAATTGTGCCCCCCAACCCAGCTAGCCAGAACTGCCCCAATCAGGTTGAAGGGGCAGGCCAGCAGAGTGGCAGGAAGGAGAAGCTGGCCTGCCCCCCCTACTGCTCAGTGGTGCACCACTGCTGAGCAGCAGGGAAGGGTGGGCAGGCAGGCAAACTTGTGCAGGAAGCCCAGGGCAAGGTGGCCTTTCCTTTGCTGCAGCTGAGAAGGGAGCAGGTCAGGGTTGATTCATTCTGGGCTTGGAAGCCCAGGGCAAGGAGCCCCACCCCCCCACACACATGCTGCTGCCAACGCCAGGTTCCCTGCCCCATGTTCCTGTGGATGCCAGGATAGCAGGATTGTTCAGCAGCAGTGGCAGCAGCACAGGGCAGGAAGCAGATGAGAACTGCTGAAAGTTCCCACTTTGGACAATTGTCATGCTGCTCCACCAGTGCTCCAGCACTGAGTTCCCTGAGATACTGGCTGGAGGACTGTGGGGGAAGAGGGGCTGGCAGGGCCTAAGGACTCCTGCTTTGCTCAATCAGGCACACAGAGACCCCCCAGCAAGTTTAAGACTGGGGTGTGAACTCTGCATGTGCCAGAGAAGCCCAGGCTGCTGGACTGGATCTTGTTTCATCTTGTAGAACATTTTGTAGAAGCTTTGCCAATCTCTTGGTGCTGCTTCTACTTCCCACCAAGCCAGCAGAACAGATTTCTCCCATCTACTGTGTGGCATATCCAAAACTATCTAGGAATGGGCATAACTTAGTAGAAGTATACCATCCTTTGGAGAGTTACTGTCCATCAGCATAGGTAGTACTCAGGGCATAACAGAGCTTCCTAGCAGCTTTCCCACTGGGTATAAGACTAGCTAATTTGAACCAACTGCACTATCTGGAAACTTCTTGGTTTCTAGGTATTTATTGTGAACCAGAATGCAGTAGATTGGCATTGAATCATCCTGTTCTTGTTATTGGTTATGGGTTTTAGGGTGTAGAAGAATATGACAAGAAATACTGGATTGTAAAACAGGTACTAAGAGAGAGCATTCTGATGTTCATACAGTGTTTTCACCAGCATTTACTTCTTTCTACATGTATTTCAACAGGGAATTGTAGTAGTGAAGGGGTGACATTCCCACCCAAGTTCTGAAATGGTATTGGCCAGGAAAGTTTTCTCAACCTGAATCTGAATGTACAAAACACAACTAATAGCTAGATCTATCTGGGTAGATGTTTCTGTGGGCTCATAACTGCTTTGTCAGGAGTGTTTTACAGCTGTGTAAAACAGCAGTTGGAAGGTGAGCAAGTAAACATGAACTCCTGTTTGACAATTTTAGCAAGCCTTCAACTCTGCCGGCCAGCAATGATGGACTGGACTACACCACATGAGAGGGACTCCAGACTGCAGAAGGCTGGATAGGAGACCATTTTGCATAACAGTTATGTAAGGTCCAACATATTCAGATTTAAGAGTGAGGCTGCTGTTGTCACAATTTACCAAATACATGTTGGTAAATTCTCACATGGTTATAATAGGGATGACTTGCTCAATCATTAAAAACCATCTCTGGTTTGCAAAACACACTATAGCTCACTGTGAGTTATTTACCCCATGGTGAGCCGCAGCATATGTAAGCACCATTTTGGATACGCAACCCCAAATTGGGGCAGGGAGTTGTCATGTGAAGTTGGGGATTCAGACAACATGGCAACCCTCCCTGATTAGGCTCTACATATTCAAAAGGGTGGTTGGCACACATCACAGCTCAGTGGGGGTTGAATAACCAACAACAGGCTGTTGAAGCATGTGAATTCGTCCAATGTCTTATATTCCATGTTTTTAGGCAAGGTTGTTTCCCAAATATATAAAACTGGGAAAACAAGGTATATATATTGTCATGGAGGAGCACCGGAAAGGGTGATAACCAAGTGGAACACTGTGGCAGAAGAGCTACAGATGGACTTAGCTGATGGTGTACATGCCAACCCACAGCAGAGTAGTAGTAGTTGTTGTTTTTACAGTAGCATAAATGCCTATACTATTTTAAGCCTTGCACAACTCTTTTGAAAGTCCCTGTCCAAGGGCTTGCATTTTAATAGAAATTATACAGAATGAGGCAGGAAGAGAGAGTAAGCATTGGAGTAATAGTTCAGTGATAGACAGAGGCTAGTGGGAAAAGTATAGTTCCTTTCAGTTCTGCATTCCCAGAGTATCTCTATGAAAAGGACTGGGAATGAGTTATCTTTGCTTATCATGCTAAGTTACTCAGTGGTGTGACTGTGTGCAGCAAGACATGCCAAAGTTTTAATGCTTGGTTTTTTCCTTTCAGCTGAAGTGAAATGTGGGGTGACAAAGGCTATATCTTGATGGCTAAAGACAGATTTAACCATGGTGGAAAAGCCACATATGCTAGCTATCCTCTAGTATAATTGTGAAAAAGAAGGAATCACTGAAAAAACAGCTACTGTCTTACAGCTGAGAAAAGACAGCTTGCTGGAATATGCTCTCCAGGAGGATGGGTCTCTTCAGATACTTTCTGAGGCCTCAAAAGTATTCTTACATGAGAAAGGACTTTAAACGCTGGCTGGGGCAATGTTGACAGTTGTAGATCCTTTTTCTTTCTAAACATGCATAGCATTGCACCTTAAACTTTACATGTGCTACTATTATATGTAGCTGTTTATCCTTGCGATTTTTTTTACCATGAACCTCTTGGTGATGGTGTACATGCCCTCCTCTTTTGAACTAAAATATAAATCCTGTTTATGTACATAAAATTATAATCAATAACTTGCAGTCTGAATAAAGCATAGATCAATCTTAATTAGATGGTTTTAAATAGCAACTTACACAAAGTAATAGCTCTTTCAAATAAACATTTAAACATGTGCAAATGAGTATGTATGTATATACTATTTGTATGTGAAGCTTGTCATTCTTTTTTCTTTCTAATACTGAATGATTTGGGGCCATTTCACCTCTGAAACGAAGTATCAGTAATACCATTTCGACTGGTAGAATGAAGAAATGATCCCTAGAATAAATAGAAAATTGAGCATGACCATCTGCAAAATAGGAACTTTTTCAGGAGCTTTTCTGAATTCTTAATTAAACATTGAAATGGCTTGCCTTCGTACTTCACTACTCCCCGCTTCTCAGTTCAAACAACCCAGCAGACCAAGCTGCAATATGAACAAGTGTAAAGTGGCCCCTGTTGAGGGATGAATTTCCAACATCATGTTGGAAAATTCTTATGGACTCTAAGCCAGGGATGAGTGACCAAGAAAGAGTTCTTTGTCTTTGAACTGTCCCCCCAAAGCTGACCTGTGTTTAGCAGCATTGAAAAAGTAAAATATCATTCAGACATAATAAGAAAAGCATCAGAAATAAAACTGCAAGTATGTACTGCCCTTATACATTCTACTATTCAATCACAGTTGGAATAGACTGTAGAGTTCTAATCACTGCACCTCAAAAAAGACATTGTAAAGTTGAAAAAAAGGACAATGCCTTTCTCAGTATAAACCTTCTCAACCGCAAAATTTTCATATGATGTCCTCCTGTAGATGCCCCTTCAAAAGAGGTTTGAAGGGTGGCTACACATGACAGGGCCTTTTTAATGGTAGCCCAAGCTATGGATAATAAACATAAACTAAAACTGATAAGTATCAGAGGGAGCTCAATGGAGATGCTGCTGCTCTGTTGCCATTTTGGCTTGCAATCCCCAAGCTATGGAGCATTCCTCCCCAGGTAGTTTGTCTGGTACCAATATTGTCATCATTTCACAGCAAGATGAATTGATATTTTTCACCTGCTAATTTCTTTCTATAACTGGACTTTTAATACCCATAAAACTTGAACACAACAGCAAATTTCTTATCTAGGGTTCTCGTTTTGTTTTTTGTTGTTTTGTTTTTACTTCTGTCTAAAAGTTACCACTAAATTCAAGCTGTACAGATGGATCAGTCAGAAATAAGAGTCATGTGTTTAGTGGCATTTACAAGTAAACAGGACATAGGAACACATAAGGTATGCATAGGAATACAAATAAACAAGGCACAGGAATACACACTGCCATGCATGTGTGCTAAGAAGCAAGTCCCATTGCATTTAGTGGGGCTGTGTGCCAGGCAAATGTACACAGGGTCATACCCCTTACAGGATCAGTCAGACAGTATTATGGCATTTATACTGAAGCATGTTATTTTAAGCATGTTTATATATTTAAAGAGATAACAGGTATAATCCTACACACATCTGAGAATAAATCTTATTTATTTAATGGGATTTTTGTAACTATACATATTGAACTGTTAAACATTAGAGTAACTTTGAAAGAGTAAAATGGAATATTCTGGTAGAATAATGTTTGAAAGGAGAGAGAAATTCATTGGTTCTTTATAAGCAAAAGGGAATTTCCCAGTTTCACAGGTGTGTTGTAATTAAAATGCTAATCTAGGTCTAATCTTCAAAAAGGAAGGTACTACTGTTCACATCCTTAAATTTTCATTTGTTGTTTTGTAGGTCCTTTAGCCATTAAATCATGATCTTACAAACAAAAAGAAACCCTTTCCACAGTCTAAAGAACCATGAAGTGGACATGCTGAGTACATGAGATGATGGAAGCTGGTGTCCACCATACTTCCTGTTAGTAAGAGACAGGAAGGCCATAACTCCATAAGACAGGACATTTTTCACATGTTTAAGTACACCTTGTGCAGTCCTTGGTATATCCAACAGAAAGGAATCTCTGCGTAATAACCCTGACAGCAGCAGCAAGTTAGAATCTTAATGACTTTGTGGTTGAATGAAAACTATGGAAGAAAGCTGAGAGAAAACATGGGAGGACTACAAATGGAAAACACCATCATCTGGATCTCTCCCACCCTTAAATTCCACAAAAAAGACAGGGTGATTGCAGGGTGATTTGCAAGCATCCAATGAATAAGCCAACTTCAAATCAGAGATAAATCACTTCTATTAGGCAGTATATATTGGCTGCCTACATATTGGTAGCAGATGCTGGTGAGGCATGGAGTGGTGGCAAGCTGTCAAAAGTCAGCTGTGTGTGCCACTTGACCAGCCTTTGGTCCCCTAAACCATTCTGCAGGTATAGTACAAGCCACTCACCAGTTTCACAATAACAGTTCATCGCCAAACCCCTCAGCTCCGGGGGGGGGGGGGGATCTTGTTCTCTGCAGGCAGAAAAATAGATTTGGCCAGTCTGAATTTAGAGCTATCATGGATCACTGTTTCAACTTTACATTCTTAAATATTCATTTTTCAGACTGAGATGGAAAAAATCACCTTCCCCATTCGTTTGTGAAGGAATGGTGACTTCCTCCCTATTAAAATACAGAACCACAATCACCTGGAAGTCCCAGTGACACAGATAAGACTGAGTACAACTTAAAAGGCAGGCAACGAAAGGTAAGCTATTCCCTGTTTTTGTGGTGTAATTTTTATGAGAGAGCCCCTTGCACTCATGAAAGTTGGTTTTCTCTCAGAGTAGTTACCCTGCATCTACCATTAGCCCCAGTCTGCAGCGAGGCTAGTCTCCAACAAAGATCTGGAGATCTACACGTTTGCCCGCGTGAAACAATACCAGGGTTATAAGGCTCAATGGCCAGTTGCCTTCAGAGTCTTTCTGTTCTGTCAGTCACGCTAAGAACTTCGTAGAGTGATTCACCTCAAGCAAGACTCTTTGGAAGCACATGTTTTCCCTAGCCGATGCTGATAGGGCTTTTTATCATTATTATTTTGGCTTGATCAGCCAAATCAGAGTCTGTGTCCTTTCCAACCCGCTTCCAGTAAACAAAATGTCAACACTTCCCACCAGCCACAATCAGGTCCGGAGATCACGGGATCGGGAGTCACGAACCTTTGCAGGATTAGTCCTAGCTCCGCCTTCCAGCAAGTGATGCACAGGAGGGGCCGGACCGGGGAGATTTAGAGGGAGTCATCCAGCAGAGAAACGAGCTAGGGAGGTTCAGCGGAGGAGAGTAGCGAAGCTCAGTGTGGTGTGGCGCCCCTGGCGAAGTAAGTACAGATGCCCTCCTGGCGGGTGAGGGGCTGCTACCTTTCCAGGAGCAAGGCGCCTTCTGGGTCTGAAGATAATGGTTGGGAGATGCTTATTCCCAGAGGCGCCCCTTTGCCTAACGAACGACAAACAAAAAAGGGGCCTCTTTGGGACGTTTGTTTCCCCCACCCCTTAGCTTCTCTCAGGAGCCAATTTTGTCCTCGTAACACAAGTGGAAAAGGGAGCTTTTTAGCCCGTTACCGCCATCGCGCTTCCTTGGTTTTGTGGGGACGAGAAGGGCTGGAAAGAGAGTCCTTTTGCCCTGCCTCTACGGCTCAATGAATACTTGGCCAAGGGGCCGGGGCCCTCTCCCTCTGTGGGTGATGGGCGCTCTGACGCTCCCGCTTTGGTTCTGCGTGTTTACGAGACAGAGAAACTGGCGTGGGTCCCGGGCGCTAACGACGGCATTGCCAAACCCTCCCTTCCCGAGCCGCGGCTGTTTATCATTCGGCTACCCCCCGCAAGCCGAGCGGAGCGCTGGCATTTCTCCCTTCCCAGTCCTGGGGCTCCGAGATTCCCCCCTTTTGCCCCGGAAGGAAGGCCGCGATCGGCTTGTGCCTGGACTGCTACCTCAGCGCGGCTCTTCCAGGCGACTGGAAGCCCACGGAGCGTCCCTGCCTTTCTGCCCCTCCTCCTCCTAGCAAGTTAGAACCAGGTCCGAAGCCAGAAGGACATGTTTATACCGGGCCTGCCCATTTTCTTTTCCCCGGCTCGGCTATCATGTGAGGTGGGGACTCACGTGTCTATTTATTGGATCACATGTCAGCGAACCCCCCCCCTTTTTTTTTTTGATGTCTGGTCTCGCATCTCCACCCCGGCTTTTCGGTTAGGGCAGCGGAAGTGATTCCTGAAAAATTGGTGAGTCATAGAGGAGTCCTAGAAATATTAAAAGGTCTGCATATTCCTTGCAGGAATATTTATCCCTCTCTTGTTCAAGATAATGCCACTCTGCTGGCAGAGTATTCTGTTAGAAATGCATTTCTCATGAGCGCAGCAAGGAATTAAAGCAAAAGCTGTGCTAATCTAGTTTGCAAACAAAAATCTTGTTTTATAACACTCACTTGAGTTTCATGTTGAGTGATCACTTTTCACCCCTGTTTTGTTGCAGTATATCCAAATTGTTAAACTACCCTTGGAAATGTTGACTCTTTGTGTTCTGATAACTTTGCCTACTGGTTGAAACAAATCAATTGGTCAATGGTGAGAAAAGGGTTACCTGAGTTGAGCAAGATATAATTCCGAATAATGAGGCCTAAGATTATATGGTTGGTCTAGTATTTGTCTGGATAACAGTGGCTTATCACTCAGCCCTCTTCCTGAATTTAAATTCTTACTCTTGTTTTATGCTAGCCACCAAATCATGATATGGTGCATATTGCCTTGTCCTCCTATCTCTTTCAAATAGAGGAGCTGGAAGTAAAACCATTCTGCACTTGATAATTGTCAGACAGCAGAAGTGATTTCTTGTTCTTGCCCCCTCCTCATTTATTTGTATTCCCTGCAAAGATGCTATATGATGCACAATTATCTGGGAGTAACTCACATTGACTTCAGCTGGACTTGATTCTGACTAGGCATGTATCTGATGGTGCTTTAATGGAACAAGTGGGATCCCTGGATTATTCTCTGTCTATTGTTATTGTTGGTCTTATCCTTTAATCAAGAAACAACAAACCTATGTAAGGATTGAATTGCCTCTTACCTGTGTACATGTACTTGGCGACTTACATGTTAGCTCAACTTGTACCAAACTTTTCCAACAGTCTAGTCTTTCTTTAACTAATGCAGATAAGTACTTCATTTCTTCGCAGTTTACATAACCTCCTCCATGGCGACTGTACTGTTTCAATTCCAGCCTTGCTGTGAGTGGCAGAGGCTATTGCCTTATCTAATGAAGTCATTTTTTTCACATTTAAGAGCATCCATCATGAAGTTTTATCTGTGCATACTGGCCTTAAGTGTGGATGCATGCTTTGCTGCTCCAAGCCTAGACCCCGCTTTGGATGACCACTGGGGTCTGTGGAAAACATGGCATAGCAAGGAATATCATGAGGTGAGCAGCACTATCTGTGGCTTGTTGTGCAAATGCATTTCAGAATGGTGCTGTAGCAAGACATTATGGGTTTTTCATCAGAAATGCTCTATTGCATAGGTTATTATAACTCTGTGTGACCTATAATATAGATATTATGTAGATCTTAGGGCACCCAAATAGGTAATTATGTTAGTGAAGCATCTGCCAGCAAAACAGGCAACACTATGATCAAGATGTACTAGAGTAGTGGCCCACAGTAGCTGTAGATTCATAATGGTACAAAACTGATTTATCGTGCCAATTTCCATTTCACCAGAATGCTTATTTTTGTACTTCTGTAACTATAACTGCCCTTGGAGCAAAAATGGTAACTTGATAACAAGTAAATAGGAGTATCAGAGCATTGTATTTGAGGCTATATAAGGAGTATTTTAAATTAGCTATGCTATAATTAATGTGTAACAGTGAAAGTAACTTTCCCCTGGATCAAAATAGTTGGTTTAATTTGCAGAATGGGGACATTAAGCATCAACTATGCAGTGATTGAGACAATTCTTGAGATACTAGGGTTCTTTAGCAGCAAAGAGAAGTTAGGCATTAGATATCTTTTGTGGCTGTATTTGGGCCAACCTAATGTACTCTCTGTGTGGTTTCCCTCGCCCTTTTTTTTTCTTACAGAGGGAAGAAGGCTGGAGAAGAATGACCTGGGAAAAGAACTTGAAGATGATTGAATTGCACAACCTGGAACACAGCCTGGGCAAGCACAGCTACAGACTAGGCATGAATCAGTTTGGAGACATGGTAGGCATAAGCAGAGCTGTGAGGCTGCGTCTGCCTACTCACTTTGATGTCACACTGACTTATTTCCTCTTTCTTTAGACGAATGAAGAGTTTAGGCAAGTGATGAATGGCTTCAAATACACCAAAAAAGAAAGGAAATTCACAGGATCACTTTTCCTGGAGCCAAACTTCTTGGAGGCTCCCAGATCTGTTGATTGGCGGAAGAAGGGATATGTAACCCCTGTGAAGGATCAAGTATGTGCCTGCCCTTCTGTGTTTGGCTTGTCTTAATGCAAACCCTTGTATTTACAGACTTTTAAGCAGTCATGTTAAGTCAGCTAAGATGTCAGCTAAGATGTTAAAAGTAAGGACACAAGAGACAGAATCTCATTTCTCTTGTGATGTGAGCTGGCTAAACAACTGGTGCAGGTGCAATTACAGCACTACTCCGCTGTGGGTATGGTGAATGCTCAGTCTCTAAGACAGGTAGATCACTCAGGGCACACCTTGGGAATGAAGAAGAGGGTTTTACTGTATCATAAGTGCATCAACCAGCTTGGCTTCCCTAGTGCTAGTGAAATCAGATTAGCAATCAAAAGATAATGCACTACCAGAGTACAGAAAATGTTCCCAGAGTATTTGGGTTTCAGAAGCTCTATTCAAATACAAGTTATCTGATATTAAAATCAGAGAAGGTAACTTATTTCAGTAATTTTGTTGTTTTGGCCTTGCTTTCTTGGCTGCTGGCTTATTTATTTATCTTTATTTTATTCGCCGAAGCCTCAGGGCGGCTCACAAACATAAATAACATCATATAAAACAATATGATTTAACAGTATAAATTAAGTCGTCCTGGCCAAAGAATAAAATGAATAATAATTAAAATAACGTTTGAATAAAAAGGTCTTCGTCTGGCGCTGAAAAATAACGATGGCGCCAGGTGGACCTCTCTGGGGAGCGCATTTCATAGATGGGGCACCACTGCAGAGAAAGTCTTCCTCCGAGTACTTACCCTCCTAATTTCCTTCACAGAGGGTTCCCGGAGAAGGGCCTCTCCCACTGATCTCAAGGGGTGGGCAGGCATATATGGACGTAAGCACTCCTTCAGGTAACCAGGACCCAAGCCGTTAAGGGCTTTATAGGTCATCACCAATACCTTGAATTGGGCCCGGACTTCAGTGGGAAGCCAGTGAAGCTGACGGAGAATTGGAGTCATGCGAACATAACGCCCAATCCCCCTCAGCAGCCTGGCAGCTCTATTTTGAACCAATTGAAGTATCCGGACCGTCTTCAAGGGCAGCCCCACGTAGAGCACATTGCAGAAGTCAAGTCAAGAAGTCACCAATGTGTGTGTCACTGTTGCCAGGCAGTCGTTCTCCAGGTAGGGGCGCAGCTGATGGATCAGCCGAAGCTGAAAGAAAGCGTTCCTCGCCACCAGAGCTTCCAGTGAAAGCTCTGGGTCGAGGAGCACTCCCAAGCTGCAGACCTTGTCCCTGAGAGGGAGTGCAACCCCATTCAGGACTAGGTTCAATTCACCCTCCCTGAAGCCCGATCCGCCAACCAACAGGACCTCCGTCTTGTCTGGACTGAGCTTCAGTTTATTGGCCCTCATCCAGCCCATTACCTTGGCCAGGCACTGGTTCAGCACAGCCACTGCCTCACCTGGATTGGTGGAGAACGAGAGGTAGAGCTGGGTATCATCAGCGTACTGATGATTCCGCAGCCCACACCTCCTGATGACCTCTCCCAGAGGTTTCATGTAGACGTTAAACAGCAAAGGGGACAAAATGGATCCCTGCAGTACTCCATGGCATAGCTGCCATGGCGCAGAGCCATAGTCCCCCAGCACCACCTTCTGGAACCAGCCATTGAGATAGGAGCGGAACCACTGCAAAGCAGTGCCTCCGACCCCCAATCCTGCTAGCCTATCCAGAAGGATACCATGGTCGATGGTATTGAAAGCCACTGAGAGGTCCAGAAGAACCAACAGGGATGCACTCCCCCTGTCCTTCTCCCTGCACAGGTCATCGTACAGGGCGACCAAGGCAGATTCAGTACTGTACCCGGGTCTGAAGCCGGACTGAAATGGGTCCAGATAATCAGTTTCATCTAAGAGTGCTTGGAGTTGTCCCGCCACCACCTGCTTCAACACCTTGCCCAGAAACAGGATGTTGGCCACTGGTTTATAATTAGTGGCCATCTCTGGATCCAGCAATGCCTTCTTTAGGACTGGTCGGACTACCACCTCCTTTAAAGGGACAGGTACCCAACCCTCCCTCAGAGAAGCGTTACTCACTTCCAAGATCCAGGTCCCAATCCCGTGCTTGGCATTGTTTATTAACCAAGATGGGCAAGGGTCCAATAGGCAAGTGGTGGGACGTACTCGTCCAAGCACCTTGTCCCCATCATCAGGCCGCAATAACTGAAATTCATCCATTAATTTTGGACCAGACCGGCGACATTGGAATCACTAGTAGAGTCTAGCTTGTATCCTTTAACTCATGGAAGAAATGGAGTCTGCACAGAGTGCTTTTATAACTAAGGTTCTCAACCAATTTGCCAGTGTTGCTTTTTTGCAATTCTCTTGCAACTGCCATAAAGTCAAAATTAAGAGGTTGAAAGAGACTAGGGAGAAGATCTGTGCGGTGGGGGCATTATAAGGATGCATTAGGAAAATACTTAAGAACTAAACTCAGGCACAGTCAGTCAGTACAAGAAAAAAAATCTGTGTAAGCAGATGGGTCCCTGAATCAGGTACAGAAGGTAGCATGCAGATCTCACAGGATGACACAATACGATGACAACATTTTCTTCCATTACTAAACCAAAGGTATTGCAGGAACCTGCACCACCACAGTACAGCCTGGCTTTGAACAAATGCATTTCCTCCCATTTGAACTCAGGGACAATGTGGCTCCTGCTGGGCCTTCAGCACAACTGGATCCCTCGAAGGACAGCACTTCCGCAAAACCGGCAAGCTGGTCTCTTTGAGTGAACAAAACCTGGTGGACTGCTCTAGGCCTGAAGGCAACCAGGGCTGTAATGGGGGCCTCATGGACCAGGCTTTCCAGTATATAAAGGACAATGGTGGCATTGATTCAGAGGAATCCTACCCATATGTTGCAAAGGTAAAACTCAGTTTCTGTTGGCTGCAAAATTAGTGTTCCTGCTCAATTTAGTAGATACATCAGGGAAGTAAAATCTCAAAGTTGTAAAAAGTGTATTAAACTCATTCGCATGTGATGTTTTCATTGGGTGAGGCTATATTCTGCTGCTAGTGTACTGGGTTATTGGTAATGCAACAAAGTGAAACAGAGAATGACTAAATTGTTTTGCCTCACTGTTGACTTGAGTGAGTTTCTAAGGATTGAAGAGCATTATTGCTTAACTTGCCTGGATTGAACTTACTAAACAACTTAGAACTCTACTTGTACAACACAAACTGTGTTTTCATACTAAAAATAACTTCAGGCTCACAAATCAATGAAACATTAGAGAATAATGGAGAAAAGACAAAATCATCAAGGACTTTGTTTGGTCCTTCTAAATGTTTAATGGCTGTGCATTTGTCTAATTAGTATACAGTCATAGAACTTTTGTAGTCTTAGCTGAAAGCTACAAACTTTTGTAGCTGAAATTTTCATTCCCACAGTTTAAACAAGCCATTCTGTTTATATCAGAGTTCTCAAACTGGTGGCTTCTGGAGTGTATATTTCAGCTGTTGATTTTATGTCTTTTACTTTTGATGTTAATTAAATTCAATGTTATTTTTTGTTTGTCACCCAGAGGGTGACAGTTACTGGGTGATAAAGCAATTGGGTAGAGCAATTAAAAGCTTTGTTTAAGAAAAAGATTAGGTTGAATCACTATGTCGCTGCTGCCATAGGCGGAAGAGGTTTTCTGTTTCAGAAATTGGTTGGCAAGGATTTCATACGTATTTTCCCCCCACATACATGCATGTATAAAAATTCATGAGGATACAGAAGGAAGAGGACAGACAGACACATTAACAAGTGTCAGGGACTTGGCTGTGAAGAATGTTCCTTGTGAGATAGCTGAACATAATTCATGTGTGTCTGACTTGTTAAAACTAGAATACTGATTATTGCATGGACTAGTTAACTGGGTTTTGAAGCTAGCTTCCTTAGCAACATTTTTTTTTTTTTTTTTTTTGGTCTTCTAAGGATGTTGAAGATTGCTTGTACAAGCCTGAATACAATTCGGCTAACGACACTGGTTTCGTGGACATTCCATCAGGGCATGAAAGGGCCCTCATGAAAGCAGTGGCTTCAGTAGGGCCCATCTCTGTGGCCATTGATGCAGGTCACACCTCTTTCCAGTTCTATGAGTCAGGTAAGGAGGTGTTCAAACACTTCTTTCAGATTCCATTGCATAGGACAATGTTCTCCTCCTCGGTTCCTTCCAAGTGTATTGAATTACGGCTCACACATTTTCCACATTGGCTAGGAATGGTGGAAGCTATAGAACAAGCATACCTGGAGGACATTGGGTTGAAAAGGGCATCATGCCCTTGTATTGAGGTTTGAAGTAGTGGCTGTACTGCATCCTTATAACTATGTAAGGTATGAGGCCTGACAAATGGGCACACTAAATGCTGCCCATTGGAGATCCACAAACTTGACCTTGGTTCATTGGCTGTTTGTGGCGGTCATCACCCTTCACTCCCACTGCACACTCCTGAGATCTTAATGCGCATCAGAAGTGGAGCTCAGAGTGTGGGAGAGATGCTGCTTCTGTCTCTTGCAAAGGAAACATTTGAAGGAAACCAGCACTTGCCCTCTGAGATGCAGGCTGGCAACATGGACTAGGACACTTCCCAGTCTTACCCAAAATTCCACAAGAGGTGAATTAGGCTGCATCTGATGCAGGCTGGATCTTTTCTCTCTTTGCACACAGCTTTTTGCAGAAGCATCGCCACTCTCCTGGAGCTGCTTCTGCCTCCTATTAAGCCCACATAAAGATAGATCCCTCCCCTCCAGTGTCTTCTCTCTGCAAGTCATGGGAAACTGAACTGATTGTTCCCACTGCACAGTGATGAAGAAATGTGTTTGTGCCCACTTATCTCATTGGGTGAGACAAGATTAGGCCAGTATTTCCCTTATGGCGCATATCAAAGAAGTTGGGGAGGGTTGGAAGAGAATTTTGTCAAACCCTGGAGAGAATCCATCATTGAACATACGTGGCACAGAGCCATATATACCAATGTACTGGTTCTTCCTATGGGGTTCACATATAAGATTGGATAGTTTGGGCCACACTTGATAGAGCAATTTCCCATCTGGAAGCTGATTGACTTCTCTGTTTCTAGGTATTTATTATGAACCAGACTGTAGTAGTGAGGACCTGGACCATGGCGTTCTTGTTGTTGGTTATGGCTTTGAAGGTGTAGAAGAAGAAGATAGTAAGAAGAAGTACTGGATTGTAAAAAACAGGTATACTTTTACTTTCCCCCCTACAACTGTTTGCCTCTTCCTGCATGAGGGAATGGATAGAGGGGTTATCCTTGAAATAGGATAAGTTAAGTTTTTCCAATTGAACTAGAACGTATGATGTATTTAAAAGACAGTCTTGATAGGCATGGTATTCAGACTGATTTTTTGATGGACTAAGATAGTTCTGCACCACTGGTAGAAGACATTTCTGACAAAACAGGGTGTTCGTATTCATGAGTGACATGAGGTGAGCCAGATGAACACAGAAACAGTCAGAAGAGGCCTCCCAGGCTAGCTAGCCTGACCCCCAGCGCTAGTCTGCTCCATTCATGACATGAACTCTTTATTCTCATCATCCCTGGTTGGGGATGATGAACTGGATTACATCTCATGTGAGGAAGGCATCTGGTTGGGGAAAACTTTTTGCATTGTGTAAGGCCAGCCCACCATTTGTCCTCAAGACCCAAGTTGCATGTCGCTTCTCTTGTCCCAACAAACATTTATCGGAATATAGTTCTTTAAAACTAATGGATTAGAGACTATATTCAGTATTTTTAGTTTTCTAGCCAAAATCTATAAAAAGCATAGAGCTAGTGAAATTAGCAGCACTTGAAGATGACAATGAACTGGAGGGATAAAGTCAAAAAAGCTGCAGTTGCACGTTGCTGATGGTATAGATGCCAGCTAGCAGGAACAGCATTGATGTTGTTCTTGCAATAAAAGACATGCCTAAAACTTTCTAAATCATATAAAGATTTCAAAAACAAGCCCCAGTCCCACAAAAGGGAATCTAATAGGAGTTATAAGGAAAGGGGTAGGAAGAGAAGTCAGAAGTGCAGTAGCTGCTCAGTGGTGGATCGAGTCATCCCCCAGCCAGTAGCAGAAGCCAAGGTGCACTGCCATGCACTCAGCATTCTTTGAGCAGCTCTATACCATTGTGTTGAAAGGATGGACCTCCTACCTCTGCACATCTTGAGATGTTGCTTTGTGTGTGCGCGCGCACACATTCCCATGTGGGGATTATGGCTGTGTGAAGATGCATTCCTGATATCAAAGTTCTAATGCTGTGCTCTTTCCTTTCAGCTGGAGTGATAAGTGGGGTGACAAAGGCTATATCTTGATGGCTAAGGACCGGAATAACCACTGTGGAATAGCCACAGCTGCTAGCTATCCTTTAGTATAATTTTATACTTTATACTAAAGGATAAAAAAGGATACTCCAAGGAGTCTCTGGAACAACTGCTACAGTTGCACTTGGGAAAAGAGGAACCACTGTAATAAGCTGTCCAGCTTGCTGGGTCTCAAGACACTTTCTGAAGCCTCCAAAGTATTCTTGTACCAGAAAAGACTTTAAAACTGACTATTACATGTGCTACTAATACATGTGGTTGTATCTGTTTCTTCCAGGATCTGTGACTTTTTATTTTTTATCTCGAACCTCTCTGATGTTTACTTGATGGCAAAATGTGCCCTTTTTAATTTTAACTCAAATGTTGCTGGTGCACACAAGCTTGTAATATTGATAGTTTGCAGTATCTGTAAATCATAGAACAAACTCTTTTTTAAGTTTGTTTTTTTAAGTAACTTGTACAAAGTTGCAGCTTTCCAAATAAACATTTCAACATGTTCAGATAGGCTTTCTGTATTGCATTTTCACATATTTGTTTCAGAATTGATAAAGCTGTTCCTAATACCATTTTTCCCCTAAGGTAGGCAATTTCTCAGGACAGTAAGGCAAGGGGCTTGTTCCTGTCCCCCAGTCTCAGATTACTACCAGAAGGTCTTCTAGTTTCCATGTAGCCTGAAGGGCCTGATCACACCCTATCTTGGAAGCTAAGCAGGGTCAGGCCTGGTTGGAATCTGCATGGGGGACTTCAATGTTGTGAACCACCCAGAGAGCTTTGGCTATGAGTGGTATAGAAATATAATTAATAATAATAATAATAATAATAATAATAATAATAATAATAATAAGACTTTCGCACCCATACATGCAAGGTTTGGCTTCAAGCATTCTTCAGCATCCAGATTATGAGAGAGAAACTTTTGCTATTTATTGCTAGGCTACTGGAAGTATAGGCCCATGTGCAAATCACTCAAATCGGCCACTGGATCATATTGCACCATCTGCCTGCCTCTGCTGTGTTTAGGTAAATGATGATGATGCAGGCTGCTACTTTAAAATGGAAAGGAGTTTCCTTAGGGCTTCATTCTTGTGGATATGCATGCCCAGTGGCTGCCACATGGCTTATATTTCTATTGTTAAAGCAGCCTGTTCTACAATTACAGGTGATTAGTGCTCAGGGCAAATGAGTATTTGCAACCCATTTGTGGGAATAAACATTCTATGTACAGCTTGGCTTTTTATCCTGCTGAATATTGAACATTCATAGTTTGTAACATGTCGTAATCTGTTTCTCTAGAACACATTGAAGCAAAATAGTTACAGTGCCAAGTACTGGCTAATGGGATCTGAGATAGCAGTAGCCATCTTGAGATTGTGGTATACAGCTTGATGAAAATGTTGGTTCAGTGCACACCTGCTTTGAAAAAGGCAGACTTTGTGTTAGCCATAATTAGAAATGGAATTGAAAACAGAACTGCCAAGATCCTCTTGTATAAATATTTGGCTGACCACACACAGAATATTGTGTACAGTTCTAGTTGGCTTAGCTTAAAAAGGATATGACTAAGTTGGAAAAAGTACAGAGAAGAGCAACTAAAATTATCAAGGGACTGGAGAAAATACCCTATGAGGAGTTGCTACAACAACTGGGAATATTTAGAAAAACAATGAGTAAGGGGACACATGAGAGAGGTGCTTAATGCATAGTATAAGGAAAGTGGAGAGGAAGACATTTTTCTCCCTCCTATAATACTAGAACCTGAGGTCATCCCATGAAGGGTAGGAAATTTAGGACAGAGGAAAGAAAGTTCTTCACACAGTGCATAGTTACATTACATAATTCACTGCCACACCAAGTAGTAATGGCCACCAGTTTGGATATCTTTAGAAGATTCAACAAATTCATGGAAGAGGAGACTATCAATAGCTACTAGCCTTGCTAGCTATATGCTTCCTCTGTTATCAGAGGACAGCATGCCTGCATACAGCAGTTGCTGAGGACCTTGGGCAGGAGATCTTACATCCACCCTGCTTGAGGAACCAGCAGATGGCTGGTTTCCCACTGTGTGAAAGGAGTGCTGGACTGTATGGACCATTGGTCTGATCCAGCATGGCTTTTCTTATGTAGGACAGCCTTCCCCACTTCAGGATGTTTTGGACTATATTTCCCATCATTCTCGTAATCAGCCAGGACTGATGGGAGTTGAATTCCAAAACTTCTGGAGGCAGGGTTTGCATAAAAGGTATGAGTGGACAGCTGTCAAATGCCCACAGCCACGAGGCCTCTTGAGTCACATCACCTTTTTGCTTGTTCAACTTTTTGTTTACTGGGTTCTCACTCTGGCTCAGGCAATGTGGCAAGGAGGAGGATGAGTAGATGCCACTGTCTACCAGCTGACTTTGCATATCAAGCAAGCAAAGAGTAGCAATGATGAAAGGATGAGGAACAATAATAGCTGTTGGCAGTGGTAGTGAGAAGGTAGACTCACTAGAGGAGGAGAGCCATTTTAAGATACCTTGTCCAAAGGTGTCTTGAGCTAGCACTGCCAGAAGGGAAGTAGAAGAGGAAAACCTGCTCTAACTTGAGGCCTACTCAACAAAACCCATGTGAGCCTACAGTTGGGTTGATCACCATTTTCTACCTCAAAAGCTGCCTACTAGCAAGTGGAAAGAGAACCTCTCTCTTTGCTGTGCCGGTTTCCTTTCTGCAGGGAGATTTTTGTTTGGGAAAATATCTCAACCTGGAACCCAAAGTGGCATTTGCAGTTTGAAACAAGGTAGGCCATCGTACTGCCTCACCTCCATGTATGGTCTAGATCTGAGGGCACAAACAGCTATCACTTTAAATCTGTGTCTCACAGCTATGTCTTGTTCTGTTCATTTTCAAGCTAAAGTAGGTACAGATTAGGCCTATGCTAGTGTGGGAGATTGGGTAGATCAGGGCTCTTGCACCTATACCAGAATAAAAATTACCAAAAGACATAACAGCTGGATACAGATTTAAAGAAACTGCTGTTTTGGGCCTGAGGGCTTGACTAGGCTTGGGCCTCTGGTGGCTGTGGTGTGTTGAGAAAAGGGCAGCTTGGGCCTGATGAGCATTCAGGGAGAGATGGGGAACAGTTTTATTTGTTTATTTAAAACATTTGTATGGTACCTTTGGGCGGCTCACAATCATAATTAGACCTGATTCTTCTAAATAGCTCCCCATTGGGCATTGGTGGGATGGGGTGAGTTTTACAGATTGGGCAGAACAGTGGAAATGTGAGTACGGAGAAAAATGAGCTCTTTGCTCCAGCACTAGTCTGCTCTAAAATATTCTCTCATGAAACACAGTCTTTCTCTTTTTAAAAGGCGGCTGGAATTTTGTTGCCTGTATCAGCGTGTAAAATTTTGCTAGGCCCTTGAAGTAGATGAGAGGCAGGGCTTTTTTTGTCATAGAACGCACTGGAATGGTGTTCCGGCACCTTTTTTTCCAATGGATTTTACAAAGTGGTTTTGAATTGCCTGTTGGTGTAGCAGGTCAGCATCATTAACATAGTGCCTGCGGGCTGCTTTTGTGTCCGCGCTGCCCGCCTTGGGACACTGCTCGGCTTGGGATTGGTGTGTGTGGTCACGCGCTGAGTGCTTACTGCCGGCGGCAACGTGCGTTCCGGCACTTCATTTTTTTTTTACAAAAAAAGCACTGAGAGAGGTGTCATTCTGTGCCTATGCTCAAGTATTTGTTGTCTTTTAAACTCTTTCCAGTACACATATTTGGGGTAATCTTGGCATTCATTAGCAGAAGCAATTTCCCAGGATAAATTAACCTGCTGACAGGGTTGCCTCAGACATTTTGCCCCTTGAAGTCTGCTGGACCAAGGTGTTTTGATGCCAGAGGGGACGGACAAGATGGTATCCCTTCCTATTCTGCATACAAACACCAACTGGACAGAGAGCAAAATCTTTCTTCAGTGCTGACAATGGGACGGCCTCCTCCATTTCACAGGAAAAAGATCAGATTACAGCCTGCATGGCCCACAGTTCTGTTACCCTTTGCTGCCACTCTCCACCATCTACAGCCTGAAGCAACTGCCTCGCTGAATAAAGATATGGCTATCTCTGGTAAGGAGCAAGATATGCCCTATTCCATTTCTGGTTCAGACATTCACTGGACTGGTGGTTAAATCTTAGTCCAGTATTGGAACAGGACACCATCCTCCACCATCCCTCAGCATGGCAGGCTAGCTTAGGGAGGTGCAAGGGACATGGCTTTGTCCTCCTATGCCTTGTCCCCGTTTCCTTCCCACAGCATTCACTACCTGAGATAGCCTCTTCACTCAACCCCATGGTGGCAGTGTGTGTGTGTGTGTGTGTGTTGGACTGTATCTTTGTGTTGTTCATTTTTGTGGGATTTATTTTTAGTTTGTACAGAGTAGACAGTCAGTGCGAAGCGGTGGCTAGAGTGTTTGACTGGGACTCAGGAAATCTGGGTAGTAGTCCCCATTAGGCCACGAAGCGCTCTGAGTGATTTTGGACCAGTCATTACTGTCAGCCTAAACTCCTTTGCCGTTTGTCGCATGGAGAGAAGAGGAATCTTATACATGCTGCCTTGGGTTCCTTGGAGGAAATGTAATAAGAAAAGAAGCAGATTGATAATTATATCTGGTCTAGAGCAGCCCAATAGATAGTTCAGATCAGATGATCCTTACCCTCATCTTTTTTCAATAACTTAAGTGCAAATCCTGTCCAGCCCCAAGGACTGTGGTGGCCATGCACACAGGTGCATATCTGCACATATGTGGCAGTATTTCTGGTACAGATAGGTCTTCCCCATTGCTAGCAATGATGGGAAAAGATCTTTTTTTTTTTTTTTTGGTATGTTTGGGAAAGGGATGAAAAGTAAAGATAGCAGGGTGGGATTAGGAAATGCTTGGTAGGTGTGTGTCAGCATACTTTTGTGGGCCAGTGAAGAGGCCTTGGGGGCTATGGACTCTAAAGCAGGGGTGTCCAACGGCCCATAGGCCACTTGCAGCCCAGGATGGCTATGAATGTGGCCCAACACAAAATCATAAACATTGCAATTTTTAATGTGCAGCCCAAGACAATTTTTCTTCTTCCAATGTGTCCCAGAAAAGCCAAAAGGTTGGACACTATGCTCTAAAGCATAGTCGTTACTGTTGGTGTTCATTGCAATGAGGCACTACACTGCGAACATGGGAAGCTTCCTTATATAGAGGAAGAGTCTTGGTCCATCTAGTCCATTGATTGACTGGCTGAGGCTCTTGAGTGTTTTAGGCAGTGTTTTTCAGCTTTACCTGAGAATTAAACCTGGGATCTTTGGTATGCAAAATACCTGCTCTTCCAGAGCACTACACACTCTTAAAACTAAAAACTACTGGTGTCACAGCTAACAACAGAAGCAGCAGAGTCTGAGGGGATACTTTATCCCTTTCCCGCCATTTCCCAGACCTACCCCGACATTTTAAACTACATAAAATACATAAGAGCTCAGAATTAGTCTTTTAAATCTAAGTAGGCAAGGTTTCTGCTGCTCTGACCTGTCCTGAGATTAGTAGATTGATTGCTGAACTATGTGTTCCTTCAATGCAGTACAGCCTGCTCTAAAAGATCTTAACCCAGAAATTAGTCACACCCAAATGTCACTAGGGCCTTGTCCTTAGGAAATGCATTTAAAATGTCAACATTACTTGGATGAAGCATTTTTATTATAGAAAGCCAACTTTTCACATCACAAACATATTAAAAAGAGCACACAACTGTTGATGACAGGAAAGCAGGTTGTTTCACGTAAAGATTGGAAGAAAACATGAAAGACAGGAAATGGAACACTTCAGAAAATATACAGACAACTGCCTACATTAAGTTGCTTATTTATTCTTTGTGGATACAAAGAGCAAAGACAGAAATGCCAGTAATTGCTGCTTTTAGGTGCTGCTTTTAATTGCTGCTTAACAGGCACCTAGTGCCATGAAGATACATTCTGAATCTCCCATTAAATCAATGAAGCATAACAAATAGTTCTGCTTTGCCTTGGAATTAGGCTTGTTCACTGCATTTGTTATCAAATGCACCTCACATGATTGAGTGAGCAATGGTGTGAGGATTTTATCTCTTCTTGGCACCCTTCAGTGATAAACTCTTTGTCAGGTAACCAGAACAAGAACTGGCAAGCACAGTAACTCCTTTTCAGGACTCAGTAATGCTTGCACCTTATATGGGTTGGATCCAGATTTACACATATTCAGGTAGAAGAATTTCTCTCCTTCCTCCAGGCAGCCCCTCCAGTGTCTAGAAAATGCTACCCGAGGGTCAGGAAATCTTGAGCTGGGGGGTTGTGGTGGGAGAGGAGGATTATTCCTGAAAATTGGGTCCATCTTGAAGGCAAATCATAGCAGGAACATGTACAATTATAGAGGCTTCCTGTATGTTAAATTTAGTAGAAAATATTCAAGATGATTTCCTGGCATTTTTAAAACAACAACACCTCAGAACATTTAGCAGGGACAAAGCAGTGGATTCATTGATGGAAGGTTTTCAATTTGATTCCACTAAAACTTGGTTTGAAACTACTGCCTGGTCTAATCCTTGGCATTGTAAGTAAAGTACGAAAGCTGAGATCCAATGCACTTTATCTTAAGCCAGTTTGGACCCATGGAATTTCCAGATAAGCATGTGTATGTTTGAACTTCACAGAGTTCCCACAAAGATGGAAGTCATATCTAGTTTGTCTGATGGTCCTTTCTCTAAAACATGCATGTATAAGATTTATGCCTTCGCCTTACGCCTTTTTTTGGGCCAAGGGACCCCTTTTCTTCACCTCATATTTGCATAGCGACTTTTCCTGATGGATTTTCTGGCTCATCCCTTCCAGCCACAGCTCTTATGAGGCCCAAAACATGCCGTGGCTCTCATCTTATATGCTTTGTTGAAATATTTGCCTGGCCCCTCCCATTGCTTATTCCAGCTTTTCAAAGATGGTACCACCCAGATGGTTTGGCCTACAATTCCCATCTGCCTGCAGCAGCAAGGTCGGTTGTATATCATGATGGATGTTGTAGTTCATGGGAGAAGAATGGCATTTTCTGTTTAACTATGATCTGTTTTGACTTTTTACAGTTAAAATATCTCAAACTTAATATATATGTCTCATTTATGATGATGTAGTAGGCTATAGTGCAGTATTGTATGTGATTTTTTTCCTATCAAAGTAGAAAATCAAGTCAACATAATATGTTCAGATGTATACCTTACTATTTATAGATCTTGCTGGGGAGAAATGTAGTAGGATTCCATAGAAAGGAATCCTTTTATTACAGGGTTGTATCCTGACTAATTTAGTTGCCATTACTTCCCTCTTAAATAACTGGGATTTTAGTCATGATTAACTAGTCCCATTCATTTTGATTGTAACCAACAGTATTTAAGTATTAGCGGTACTGCTACCACTACAAATTGGAACCTAATTATTTTTCCCCTTGCTAGTGGTATCAGCACAGTCTTCAAGAACGTGTTAGATTTTATTCAGTGAAAGAAGCCAAAACCTTGCAGCATATTTTTTTCTTTTGTGTTACATCTAAAGTTACATTTGATCAACTGTATTGGAAGAAATGGATTTCTATCTATGGCAAATACTTGTTATTTTATTATACATGGAATAATAAAATAATAAAAGAGCTCTACATGGAAAAGTTCTTTCCAGCTCCACAAAAACAGCTCAAAATGACAGCAATTTGGTTTCATTATTTTTCTTTTTTGTAATTAGGCTGTGTACAACAGAAAGGCAACATTTTCAAAGATGCTTTTATAGATGTAATATGTAATATAATTGTTTACATAGCTTCTGCATCCACACTTATTTATATAAGCATTTGGTTTTCTGTTTGTGCATACCTCTGAATCATGGCCATAATTTATTTTAGAATATTTGCTTCTATTTCCTAATTAATTTAAAGTGAATAGAATCCAGTCATTAGTTTAGCCTGCTTTCTCTAATAAGTAAGGATTACAGCGCAGAATTTCAGTTCTTTTTCCTTCACTTAATGTATTTCTAATGCACTTTTTTACTAAACAGGCCCGTGAAGCAGGCAGAGCCTAAAAATATCATATAGGAACCATTAAAATATGTTCTGTATAAAAACACTGAAAGAAAAAAAGCGCATGCAATTAATGTCCATATACTTGTTGAAATAAAACTATTTTTATAAGATTCCTGAAAAAGCATTTTCCCTAAGAAGAGTCAGATGAGCAAACATACCAATACTCAAGATATGAGACTATCATCTTCTGTTTGTATCTACATAGTACTCAGCAATTCAGGAAAATTACTTAACTTTTTCACAAGCAGATTAGCAAATCCCTCCTTTAATGGATCTCCCCTCCTCCATATTTTCTATTAAATTAAATATTTTTAACCCATTAAACAGCAGCTCGAAATAATGGGTTGGCATCCAGGATTTGCCTTCTGTGGATGGAAGGGCTCTAGACATTCTTAACAGAGTAATCCTCCCTTCCACTACAAGCCCATGGCTGACTCCACTCAGCAGGGTTCACTTGCAAAAAAAAATTTTCTGGCCACTCTTGAAGAGTGACTCTATAGCCCTTTTTCAACACCCCAGGATGAAAACCAGTTTCAAACAGAACAAGCCACCATGGATATGAAGTACCTAAAAACAAGCCATGGTTTATCAGGGTAGCTACTTTGTGAAATAAGCCTCTGTACTGAAACAGTACAGTGGTTGGATGTCATGACAACCCACCATAGCTGATCATTCATGGTGGGCTGTCATGTTAGCTTAACCAGGTTAGAGACCCCGGCGAATGTGGTGAACTGAGATGTTGGGAGGAAGGCAGTTTTTGAATCCAGCCCACAGCAACTGAAGCGAATGTACCAAAGCTCATTGTGGTGACCGTAAAGCTAAATATGAGAATGATTAATAAGTTACAAGCATCAGCTTCTCCGTGCTTGCGTTGCACAGTACAAGCTGAGCTTCTTCCAGGAAGGCTTGTGCTGGCAGGACTGAAGCCTCAAACACAGGTTTCTAGGGTCAAAAGTTTAACTTTGACAAAACAGTTTCAGGCTAAGGAAAACTTACAATCATCTTATTGTTCACCTCTGCTTACCAAGCAGAGATGATGTTAATTTTAATATTTCATCATGATTCTGAGGCGCTCAATTCAGTTTCTCTCTCTCGACTTTTTCTCAGGTCATAAACAGGCTTATTTTATTTGCTGCTTTTCCCTAGCCCTTGGTCAGGGGGAGTGAACCTGAAGATCCACGTGACACATAATTATTATATGGGTGGGTGGGTGGGGGTGCTTCTAAGAAGTTTCCTGTCTAGTTAAAAATGTAGAATGTGAATACAACATGTATTTGCATGCACACACAGACCTTGGATTCAACAGGGGACCAAGACTGGCTGCAGCACACTCTATAGGCAAACCTATATGCTCTGTTTTGTAGCATATGAAACAGCCTTCAGACTTCACCTAGGAGACTTTTAGAGGGGGAGAAGCCATAGCCCAGTGGTAGAGCACATCCTATATAAGCAGAAGCTCCCTGGTCCACTCCCTGGGACTTCCAGTTCTAGGATCAGGTAGCAGACAGTAAGAAAGTCCTTTGCTTATTTTTTTATTTATATCCCACCTTTCTCCCATTGTGGAACTCAAGATAGCTACATGCAGTTCCCAGGTGGTCTCCCCTCCAAGCTCAGGCTGGTTCCAGACCTGCTTAGCTTCATGAGGGCAGATGCCATGTGTGCCTTCAGACCATATTCTGGGCCATACTTTGCTTGAGACCCTGCAGAGATGCTGCGAAATCAGTGTACACAACAGTGGACAAATAGTCTGATCTGGCATAAGGTAATAAGGCAGTAAGCCATTTTCACCTAAGAAGGAATAATTTGCAAGTGTAATCTTGTAAAGTAATGGAAGTACATACACATTTGATTTATGTTTGAGTCATCATATACAGTAGTTAGTAGGAGTTAATCCAGCACCTCTTCTCATACCACACACAAAGACACACTGCAGCACTGAGAAAACAAATACACCCGTAAAGTCATTATTCATGCACAACTGTCCATGTACTGTTCTCCCTCGTCTTGCTACATGCTTTCTTTCTTTAGATATTTCATACTCAGTGTATTTTATAAATTGTCATTCCACAAACCTCAGGTTTTATTTCAAATGGGAGTGAAATGGCAAAGGTTCCTGCCCCTTGCTCTGCTTGGTGTTTAATCAGCTGTTTTAGATCTGGTTTTATATGCCACTGTTTTAAATTCTTTTATTTTTTATCACAATTGTATATCACTTTAATTGTTGCTGATTGTTAACCTGTAAGCCACTTTGTTTGTCCATGTATAGAAAAGGAGTGTAAAAAGAATAACTCAAAATCAAAATTGATTTTTAGTCATTGTTCCTCACATATAAGCACTGAGCAGCAGTGCCTTGTATCTCCACTTGATTTGACCAGTCAGACTTTACATTTGTCCTTTGATGGCAGGGCAAGATATGAGAAAGAGACCAGTGGATTTATCAGCAAGTGTACCCAGCAGCCTTATCCCGTACTCTCATGTATGTGAAGAGAAACTAACACTCTGTCACTCGTTTTGGCCACCTGAATAGCATGAGCCATACCAAATTACAGTAGTACCTTGGCTCACAAACTTAATCCATTCCAGGACTCTGGTCATGACCCAAATTGGTTGTGAGTCAAGTTAAATGTCCCCATAAGGTTCAATGTAAATAAGGTTAATCCATTCTGTAACTATTTTTTTTAATCAGAAAAATGTGAAGCAAAGTGACAAAGAGCAACAAAGATCACAGCCACCTCACCCACCCCCACCCTGACCACAAGTGCAGCCATCTCCCTGCCCACCCCCCCAGCATGACCACAATCAGGCCCATCATCCCTGCACACACCCATCATCCTGGTGTGCTTGGGGTAGGGAGAGACGGGCACGAATGCAAGTGCACTGGGGGGCGAGAGACGGGCGCAAACACAGATACATGGGGGGGAGAGACGGGAGTGAGCACAGGTGTGCTGGTGGGCAAGAGACGGGCGTGAACGCAGGCATGCTTGGGGGAGAGACAGGCACGATCGTGCTGGGGGGAAGGGAGATAGCCGAGATCGTGGTTGCGCTTGTACAGGAAAGATGGGTGCAATCACGGGCGTGCTCGTGCAGGAAAGACGGGCGTGATCTCAGCCATCTCCCCGCTGAGATGACTGCAGGAAAGATGGCTGCGATCACGGTTGCCACCTAATGCAGAGTTCGCGACTTGAGTAAAAATGTTTATGGAATTTTTGTTCACAACCTGATTTGGTTGTGAACTGAGGCGTTCGTGAGCCGAAGTACCACTGTAGTAGTTTCTGTAAAAAGAGGAGAATCAAGTGTGTTGTGATACTTTTAAGGACAGATTTAGTATTCAATATTATAATTACTTGGCAGGTATATTTAATCACATGAAAGAACTGTAAATAATGGGAACAAAAAGGGCATAAAATGCAAGTTGTGGCATTATTTTTTATTTTATCGTAAGCCACTTTGATTTTTTAAAGAAAAGCAGCCTATAAATGTTAAACTAAATAATTGATCTGTGATATTTCTATGTAAGCCCCAAATTACACATGATATGAATGGAGTTATATGTTCATAACACTGTCACTGTGACAGCACTGTTGTTCTAGATATGCTGTACTAATGTAGCACCTGTAGTAGGAAAAAGATAGTTCCAATTAAGCTCATACTTAATAGGATCAATTTTGCAGATAAGCTTTAATTAAGCAATTGGACAGTAGAGCCTCCTTTTGAAATGTATTTGTAGAAACATGGTGATTTTGAAGTTAGCCCCAATAATACTCTGGAAAAGTCTTTAGGAGTCACAAAATAATCTGTTCCTTAGCTGTAGCAGGCAAAACAGCTACCCCTTGGGGAGAAGTTTAGTCTGTAGCAGCTATCTATGTAAGCTAGCAAAGATAAAAACTGGGCTTAAAGATGATATTTTAAGTATACATAAACTAGTAAAACACAACATAAGAGAAACAGTTTTAATCTGCACACGGCTCTGTCACGTGGTTATGCAAGAGTCCATCTGATGTGGCTGGACAGTCAAGGACAACTGCATTCTTGTTTTTATGAATTACCCACTGCAAGTATAATTGCAAAAACAAACACATTACCTCACTGATCACAAGACTGGTAGCAGTGTGTGACTGGACAGGAAATAAACACCTGCCGAAGACAAATCAGCTGGACTGATGCAAGACATAGATTTGAACCTTGAAATCCAAGGTAGACACCAAACTCTCTGTTCCTTTTTCTAATTGCCACTTTACAGGTCTTGTTTTCATGTATTACAGAAGACTATCCATATTTCATTTTTCAGTAGATGAAAATAAACCATTTTATAAAAAAGAAATAAAATAGAAGACTTTTTTATTATTGTGAAGAGGGTAGACATTTTGCCACTTTTCCTTTTCCCAGTTTACAGTGAAAAAAGTGGGTGGATGGGAAACACCCATGGGCTATTAGCTGCTTTTCTGGTGCTTTTGCACGAAGGCAAGGTACTCTTGAACATCTTCTGGAGAACCAACAATAAAAGGGACTCTTTGATGGATGGACTCTGGCTTCACATCCAGCACAGCCTCTGTCCCAGTGGTAGCTACTCCTCCTGCCTGTTCAATGATGAAAGCCATGGGGTTGCACTCATACAGGAGTCTGAGCTAAAACAAAGAAGAAAGAATATAGACATCCTTGCATATATTATCTACCAACAGCCCAGTCCGTAACAAAGTCCTTTGCTTCTGCCTTTAAAAACTCTAGTGAAAATAGAATGCCAGCGTAAAGGTGTTTCTGTGTGGAAAGGGAAAGTTTAACCTCTATTCCTGGAACATTATGATTCTTTTTCAAATCAGGGCAACGTCCGCTTACACAGGAATATAAAAGTATCAGCAGCAGTGAGACCTTGGGCCACCAGAATTGTGCAATGGTGCAGTTCTGGAGAACAAACTAAAACTTCAGCTCAGCACAAAGGTCATGGTGAGAGGACACAGCAAAGGCAAAGAAACACTTATGGCTACATCTCTGCTTACTAGTGTGGGCAGAAGTTGCAGTAGGAAGTGACAGCAGCTTCACCCAAGAGTATGGATAGTACACAAACATTTCCTTTATATTTTATACAGAAGTCCAGTGATTGGTGGTGCTAGCATTTCTCCATCTGGGAGACCTCTTATTTTGGTATCTCACAATTTTTGATAGCCCAATTAATCCATTGCAGCAAAAAGAACTATGAATCTTGAGGTAATTTTAAGACAGAGCCAGTTATTATGGCATAAATGTACAGGCTAGGCTTAAGGAAACATGCCTCTGTTAAATCTGTTCTGTCCATGTTTTGCAAACTCTCAGGCATCTTTCATTATTTTGTCCATTTGTTCACAGAATCAGACTTTTTTCTTTTAAGGGATGTGAAATTATTTTATTCCACTTATGCAAATGTACATTATTTGACTAATATGCATTAACCCAAGTGCAAATTTGTACAACTCCTGCATAAGTAAAAAAGAAAGTCTGCAAGTGTGTGCAACTAGGAAAAAGCTGGTCCATTGTAGAATGCACAGGTTAGATTAACAGAAATCTAAACTCATCTGGATCTATTGCAGATTTCTTTGCTATTCCCAGTTAAATACCAGTTTGTCTAATGCATCTGATGAAGTGGATTCTAAACTATGAAAGCCATAATAAGGGTATCAGACTCTTCAGGAATACAACACTCTTGGTTGTTTATGCATAACAACCTTAAGATGGGAAAAACTTACCTTTCCTTTTGGGCTCTTCTGGTTGGATGGATACAAGAAGATCCCACCATAGACCAGGGTACGGTGAACATCAGCTACCATGGAGCCTACATATCTAGCCCCATAGGGAGAAGTGCCTTCCTGTGAAACAGAGAGGTCAATCTATTAATGCTCATTCACTGCAGTGCACAACCTGAAGCTACATTGAGAAAAGGCTCACCAGAAAAAACAATAAAACATTTCCCTTAGTCTGTACCTAGAGCAATATACACTCATGAAAGGGCTACTTCCTACCTGTGGCAATGATTTGGATTTCAATGGCATAAAGAACAAATCAATGAAGATGGTGACCCTTGTCCAAATTGTTTTTAAGGCTTTACGTAAATGCTCTCAGGTGACAGTGGTAAATGTCACTACTGCATTAACCACTTAACCTCATCCAGCTTGGCTATTGTGGGACAGTATCAGAGCCCTATAACAGAAGTACACTTCCAGAATGTGCTTTCCAAATGTTTTGGCCTTCAACTCCCACAAGCCTCAGTCAGCATGGCCAACTGTCTGGCGTAGTGGGAGTTGTGATCCAGACTATCTGAAGGGCACCAGATTGATTATTCCTGCCCTACAGGCTGTAGCAGGTAAAGAAAGAAAATGACCACGGGATCAGAAGAGGACTAAAACAGAAAGCAGCCCAGCACTCATCTTTCTCTTTGTGAACTTCCATAAAAAGCTTAACTTTTCCTTTTATCATTTGTCATATGCCAACCCACACTTAGAACTGCAAGTTAGCATCACGCACATTTCCCTTTCAGATGACAAAGGGACACTGCATGGCAGTTTGGAATGAGTCAGTTTTCCTTTCTTTAAGAAAAGCTAGTTATATGAAAGCTGCTATGATAATTTGTTTGCTTCTTCCTGGAATCTTAGAAGGGCACAATGAGATGCTTCTCCACAGATTATTTCCAAAGTATTCTCACTGCAAGTATCTCCACATTTTATGGGATCAAGTCTGGAATGTGAGTATGCTTGGTGGCTGCATCCATTAATCATTATTCTTGGGTTCTTAGCATGATGATCATACAGATTTCTCTTGTCGGGTGTGTGTGTGTGTGTGTGTGTGTGTGTGTGTAGTTTCTTCATTAAATTCATTTTTGTTCCACTACCTTGCACCTGTTTTCTAAGAAGGAAGTACCAACCACATAACTCGAAAAAAAAAACAATCCTTCAGTGTAATTATCCGTTTCATTTCCTTCCATGTTTTCAACAAATCAAGCTCTGATAACACAACAGTATGGAGACATTCAGCTGATACAAGAGACTTTAGGTTATTTGAAGCTCGGGTTTAAAATTTCATTTCCTTTAATAACTTCTTACATAGAAAATGCTCTTTTTTCCACAAAACTTCTCTAGCAGCATGTGGAAACCACCTCTACAGCAGGGGTGAAAGTGGAAATGCTTACAATAGCAGAAAAAACAGCCAGGCACATAAAAATAACATGATTTAAGTCATGAATCAGTCAGTTCACTGCCATTAACATTTTAAATAGTCCCTGTCTTTAGCTACAGATCAGCTGCTTACATTGAAGTGTGGCTCCCCTCATCAAATCTGACACAGAGAGGAGGAAGAAAATACATTCTCCCTATGATCTGCATGAGGTGGAACTTTCAAAAGGTCCAGGTTCCAGTTTTACCTTGGTATAAGCTTCAGCAAATAATTAGGAGAAGTTTTTCAAACTGTGATGGATGAAGCTAGTGTCTGAGCAATGTCAACAGGAAGTCTTCTAATTACCACAATGTTGAAGATGGTTGTGGAATATGAAGGATTGCCACCTTGCTTCCTGTCAGGCAATCTAAAGTTGTGGGGCAGTGATGCAGAGGAGTTTTATCTATAATTGTTGCATATTTATTGCAATTATTAAATGCAGTCTTTGTGGGACAGCTAGTAACCCTGTGTAGGCAATCTTGATACTTTAATATTTTAGTATTCTAAAGAAATAATGTTTCCTAATGTAGCCAAGGTAATCTTAAACTGGTTGTACTGGGTAGACTTCCCCAACCTGGAGCCCTGCAGAATTTTAGTACTTAAAGTTCCATCAGCCCTAGACAGCTTGACCAGCGGTAAGGAATGCTGAGAATTGTAATCGAAAACATTTGAAGAGCATCTGGATAAGGAATGTTGGTATAGGGTGTACACACTTCTCTGGTTTTACTGAATTGCAGGACATCAACACTGTTAGTTGTATTGATTTGAATGAGTTGTGGGACAAAAGTGAACTATCACTCGATACTGCCTGTTGTTTCTCTCTTTGAAACATATGCAATATCATATCTAGCAATGTCATTTCCTTACTTTGTTTTGGAAACTTGTTGTCAGTTGCACAAACAGTACAGCTTTACAAATCCCATTTTAGGTCATATCCTGACCTGTCCAAATGTAAACAGTTCAGAAAAAAATTAAGCAGTTTTTCTGCTCATTTTGTGAAATCTATGATACACAATTCAGTTTTTAATAGAATCAAAATCATTTCCCCAGAAAATATATAAATGATTGTAATACATATGAGCACAGTTAAATAGTCTGCAGATTTAAAAAACTCTTGTACATTCTGTATAAGCCTAAATTAACCTCAGTCCATCAAACTATGGGGAAAATAATGATGGCATACCAGTGAAAAAATACTGTTTAGAAAAGAAGAAAGGAATCTTGAAAACATGATCACAAGAGTATGTTAAAGAGGTACCCTCACAACAGGTCACCATGGTTTGCCATGCTGTCCACATCAGGGATGAAAGGGTTAATGCAGGGAAAAGCAGTCCTCAAAAGAATTCATGGTCTGTTGTAGGGTTATTTAATAAGCATTTTCCCCTCCTACAACCACTACCACCCAGATTCAGATGACACAGCAACCATGTGCCAGGGAGTGAATATTCCATTTGGCTGCTGGAATGTACCATGAGCCACCATCATTTAAATAAGCCACAGCAGACTACAGTGATCATGCAAACCAGGTCTTAGTTTAAACTAACCTGCATTTCCATGTTCAGACACTGCAGGAAACTCTGGTTATTTAAAATCAAGAGCTGAGGTTTTTAATTGCCTCCTGTGTCATGTGAAAGAGGAAAAGAGGGTAGTGGGCAATGCACAAACACAAGACTTGCCACTGCTCATGCATGTATCATTAAACTCGCATTGTATCAACATGCCCTTAAGACTGCAATTAGCATCAAGTTCAAGGACTCTCCCTAAATGGTGAAGATAGTTTGGGAAGGAAGGATGTAGCTACCATGGGTGAGATGAGGAAGAAAGATAGCACCCACAAAACCCTGCGCAATCTGCCTGGGAGCTGTCCCATACCATGCTGGGCTCACCAAAGCTACCTCTGAGTAACATTTGCTGAATGCTGGTATTTTCGGTATCTCAGAGGCAGCATATGGCCTGTTAAGCTGCTTCTCTCCAGCCAAAGCTAAGCTAAGCCACCTAGTGTTAGGTATTTTCTAGTAAACTCAAAGAGCCTTATTTGTATCTTCACTCTTCTTCCAGCGCCAGGCCAAGATGTTTCGGTTCATAAGGTAAAAAATGACATAGTTCCCATTCCATGTACAAATATCAGAGGTGGACTGATAGCTGCATCTTCTTCAACACTGGTAATGTGATAGCATCCTTCACCACACCTGGGGGCAGTGGCCTAGGTCAGAGGAAGAGGGCATGCACAGCAACAACTTTCACCCCCAAAACCTTGCCACCAAACCCCAGCATGTGCTGGGTCATTATATTTAATGGCAAAGTGCTGTCCCCATTTACCAATCACAAGTTAGCATAGGTAACTTGTGATTCACAGACTTATTTCAAACACTCTCAGATGTATGGTTTTAAAAAATGGACTTTTGTTCTTATATACTTAAAACAGGTTTGCATGTGTTCAGTGAACTTCTGACAGAAACTTCTGACATTGTAAAAATACTGCAATTTTCCCATAGTGAAGGGACTGATAGATTCTGACCCCTTTCTCTGATGATCCAGTTTGCATCCAGTATACAGCTAAAGTGCATTGTTTCAGCTTCCACTAATTACTTAAGAGCATTTCTTTTCTGGAACATACAAGAGGTAAAACTACATAACCTGGTACAACTATTCTGTAGATAGAGAGGTGCTGTGTATGTCCTAATCAAAGCTAACCATGTGTATGCATGTGTAACTGGCTTAGAAATTTAACCCAACAGATCCCAATCAAGTTTATATGTAGAGGAAAGGAAAGGGAGCCCCTGGAAGGTATGTACACTGGATTGCTAAATGATGGTCAGTAGTATAGTGGTAAATTTTTAAGCACAGGCACTCATTATGACATTCCCTGTAACTACACCCCCAAGGAGAAGCCAAAGATTCAGGCAGCTGCGTTGGTCTATATCAGGGGTGTCCAAACTTTTTGCAAGGAGGGCCAGATTTGGGGAGGTGAAAATGTGTGGGGGCCGACCATTCAGCCTGACATTCTTTGAACCATTAACATTAAATGTAAATGAACTATTTTATGAAAGACTAAACAAGTAACTTAACTGCACTAATGTGAAGGGTGATACTGAGATCTCGACTGCATTATATAGGCCAGGTCTGGCTCAAAAACAGTGATTTTGATGCGCAAGATGTCATGCAGGTGAAGTCACTTAGTCTCATCCTCACACGGTTCTTGTTAAAGTTCATAACCGACCATACTTCGCACAAGTATGTCGAACCAAACAAGCTCAGCATTTTCTTAGCAAATGTTTGAATCTCTTGGAACCTGTCTTTATCCAGCTGGTGGTAAAAGTTGACAAGAGGGAGCTGTTGGTGCCGACTGCGACACGGCGTCACACTGCAGCTCAATGAGCTCCAGCTGCAGGTGGTCTGGAGCGTCATCAAGGTCCACAGAGAAAGGAGATGAAAAAAGCGTGATCTCCTTTTCAATAGCTGCAAAATCCCGAAAGCGCTGTTGAAACTCCTCAGCCAGAGATGAGATGTAAGCTTCATACCTCCTTATTTGCGCACTCATATTGTTCTGTGGAAAACTGGTCATTATTTCCTGCAGCGATGGGAAAAGTGTGGTATTGGGCTGCGTTTGTGACAGGTGCCTTTGGAAAAGTAGCAGCTTGGTCCCAAAGGCTTTGATATGTGAATACAGTTGGCTTACCACTGCATTTTGCCCCTGAAGGCTCGTGTTCAGCACGTTCAGATGTCGTGTTCTGTCAACTAAAAATCCAAAATCAGCCAGTCAAACAGGATCAGATAGCTCAGGCATCAGTTGTCCTTTCTTTGCCAAGAATTGCCCGATTTCCTCCCTAAGAGAGTAGAAGCGCTGCAGTGCAGGCCCCCGACTGAGCCATCTTACCTCGTTGTGATACACAACATCTCTGTATTCAGCCTGGATGTCAAGTAGAAACTGTTGAAACTAGCGTTGGCACAGGGCTTTGGAGCAAATATAATTAATAGCCTTCATCACCGGTTTCATAACATGATCATATTTCAGAAGTTTGACACAGAGAACTTGTTGGTGAATAATACAGTGGAGTTTTATAGCTTTGCTTCCTTCTTCGCTGACTTTGTTACAGACTAGGGTTGATAATCCACTTCACTCGCCAACCATGGCAGGTGCGCCATCCGTAATAATCCCAGTGACTTTAGTTTCATGTCATCTATGGCAGTACAAACAGAAACAAATAAATCTGTTCCTCTTGTTTGGTTCTTAAGGCTCTGGAGGTCAAGTAGCTCTTCACTCACATTCATGTCATTGTCTACTCCTCTCAAAAAAATCAATAACTGAGCGGTGTCAGATGCATCCGTGCTTTCGTCGCAGGCTAATGAAAAAAAAGTCAAACTCCACTCCTTTTGCCTCTAACTGTCTCTTAATATCAGATGAAACGTCTTCAATTCTCCGTACCACAGAGTTACGAGCCAGGCAAACATTGGCAAACTCTTGCTTCTTCTCAGGACAAATTTTCTCCACCATTTTCATCACGCAGTCCTTAATAAATTCACCCTCAGTAAGAGGTTTGCAGTGCTTGGCAATCAGCGTTGCCACCTCATAGCTCGCCTTTGTGTCATTTTCATTTGACTCAGGGGCTCTTGTGAAAAAGCGCTGCTGTGCTGTTAAAGCAGCTTCCAGTTCCTTCAATTTTTCACCACGTTCGTTCCCAGTTAGCTTGTTGTAGTTAGCATGTTTCGTCTGGTAGTGCCTCTTGATATTTAATTCCTTGAAAACAGCCACAGTCTCTTGGCAAATTAGGAAGACACAGTTGTTTCGTATTTCAGTGAAAAAATACTCCAATTTCCACTTGTCCTGGAAGTGGCAGCCCTCGCTGTCAACTGTCGTTTTTTTAGTTACAGTCGCCATTTTAGAAATGGCGACTGTAACTAAAGGGTCACGCGGCGAGAGTGCTGACTCAGGTCTACTGCCATCTTCTGGTGAAATATAACCACCAGCCTTGAAGGAGCAGGAGGCAGCAGGGGGCAGCTGCGGGAACCGCTGTGCAGTGAAGGGAAAAATGCCAGCCGGTGGGGATGAGTGATAGGCTGAGCTGGCGGGGAGAAGCGGCTGCGGGCCGCTCAAAATTTGAAAACGGGCCGCAATTGGCCCCCAGGCTGGACTTTGGACATGCCTGGTCTATATCAACAAAGGATTCTAACAGATTTCATCTCTCCCAGATAAAGGTATTTTATAAAGCTTTTGGGTCCTATTAGACAGTAAATATCAGGCCAGTCTTAAGTACTTTTCATTACAACAAAGCTAGCTCACAATTGTATACTGTTGCTGAAGAACAGCCATTCCCCCCAACCCCAGATACTCTGAAGACCAGAGCTAAGTTTAGAGAGGCAAAAGAAAACTCGAGGGGCGGGGAGGTAACCTTAACATTTCTCAGTGTAATCTAACAGTGCTGGTACATCCCACCAGGGTCTGGCTCCACCATACCCCTGAGGAAGAAAAAGTGCCAGAAAGAGATTAAACTAAAGGCCAAATCAGATGATATTAAATGAATGTATGCTTTTAATATGATTATGAGTATAAATAACTGCTACAGGGGAATCCAATGAAGACAGAAAAGGGGAAGCAAAATCATGATGTTCTAGCCACTGCTAAAGCTGGCACCATGACGGTAGTTTCCCTCCTTGGATTAAAACTTTGGCCCAACTGCAGCTCACCCCGAGAAAAGCCTTCAATGTGGTGGTTCCATTACTCTGGAGCTCCCACAAATCATAATCTTTGCTTGGCTTGACAGGAGACTTCCACAATCCCCATTTTGACAGCCACTGACAGACCCTTCGAATGCTCAAAGTGTATTTACTTTTGCCCTCCCAGGCACACCAACATTTTTACACATTATTTTTTTAATGTCTTTTTTCTGGTGCCTCCTGAAGACATCTTAATTTCAGGAAGCCTTCCTTGGTTGACTAGCCACTTTTTAAACTTGATGTTCTGGTTTATTCTTTATCTTTTTATTTTTTCATTACTGCAGAATCTATTTGTATCAGAATTAGTGTATATATGTTGCAAATAATAGGAGGATATGTTAGACTTCCCACCCTAGATGACAGATTCCTATTTTTAAAGAATAAGCAAATTTAGAAGATAAACAAGACACATTACATGCAAACATGGTGGTGCTGTGATAGCTACAGAGAAGAAGATTGGTTGGGATTGCAAATCACAGGAGCCAGACACTGAAGTTTGAGGAGCAGTGACTTGGATCTATGTGGCTTGGTGAAGCAGAAGCAAAGTTTGCATTACACAATGTAGTCCTCTGTGGGTTTCAGTAGAGTATGGGTTTCAGCTCTACTGAATTTAAGGTACATGAGTTCAGGAGTACAGTCTTGCCATCAATAAGTCACCCAATTTCCTCCCAGAATTATATCAATATAATCAGAATGGGGTTATCTGTGAATAGTGTACATGTTCTATATATACCTTGTATAATTCTAATGGATATCCTTCAGTACAAAATCTTTAACATCATTTTTGCTATATAATTTCTTGGTTTACATTGGATATACTTTTGAATAGACTTTCCACATACCTGGTGTTGGGAACAACATTAAAAAATTGCATTGAATACCTACCTAGCTTGCTGCTAAATAAGACTGTACTGCCTAGTACTAATGAATATGATTTTAACAGGCACACTGGTGCAATTAAAAGTATTGAATGTATTTACAAAATGCACTCCTTTATATATAGTGATGATGAGACTGACTGAGTTTAACAAATGGCAGCAACACCTGTGTCAAAAGAGGCAGAAAAATAGCCATTACCTCAGGAAATTTCTTCTTTTGTAAATATTCTGTCACAGCAGGATCAAAGTACTTGGCATAGCCTTCATTAAGGCTATAGATTTTCCCCTTCTTTTTGATTTTCACATCCTTGTCCACCAAAATGAACTCACCCAGAGCCTGCAGAATAGTTAATAGAAGTCAAGATTAGTAAATGTTCTGAAGTGACTTTCTTCACAGTCAGAAGCTTGTTTTAAAAATGCTATCTTCATGTATTGTTACTGGCTCCCTATTCTTCAAAATAGTGAAAAGCCCAAAGGCAGAACTGCACAGCTGGGTTAGAATCTTAAACCTAGTTACTAAGTTTGGCCCATGGGAAACACTGGGACTTATTTCCAGATAAGCATACATGGACTTGCACTATTACTTTTGGATAACAGAGTCTTGGAAATGTATGGTATCCTTGCAGTATGTGTTTTAGTTAAAAATGGATATTGTCAGTTTGATACAGTGGCATGTCTGTTTGTTTTGGCTATGCTATTTGTTTATTTGAATATGAATAAATCCAGAACTCTGTTATGCGAAGATTAACAGCACAATCTTATGCATCCCTGAAGCCTGATAGACTTCATCTCTACCCAATTCACAGCTCAAGCTACTTCACTATGCAAGCTGTAAACTGGCTTCAAATTATTAATCTAGGGGATGTCATCTCCCCAACATTGTAATGGTAATAGTATAAACAGAGATTGTCAACAATTTGGAGAATGTCTCCTGTTGTTTGCTCTCATCAAGGGATAATTCGGGATTATTAGCAAATCTTCAGCCTAACATAGGATGGCCTTCCATACATCCAGTTCTTGGAATAATTCATTACCTTCACCGAAGAGATACAATCTTTGGGGGAAATGCATGGAAAGTATAGAAAAACGAATATGCCAAAAGCCCATGCTGTGCTGCCACTGGGCTTTAGCAGGGCTTTCACGCCACCCCACCCGCGTATACTATGCACATCTGCTTATAGCAAGGGTAGGGAATCTTTTCCAGCCTAAGGGCCAAATTCCATTTCAGAGAAGTTCTCAGAGGCCATCCAGTGCTAGCTGGGGCTAAAGACAAAGAGGTGATGTCAAAGGCAAAAGGGGTGGGGCAACTATCACAAAAAAGTAGTATATTGTAACTTAAAGCTTCACTAACTAAACCTTAGGAAAGTCATTTCAACCACTCAGAATGTGAAAAATCTACAAAAAATCCAAGAATTAATAGTGATCAAGGAAAGAAGGCAGGGGCAGGGGAAAGGGGTTCTGTGAATCCGTGGAACCCCAAAGGGCTGGATTGGGCTCCAGATGGGCCAGCTTTGTCCCTCAGAGTTGTGGTTTCCCTCTTATAGACTTTGCTACATTTATGTAAAAATATGGGGATCAACATTTTTTCTGTAAAAGTTTCTATAAAGAAAATTACACTGCCACAGGTAAATGTTTATTATTGAAAAAAAAGAGGTCAGGATTACTTAGAATAAGCCTACTGTTGACTGTTCATCTCCCCTCCCTGGAGAGTTTGAAAGAAATTGAATATGTATCACAATGCCACAATGTGGATACAGGAGCTAGGGTTTTAACTGCACTATGACACACACTGCAAATGGGAGTGACTGAAGAATATGCATGAGCAGTGAGTGATATGGTCTGTACAGTATGAATCATGTTTTTGGTACTGGAGGAAAGGCCTTGTGCAGATAATTCCTGCAATTCTTGCAAGGCTGGCTTAGCACTAAAGCCCATGTTAAAACTGTCAGAAGTCAGCTTTTATTCTTTTTACCAGACAAATTAAGCTCACACAATCATGTTTATATAAACAGACGCCACTATGCGAAGAGAAACTCAAACAGGATTTTTTCAAATTCTATTTCAATGACTATAGCTGGAAACAGGTGAATTTAGGTGAAACAGCTGAGAAAATAGGTGCATTCAGCCCTTTGCTAAGTGTGCCTAAAAAGTCTGTGCCAAATTTATATGTAAACACTTTTGTTGTGAAAACAGGGTTGCAAATGTTTCTTGGCCTTCAACCCCTTTGCTCACCTTTCTCTCTACTTCCTTCAGCTTGTTTGAAGCTGCTACTTCTGCACTAACCCCCCTAAACTCCTTCTTCCTGGTCTTTTCTAGGGCTTTTCTACATGGGGCTGTTAATCCAGTACACATATTTTTGGTTTTATCACAGCAAAGATCAGAAAACCACATTTTATTTATTTATAACCTCTAGGTGGCACTGTACTATAGTGCAATAGCGCAAATAAACAAGAGAAAATCTTACTTTCTTTCACCAATCAGAAATAATACTCCATTTTCCCCTTTTAAAAACACTCACAGAAAATGCTGGTAACAAACAGAAGCAAAACCTAGAGGATCACAATATCTAAAGAATCCATAAACCACTAAGAGTAGCACACAACAAATACCTTGCGTTTTGAGAAAAGCTCATAATGCTAGCTAATCAGGGATCATACTGCCCCTGTATTGATTTTTTTTTTTATTTGTTATTTATTTATTTTTATGTGTTACAAAGCCAATTCAGTGTGGAAAGGAAGTCCTGCAGAATACCTGTCAGGAAGGAAACTATACTATAAACATCTTCTTTCCAGTTTACATACACACACACAGTTGCTGAAAGGAGGCATGCTTTTCATATGGGACAGCAGCAGCAACAGTAGATTAGTATTACTGAATGAATATTTGCATAGTACCGGATCCAGCATGAAGCAGTCCACTCCTTGTCCAGTAGAAAGAGCCACCAGGGTAGCACTGCCATACAAAGCATAGCCTGCTGCGACAATGTTGCGTCCAGGCTGCAGTGCATCCTTTTCAGAAGGCTCATCTTCTGATACCTAAAGGAAAAGTTATTTTAGTATCCATCTCTCTCCCTCTCTCTCTCTCTCCCTCTCTCTCTCATTATTTCAACATACATTTGATGAAAAAGAATGATACATGTGTTTACCTTCTTACATGGGAGCAAGTCCTGTTGAATTCAATGTGGCATTCTTTTTAGTTGACTTCCATAGGCTTTAACCTATGGCATTAACTGGGAATTATTCATTTCATTTTGTGCCTCTAATGGGTCAATTACATTTGTGCACAAGAGACTTTAAGCAAGCATAGTTTAATGAATAGTTGGAGAACCATTTTGAGAACTACACAATCTCCTACCTGCCACTCTACTAGCATGTTGAAATCAGGTTGCCATGCTCTTAGTACACCCACACAATGCAAAACTGGTCTGACTTATTACCCACCACATCACAATAACTAAGTGTCAATATGATGTACTGCTTGCAATGTAATACCTGTTTGGTATTATATGAGTTTATGAAGTGCGTGATGATCCTATTTCAGTATGAGATTGAAATAACTATCAATAACTATCTCATACTGGGGACAATTGTTCCATACCAATGAATGTATTCCAAAATGAGTATCTATGGTAGCATGGACAAATTTACTTTAACTTTTCCATATGGTTATAGTTGCCCATTGAATGATCTAAAGTGCCCTGCCTTTAGTGGCTATAGTGTAAAACAGTCCTCTGATAGCCACTTGCTGATACAGGCAGTAATATACTGATTTGTAAGCATGATTTAAAAAGCTGCAATGGAACTTCAGTGAGACAATTTTCAGTTGGACTCTGCTAACGGTGAGACCAGATGTTTTGTGAGAGATCTGTGGTCAGGACAAATGGTATTAACTGGAGTACTATGTCCAGTTATGGGCACCACAGTTTAAGAAAGATGCAGACAAGCTGGAAAGGGTTCAGAGGAGGGCAACAAGGATGATCCAAGGACTGGAAACAAAGCCCTTTGAGGAGAGATTGAAAGAACTGGGCATGTTTAACCTTGAGAAGAGAAATCTGAGGGAGATATGATAGCACCTTACAAGTACTTGAAAGGCTGTCATAAAGAGGAAGGACAGGTTCTCTTCTCAATCATACTAGAGTGTAGGACACAGAATAACCGGTTCAAGTTACAGGAAGCCAGATCCAAGCTAGATATCAGGAAAAATTTCCTGACTGTTAGAGCCGTGTGACAATGGAACCAATTACCTAGGGAGGCTGTGGGCTTTCCCACACTATAGAGGCATTCAAGATGGAACTCGACGGTCACCTGAGAGGGATGCTTTAACTTGCAGTCCTGCACTGAGTAGGCAGTTAGACCCGATTGCCCTCTGGCTCCTTCCATCTCTACTGTTCTATGAAAACGGTAACACAGGGAGTTGTGGCATGGGAGAGTTCACAACCCATATACCTTTTTCTGATCTAAATCTTCTATCCCCATCAATAAGCTTAAAATTGTAGAAAACACAGAGCTACCATATGGGTTCTCGGCATAAGCAGAAAATCAGTGAAGGGAGAACAATTGGGATTGAGATAATTAGTTATTCACTACATCACTCTTCTCCAACCTGGTTGCTTCAGACAAAAGCCCCATCAGACCCAGCCCAGAAACTTGTAAAAGAAAAATAAAATACCAGGAAATCATTTTCCTTTCTTTCTTTAGCAATTACATATTAGCTGGCTCTTTTCTTTCTTCTCACAGCTTACCTTCTTGTAGATAGCAAATATAGTTCCTATTGAAGCTAAACAGTCTATATTGGAAGAGCCATCCAGTGGATCAAAACACACCACATATTTACCCTGGGAGAGGAGAAACAAAAGCAGTGTACATTATCAGGATGGATCCAAATAAATTGCTTTAAGAATGTATGAATATGAGTCCTGCTCAATCAGACCAAGCATGCATCTAGTCCAACATTCTGTTCATATGGTGTTCAACCAGCTGCCCATGATAAAGACTCAGACAGACCATGAAAGCCAGAACACCTTCTCAGCCATGTTTCCCATCAGCTGGTGTACATAAGACATATTGTCTCTGATACTAGACTTGGCATTTAACCATCAAGACTAGTAGCCATTGATAGCTGCCATCTCCATGAATTTGTCCAGTTCTCTTTTAGAGTCATCAAGACTGAAGACCATCACTACATCTCATGGAAGTAAATTCCATAAATTATCCTTCTGTGGCCACCAAAACAATCCAACACAACTGGCTAGTGAACTAGAACACATCATAATTTTATGTAGCATTATATTTGACACTGGGTTCTACAGAATTATGTTTAATGAAATGTAATAAACTAATTCTTAGTAACCACACACAAAATTTAGGAAGGGTGATTGTATGGAAAACAAAGCAGCTGAGCAGTAATGTTCTCATTGCTTCTACCAAATTACAGGTGCAACTTATTACATGTTAAGGAGATCTTGTTCATTGTATTCAAAAATTTAAATACACTGCATTAAAACCATTTAAGTACATCATACTAGTGGTATCACTTTCCTATTATGACTTCAGTGTCCACTGGAATTTATGCATGGCAGTTCTGAGGGGTGGCATGCTCTAATGCAGGGGTGCAGAATCTTAGACATGAGGGCCAAATCAGGCCCACTTGGGCCCCCAGTCTGAATTTCTACAATTCCTAGATGGTGATGCCCCCTTCTCCTGGCACCGTCTGCTTTCCCTGCATCAACAGTTGTCAGGTGCTTTTCTGGCTTTCTGTAGGTTTTTCCTATTCATAAAGGTTGAAACACGTCACCTAAAGCTTAGGTACTAGTACTGAACCTTAAATTAGAAATGTTATAATAAAAAATAATAATAATAATTACAATATGCTGGTATGGTTTGGGGGCAGACATGCTCCCCCCTTTGTCTTTGGCCTCACCCACCACTGGAACGCAGCCTATAAAAGATTTACTAAATAGAATTCAGCACTCAGGCTGAAAGAGGTTCCTCACCCTCTTCTAACAGCTTAGCTCATGCCATACAAAAGTGCAGGATTGTATCCAGTGGTGGCTTGGCACTGTTGATTTCATTCCACTTCTATGTAGCCCTATAACTAAAGGATTGTCTGGGCACTCTCATTAATGCAAAGTAAGATGCTGAATTTCCCCTTAGTACCCTACTACTAACTACTGCAACACTTGCTGTCATGTTCTCTCCTGCTCCAAGGTCCCCAGCCCCCTAGAACAGCTTTTCAAGGAGTAAAGTGGACTGCACCAGGTTGGGAAAATAGCTAGAAATCAGGTGCTCTGCCTGGCAGAAGTAGAAGTGCTTTCTGATAGTACAAAGCTACCACAGGCTGCAATCCAAAATACTTTACTCTTTATTCATGGTTCAGTTCAGTATCCACACACAACCCATGTTACTCTGTGTTCATTGATTAAGGGCACAATTCTATGTGTGTTGAGACATTAAAAAGCTCTATAACTCCTTGAATGCATGATCAGGTATGTATGATTTTTATTTTTTATTTTTTTGTCTCGACACACATGGGATTACATCCTAAACCCATCCCTTTATTCCGGTTTAGATTCATAAACATTATGTATAGCTTCCTTTGAGGTGTGCTTATAATGTGGATTACTTTTTTTGCTTCCGCAGCACAATGATGCCACCTGCTGCTATACGAGAGACCAGATCCCCTTCCTAATCAGTCTGAATGTCTACAGACCCTCTTTTCTTTTGGCGTGATAATAGCTTCTTTATTCTCCTCCGACACCAGAACACAGGTGCTATAGGATGACTGTAGCATGTTGATAACTAGAGAATTTGATAACACATCAAGCTTCTTCTGTTCATCACCAGTTACGTTCACACTGCCTGCTATGCCATACCTGTGGGTGGAATGGAGAGGGGAATATGGTTATTAAGCTCATGGAAGAATACTGAAACAGTACACTTGAACTGTTGAGAAAGTGCTTTAAAATAATATGATTTCCTTACTGCTCTCTTTTACTTTTTAGCTTTCAAGACACTCATTTGTTATTGTTTGTTGTTATATGCCATTAAGTTGTCTCTGACTTATGGTAACCCTATGAATGAAAACCCTCCAAAATGTTCTGTTTTTGGTGGCCCTGCTCTGTTCTTGTAAACTCAAGGCTGTCACTACCTTTATGGAATCAATCCATATCATATTTGGTCTTTCCCTTCTTCTGCATTCAACTTCTCTAGTATTGTTGTCTTATCCAGAATTGTTTTCTTCTGTGTCCAGTTCAAATGATAATCTTTGTTAGAACTTATTTGCTCATGAGACTCACAATCTCCTTCCTAATACCATTTCCTGTATCACTCTTTTGCTTAACAACCTGCTGATAACTCCCACATACACTGGTACTGTGGACTCCCAACCTACCATTTACAGTCACACAACACTGTTAAACAAGAATTACATGATGCAATAGTGGGACTGTGAACTTTTCTACACAAAGCCATTAATTTGTCTGCTGTATTTACTTTCAGTTTCATCACTTGAGTGGAGACTTCCAGCATTACATGAAGCATTTCTTTTCTTCCTTTTCCATTGTTGAACCTCTAGACGGCACTGTGGTTTACTAGAATCATGCAACTCCACAAGGGGGAAAAATGGTTACTTTTGCTTTTAAATTAAATAGGGAATGTTCCCTACCCTAACCCTCCTCACCTCCAATACCTAAAGCACTTTTTATATACAGAATCAAAACGAAAAGGCCACAAGTCATCATCTAAGTTGTTTATGACATTTAAAGAAACCATAAACAACTGTGAGTAGGCATGCAGGATAAATACCTTGTGTAGAAAGCCTTATATAAATCAATTTATCATACAAATAAATGATTATAGATAACACTTTCCCATTGCATCCTTCCAGAAAATACAAATTAAGTTTCACTTAGGAGTGATTTTCAATCAAATTCTACAGAGGTAAACCCCCTTGATTTAGTTTCAAGTGAATAAGCTTAGGAAACTGCTTTATTGCCAGTGGTTATATTAATTGTACTTTTGACAGATAATATATTCTTAATAAGCAAAAATGCATTAAACAATATCAAACTTTCATTCAGGAAATTAAAAGAAGGAAAAAGCAGAGTAAAATCAATATAGCAACTCATCAGCATGATGAATTTCTATGCTGTATGCATTAATTTTTCACTAAAGCATCCTACTTTCTTTCTTTTCATACAATTAACTTACCTTGTATCTACTTACTTGCATGTTCCTGTTTTTACTATTGTCTTAGTATTTGATAATACTCTATAACTCAGGGCTGAGCTTACCATGAGGCCACCTGAGGTATCTCTGCTGGAAACTGCAGCAAAATGGGAGAAGGAGAGAGCTGCGCATGCTGCACACCTGTCCTGCACTCCAAATTAGTCTTCTATCCTTAGGTGTGCGGCCTCCTGGCTAGTGCTGTAGTGAGATTAAACTGCCAGTATGGCCAGCTTTTGCTCATGGAATGGGAGGGGGCACCATCTTGTCCTTTGCTCCAAGCAACCAAATATCTTTGCATTGCAGTGTTTGCATGCTTACTGCATCTTCAGATGTTGTAGACTGCCCTAGGATCAACTGATGCGAAACAGTGTATAAACTTCTACAAGAAATTTATAATAATGCAGCTGGAAGTGTTCATAATTTTTTTAGCAACAGGGACTATGCAAACTTTGTGATGCATAAGAAGATTCATATTGCACATGCTTTCTACTTGTGGAATTCCTGGACAATCAGTTTCCTGATGTGAAAAGTTTTCCACATCCCAGCCATATGCACACATCAAGCTAATTAATCTGGTTTGCACATAATGCTAACCCATGGTTTATTGCTCTGTCCTCTGTAGCCTGGCAAAACAACCCATGATCAGTCCATGGTTCTGGGTTCAGATGTTGCAACAACTATGGTTTAAACAACTCAAAGTTCATACCACTACAGCAAATCTTTGTTACAGACCAACAATAAACCTAATCTCTTTCTGAGTTTTTCATGGGTAACAAAACATAGTTTATTATCACAGTTGAACTCACATATCATAACAATGCATCATTCAACAATCCATATAGTTACAGATTATGTATGAAAAGCCAATCTCGGAGCAACTTCTGAATTCCTGCCTCACTCTCTCTGTACATTTATCATAATATCTGCATTGCCTTTCAGTTGTCCTAGAATGAAAAGGAGGAGCAATTTAATGTAATAAAGGTTCTGCTTTATTCAGCCTAATATGAAAATGACTGAAAAACAATAATCAGAACATGCTGCCTAACTAGCTATGACAAGTAACAATTAACCAAAGTTAATCATCATTGACATCCTCCTATCTAGGACTCTTCTATTCAATACCCAGATGGAACATCTTAATTGCTTGACATGGAATGTTCTCTGGTTGTGATTTTGTAATGCTTATTCAGAAGTAAGACCTGCTGAGTTCAATGGGGCTTTCTAGTAACTTTGCATAGGATTCCAGCTGTAGGGTGTCACCCTTTTGACTCTTACTTGGGACTAAGCCCTGTTGACCACAGTGAGATTTAATTCTAAATAAGCATGCATGTAGGACTGCACTTTTTGTGATTTTTTTCCTCCAAAGTGTTCACAGTTCAGATTGTACCATGCGAATAGTTTGGGAGATTGCACTCTTGCAGGTAATTGTAACCATGTCTATTTTATTATATAACAATGAAATGAAAACAGGATTTGTTTAATCCATTTTAACGTTCAAATATAAGTAAGAGTGTGCCAACAGAAGCTGTAGGATCATTAACACAAATAGTCACATTGGACCAGTTGAGGAAGGCAGGGCAGTTCAATTCACTTGGATTGTGTAACTCTCAGAATGTTTCTTCGGAAGGGATCTTCTGTTACTAACTTAAGTGACTTGACCTTTATGTAGATTTGTGGACTGTCTTGTCTGACCTTGTCTGCAGCAGAAATGGCACCCAGGAAAGGCAGACTAGTCCTGCTTCTTTTAGTTGTTGAATTACACTAACAAATTACAAAGTAATGCTACATTTGGAATGCAAGATCTCTGTGTTGTTCCAAATGTGACTTTTCCCCTGCAATCCTTCTACCATAAGTACTGAAGCGGGGGAAGTTCCCATGTTTGCTACTGCTGTTCTGTCTTAAAAAAGAACACCTGGAAAAATAGTTGAGGAGGCAAAGCTGTGCAATCTCTTCTGACTGACAGTAGTAGGAGTCCTCTGTCTGGAAGCAGCATTAGTTAGCAACTATTCAATACCTGAGCTGGTGATATTCATTTACCTTAGAAGGTAACTTAGACATTTCTCATTTTCAGTAGAGGTGTGTATGTATGAAATTACTTGATTCTACTGAGATTTGGCCAAACAAGCCCCAGTGGGTCATTTGAGAGAGAGAAAGAGCGAGTGAGCGAGCTAGTGCACTGCAAGTAATTCCCAGTGTGATTTTTGACTCAGAAGTTTAATTTAGTGCATGTCAGAAGTTGTGAGGAACTCGAAAGACTTGAGGCCATTGGCATAAAACTTTTTCTCTTAAGCTTAATTGCCATGTATACAGGAGATGGGGGTACAAAGTAACCCCTCTTTCTCCCACTGTTATACCCCTGGACATCCACTCCATGGCCCTTATCCTTAGGAAAAACGTCCTATTAGCACATGGGTCCTCAAACTACTGCCCACGGGCTGGATCTGGCCCACCATGCCCATTTATCCGGCCCACCTTGGAGGTTTTGGACTCTCTGCACGTCGCGCACACGGCAAGGGGACGGCTTGCTCGCGCAGAGATCATTTTTGACTTGCTCAGAGAAAGCGATCTTCACGCGAGCAAGCTGCCCCACTCATCACCCACGCCTGCCCCCGCCCTCTCCGCCTGCAGCCGCATGCCCCCGCCCCCTCACTGGCCCATGACCCCGCCCCCGGTACTGCCTTGTGGCCCGCACTCACTGCCGGCACCTTTCAACTGGCCCCCTGTTGAAAAAGTTTGAGGACCCCTATATTAGCCCCAACAGCATTTTTTTGCTAAGTTTAATCACCATGCAGAGTGGGTCTAGGGAGCATTGTAGCATGTGGGAAAGAAACATAAGCCCCCCTGCATGCCAGTAAGATTGAGAAAAACAAACTGTTATTGATACTAATAGATATTTGGGTCTCTGGGCAATAGATAGGACGCTCTGGTTATAGATTTGGGGCTTGGGCCCTGTGGGTCCTGGCCACATGCCATTTTTAACAGTATACTCTTCCCCACCCCTAACCCCATCCTGAAACTTATAAAATATATTTTCTACTCCCACTTCCGTGCAACTTACATATGAGCAAGGCCTGCTTTTCGGACCGCTGTTGAGATGGCCTTTATGGCGGTGAGTATCGAATTCAACAGCTGGGTCAGCTCTCCTGTAGCTCCTTTAACCCGTCGTCCCTTCTCCATGACATATCGGTTAAGAGTTAACATGTCTGTTTCAAAGGGGCTTCTGTCTGACATCTTGGCGGGAAATGGGGTCTCTTTCCTTAGCTAGAATTTAGTAGTTCCTTTCCCCCTCAATGCAGCTGCTGTTCAGTGGCAGTTATATTTTAAGGAGACGCTGTTGGCTTACATGCTAGGCATGGTTTAGGAAAAGGTTTCCAAGCCCATGTGACTTAAATACTTGGAACAGACATGCAGTATAGCTCCTCTGGATCAGGGCTGCAGAGAAGCAACTAAAGTGCTGCTGTCTCCTTCTGTAGATAAAATGGCAATCACTCACCCAGTACTGCCACTGTATTGTGGCACAAAGACTCAGCAAAACTCTGTTTGGGGAACATTGTAGTAGGAAAAATGCATGTAAGAAAAGGAATATGCATTGTTTATCCATGGTGCACAAGCATTTATTGCTGTCAGTACCATTGCCAAGCCCATGTTTGTTGCCTTGTTTATCAGGTTTATCTGCTGTGACATTACCTGAAGAAAACAGTCTTGATCTCAGTTACTCATGCCCTAGTTATTTCCTGGCATGAGACTGGCTTATTAAAATGATCTCTATATGGGAGTGCCTTTACAGTCAGTTTGAAAACAGTTGTTGGTGCAAAATAAAGTTACCAAATGTTACTTAGAGCTTGATCACTGCTGACATTTAGCCAAATGTTGAAAATGTTTCTCATTACTCAGACAGGTGTTTAATTTGTACCTATCTGTTGTTTGCATGCTTTTTACTGTTTATGTTATTATTTAGGCACATAGAAAGCTGCATTAAACTGAAACATGCCCTGGTGACATCCAGGCTGCATACCTTTAAGGCACTCTACTTAAGGCTGTTTTCAAACTGTCTTCACATCCAGTTTTCTGAAGTTTCAAAGGAGTCAAGACAGATGGTTCTTGTGACAATAATATCATGCCACCTGCTCTGTTAACCGGTGTATTTCCAAACCCAATGTAAAGTGCTAGTTTTAACCTTTAAAGCCTTCAAAAGCTGGATATCAAGTTACTTGAAGGACTGCTTTCACCCTCGTCAGCCTCCCTATACTTCTAGATTAACAACAAAGGCATTTCCCACTTGCCTGCCTTTGAGGGCAGTTAGTTTGGCAAGTACAGTGAGGAGGAGCTTTTCCTCAGTGCCTCTGAGGTGCGTTGCTGTCTGGGAGGCCCCTTCATTATAGGTTTATAGGAAAGCCCTGAATAAGTCCCATCTGTTTCCCTGGTGCTGTTTTTAACTGCAGTTGTATGTTTGACTGGAGTACAATCTGAGCTAGAGGTTTATCCTCATTCCCAGTGCTGATTGTATTCTTTTTACCAGTTTTGTCATTGCATGGGATTTTATTGAGCTGCCATCAGAAGGCTTTGCTCTTAAACCTGGGTTAAAACAAAAAAAGCAAATAAAAACATTTTAAATGAATGAATGCAAAATGAAAGCAACAACTGAGGATGGAAGCTGCAGTAGTAGTTGAAAGGGGGGATTAGGATAAAGCACAAAGGGAAAAGGAATTCACTGGAATTTAATGCCAGTCTAGTGGTAGCATTTGCAGTTGGGGCAAGGGGCAGGTACCTATGCCAAGACTCCAGAACACACAGCCTCTTCGTGTAGTTAGACCAGTGTAGACCAGTTTCTTAAACAACAAGCTTATCATAAATGAACCATACACTTATTAATGGTGCAATCCTGTCCTTGCCTAAACATTCAATTCAGTTGAACTTCCTCCCAGGTTGGTTAATATAAGATTGCATCCAAATGTCCAAGGTTTTTGGTATCTTTAATCTTCCACAGATTGATGCCCTAAATTTGTTTTAGATTAAGCTGCTAGGATTTCTGACCACTGGCCATGCTGGAAGTTCAAAACATCTAAAGGACACCAGTTTTAAAAAGGCTGATCTAGCTTTTGATGAGATGTTACTGATTTGATGAAGAAGTTACTGATTGATCCCAGTTGCTTAACTTTTTCCCAAGTGACTTCCCAGGCTAGGTGAACCATACTTATCAAATTTAAGTGAAAAATCTTGTCAGAGTCTTGAAAATAGTACGAAGATATTCTAAACTGAACTCAATGAGTGGAAAGTTAACCTATGTTGATACTATAACCTAAGGAGTGTTGGCTGCCTTGTCCATCCAGGACCACTCTGCATATCAAGATGGATTCAATCACAGTGTATTAGTGTGGAACTAAAATAATGAACTAGATTCCAGTTTCAAAGTTAACTCCAGTTTGGTAGAGCTAGAGGTTCATAAACTGAGTGCCTTAATTGCACAATAAATGCCATCTTCCAGATTCAGTAGCCAATTTGCTTAATAGTGAAAATTGCTTAAAAGTACAAGCAGTTCAGTAGTTGTTAGAAACCATATGGGAATTGGCTTGGTGGTTGGCAAAGCTTAATATCTGTAAAGGAGGCATGGGTATTAGGATGAATGGAAATTTTGCAACCTAACATCTATTCCTTCTTCTGAATTAGTATAACTTAGATTTGCAGGGCATTCAAAGCCTGAAAATCCCTGATCAACAGATGACAAGGTTTTCGCAATGCTAACATGGTATTTGTATTTCAAAGGGTACTTGTGAAGCTGATAATCTTATTGACTTTCACTAGAGCTATAAGCTGGTAAAGAATAACATGCTTTGTGAATTGGAGGTGAGAGTAGCCTTCCCCAGCATTTTGCATTTTAGCCCTCTTCAGCCCCAGCCAATATAGCCAATGATTAAAAATGCTGGGAGTCATAAACCAAAAAGTCCCAAAGAGATCCAGTCAGAGTATGCTGGGATACATATTCCCTTGCAAGAACACTAGTGTTTTAAACTGAAGTGGAGAGGAAATAAACTGTTTTCTATTTGTAGACTTCTAATTACTTCCTTTGCATATAAAAAGACATTTATGTATTCAGGAAAATTAAAACTGCTTAACATAGTTAATTTCCACGGTCCTTTTCTTAGCCAGGCAAGGGCATGTCTTTGGAGAGATAAATTCTGCTTCTATATCTTGCCACACATGGAGCTTTGCCTATCACTAGCAAAGGTCTTCACATTCACATGTTATCAGACACATGTGAATGCATGCTATTACGGCATTGCTTTCTGTGCAGAAATGGAGACATGCAGGAGATAGTCAGGCAACAGGGAGTTATGGATGTTGCTATGTACATGGGACTTGGAGAATCCTTCTCTGGCATGAAGTGAATATGCAGCTCTCTTAAAAACTCTGTGGGCCCTTTGAACATCTATGTCCTTTACTCTTCCATAAAACAGCAGTGATGGAAAATGCAAGCCTTTCCAATCACAGGCACCAGAATTTCTCTCTCATAGAAGTTCATCATTGTTATATTGTACAGTTTTCAGTGTGCAAAAGGGGACATGTTAGCCCAAATATCTGTAAATGGGTGAATGGTTAAGCTGAAGAGAGTAATGACTTGCTGAACGCTACCCCTGGGTTCCAGGTGGATTTGAATTTGAGTTTCTAATGACTGCACTTGTTCTGCATGGGAAGAACATTTGCTTGGGAAGCTCCTATGCATGCAGTGCTCTTGATTATGAATTTTGCTATTGAATTGTGGAAGAATGTCTTCCTGAGCAGCCTCCTGTATGGTTTGGATGACTTGCCTATTACAGCATTGTTTCCATTTAAGCAGTTTCTTTAAGATGATACTTTCCTCCAACTGAATTTAAATGGAATTAAGTCTGTTACTGACACCACCTGTAACAAGATCTCATGACCTTTCATCAAATGCCAACATTCCCTGGTTGCTTGGTGGAGCTCATGAGGTAAACGCTGCTCTAGGTAATAACTATTTGTTTTGGAACTTTGAGAATGAGCTTCTTATAAAAATCCAACCTACCATTTTGTTATAGGTTTTTCTTTCTGCTAAGGGTGGATTTAAAAAGTGCGGGGAAACTGCAAACACATACTTTCTCTGTGTGACTTGTAGGAATGAGCGGAGCCCTTTGGTTCTATCGTTCTACAGGCTTTGCCTCACATTCCACCCTGCTAGCCTTCTAATTTAATTTGCAAAATTAATTTTCAAGGTTGCCACACAGGCAGCTTGTAATCCTTTCTGTCACTGACATCTGTGCACATCAGGGACATCAGACAAGTGTGATTGTGCACTTGTGACAAACTGCATGGAGTGAGCAATGTGAAGAAAGTCTGGATGTTTGTACCAATAAAAGACAATGTTTGTCTGTTCTTCTGTCAGCCAACCAGCTCTACAGTGCCACAACCATGGCACAAACATATGGAACTTGGTGTGCACACTATGGGAAGCCTGGAGGTGTCCATCCCAAGCTTATTTTGTTTTTAAAACGTATTAATATTAATTAATGTAAATGTATCGATGTTGTTGAAGTTTTTCAGTAGCATCTTTATCTGCTAGGGGCATTCTTACCTAACTGATGCATAATTTTGCAGTCCGTCAGTTTGAGTCAGGGGAGATGAGTAGGTTAAGGAACAGAGTTATACATCTGCTGTAGAATAACATCACTCCGTCAAGGGAATAGAATCTGAAAAGCACTAAGCTGGGGAAGACTGGCCTATGGATACTGTTGTCTTAAAAGCACAGCATGATATATACTTTCTGAATAATTGGTTAAATATTCAGGCCTCTCAGCTGCTGTGCCATTCAGTACAGCTCCACCCTTGTGTGACTGCTCCCTCCTGCTCCCTGCATGGTACAGATAGAAGCAGCAAATACTTTAGGGAGGAGGCAAGAAGAGGGTGGAGCAAGGCAGCCTTCCCTGTTTTTGCACAGCCCAAAAGGGTCACTCCCACAATCTTTTCCCACAATATCCCAACAACTTTTATATCAAGAGGGAAGTGTTGGGATATTGAAATGGTGAGTGGTACAGAGCTGAGTGCCCCTTGGATGCTGCTAGACTTGGATCAGCACAACTTCTGTCCATGTTCCAGCAGCAGAGGTCTCCTGCAGCTGCAGTGGATGAAAGCCTGGAATTCCAACATTCAGCATGGAGAGGGGCTGTAGCTCAGTGGCAGGGCATCTGCTTTGCCTGCAGAAAGTCCAGGGTTCACTCCCTGGCATCTGCAGGTAGGGCTAGGAAAGAGTCTGCCTGACATGGCACAGAGCTGCTTCCAGTCAGTGCTGACAGTACTGGGCTTGACAAACCAAGACTCTGAATCAGTATAAGGCAGCGTGCAACATCCCTATGAATTCAACAGACAACTTTTTAAAATTCTAAATGAATTGCTTATTGCAATCTAAACAATATAATCTTAAAAACAACATTAAACCTGCAGTGGCATATAATATAGTTTACAGACTGCCTGCATCAATATTCCATTGATGTGGCCTATAAAATGCAAGATTGGACTATGTAAAAATAAAATAGCTTCTCTTAAATTTGCTTTTAATGGCACATTAAAAGTTTGCATTAAGTACACTTTTTGTGCATTATGAAGTTAATGCACTCCAGGAATGGCTTCACAGTCAAACAGTATTGCACAGTGTGATCCTTGGTTGGTAAGGGCACTTCATTTGTGGATGTAGCAAGCCTCTTCTCCTCATTTTGCTGCATACTTCTTGAACAAGGCTATGTATTCCTGCACATCGTCTGGGGATCCCAAGACTATAGGCACGCGCTGGTGAATATTTTCAGGCTTAATATCCAAGATTGCCTCCTTGCCTGTTGTTGCAATTCCTCCAGCTCTCTCAATGATAAAAGCCATGGGGTTGCACTCATAGAGTAGCCTTAACTGGAATTACACAAGGCGAGAGATCAGTGTTGTATTTGCACTGCAATCAAGTAAATGTTCAGAATTATGTTCACGAGAATACACTATACTTCTATAGTGACCTGTGTATGCGGATTTTTACAGCAGTGTGGTATATTTGTGGGAGTGCTGGACTGCGACGCAGCAGAACTAGGTTCTAGTCCCCACCTGGCTGTGAAGCTCGCTGGTAACTTTGGGTACTTACTCTCAGCCTACTGTACCTCACAGGGTGGTTGTTGTCAAAATAAAATGGAGGAGAACCCTGTAAGCCTCCTTTGCTTCCTCACAAGAGGAAGAAAGGTGAGATATAAGTATAACATTATAATAATAATTATCAGGAATGGGAGCCTCCAGCAGTCTGGGTGGGGTGAACCTTTAGTATTCTGGCCTCTTTCCTAGCCCAAGCCACACATTATTTCCCTCCTGGTAGTTGCTGATCAGAAATAAGAAATTTTCTGTGCTAGACACACCCACCCAGCACTATTTTTAGACTTTTAAAGAAGAGCCTGCAGTGTCTCAATGGAGATTTCAGAGCCTAACTGCACAGCAGAAGGCATTTTCACAGGAGTGGCTACTGGGGATATTTCAGCAAACACTCTCTTCCTCCAAGATATATCGTCCCCATACACTGCAATCAGGTTTTTAACAAAGCCTAATTATTAACAGGGCAGGCATTGTGCATGCTTTGCCTGTATACAGAGGTCTAGGCAATCATGGAGGTGGACACACGGCAGCAATGGGATGGTCCCACCTAATCAGCACATTTCAAACTGGAATCTTAGCATAGGAAATTAAGGTTTCATGTCTGAATTCCACATGTTATTCAGCAGCAGACAGTACGACCCCTTTACCAGAATCAGCAGACTGTCATGGTAAAGAGTGATGCAGCATAAATTCAAATCCCCACCCATCCATGAAACCTCATATGCTTGTTGTGAGAATAGAATTGGGAGAGAGAACAAAAAAAAGCTTTTGAGTAAGTATGTACATAAAGCCATAGTTCAAGCCATAAAACTGTGCAAGAGGACAAGAACTATCAATAAATGATGGTCCCAAAAGTCTTGTTGTGTCTCTAGCTAAAGGAGAATGGTTCTGTTTGTGACTTTCTGTGTAAATGAGTAACTGCCTCATATCAACAAGCTGGAACAAACATTCAAAGAGTTTCAAAATGTGAGTTAGCTTTTGTGCTGAATAAATACAGGTTCTTGTCTATGAGTTGGGAAAGAGCTCACCATAGAAAACACTGTTCTGCTTTTTAATGATTGAAGGTTGAGATTATACCTGAATGCCTTTTGAAAAGGGTTGTAAGTGAATGAATGCATTTCTCAGAGCTAAAAAGTGGTAGTTCTTTTGTGGAGCAGAATATGTTGCTGTTTTAACCATGCCAATGATCAAAAACTACCAACAAAACAATTACAAATAAATTAAGATTGATGCTGCCTCAGGTCTGAATTAGGATGTTTCCCCAGTATTCCTAGCTTGGGGTCAAAGTATACATTTTGTTAATTGTGTAGTGTTTCACCAAGGTTTTTTTCCTTTAAATTAGGCACTGACAGAATACTGATTTGGATCAGGACCACCATTCATTGGAAGGGAAGAATTAAATCTCACCTTGTCTCCACACGTGTTTCCCAGTTCCTGCCCTCTTGCATAAAAGTTAAGAAAGCAGAAGAGAGAACTTCCACTGATGCCAATGGTTCTGATTCAAATCAGAAATGTACCCTAAAAAGCCTCAAGTACACACTAGGTAACTGATGTAATGTATAGTCTGTTAGTGCTATTTTATTTATTAATTTATATTCTGCTGAACATATTAAAAACCTTTCTAAGTGGTTATATATACATAAAGTGAATTGTCAGAATCCTGAGTGTTACACTGTGGCTCAATTCACTTTAAGAGAGGGATACTATTTTTAATTGGTCCCGTATGGACCAAGTGTAAAAAATTAGCACTTCTTCAGGAAAGGTATAAAGGTTTGATTCCAGTGCATTCCCTAGTGGGCTAATTTTCCAATGACTGAACTTTATATTTTATATAGGAAAGCATTTATAAACATGTTGCTTGAGCAGCAGTCTGAATCAAAGCCCACTCCACATTTTTAGAGCTGAACACTTCCAGTAACTAAGCCATAAAGCATCAGAGCTCACATTAACTGATTGAGAAAGAAAAAGAAAGCCACCTAGTGGCCATAGCAAGTCATGTAACTTCATGGCACATTTAATCTTTGTCAGTACATGAATACTGATGCCTCAGCAGAAAATAGACGGAGTTGCTATCCAGCTTGCTACCTATCATGTCTTCATATGATTCACAGAAAGAAGCTAAAATATCTGCCTTGAAAAAGAAAAAGTGGGATTCACCACACCTTATCTGGTTCTTTTTTGGAAGAAAAAAATCATTTCTTGTCTACCTACAAGATAACTGATGGGATGTTGTTCTTTTAGTAAAGTACACTTCTGTAGAAGTCTCAGCAATTTGGAAGGATGCTTCACCCAGCACAAATGTTACTTCAGCCTTGCCCAGTTCCCAGCTGGCTGGGGGATGTTTGAAGCTGTAGTCCAATACTACTTGGGGCGGGGGGTGGGGGACAGACGGGACAAGGCTGACTTGTCATCATCATGACATTGCCCAATGGTGATGCATCCTGCAGTGCAGAGACAGTGTCTGAAACAAAGGGGGCCCTCCCCAGCTTTTAGTCAAATACAGCCACACATTTTCCTGTGTCTTTGCCAGAAGTGCGATGGCTTGACTTCAGAAAATGTATGGAGAGGTATGTTCAGTTATAAAACTTGATGATAATAAAGCCATCAGATGTAAAATCTGTTTTATGTTGTTTTAATTGCTGGATTGTGTGTATTTTAATTATATTGTGTAAACTGTTTTGAGAACTTTATGCTAATCATACAATACAGAAATGCTTTAAAAAATAAATAAAAGCATGCATTTAATGTTACCTTTCCATGAGGGCTTTGTGAGTTGGCTGGATATAGAAAGATTCCTCCGTAAACCAGTGTACGATGTACATCAGCAACCATGGAACCAATGTATCTGCTGCCATAGGGAGAGCTACCATCCTGTTGCCCAAATAAAATATTAGGATAAACATTTCTTTTAAGGCACCACATCTTCCAAATTGGTGATAAGAGGGTAACAACTAATCCCATTTTTAGACAGGTCAAGATGATAGCTGTACACTTGTCCCTTCTTGAATCGGTGCATCCAATAGGAAGGGCAGGAAGTCTCCCAGTAAGTGAAAGATGCCTATATCCCCTAAACTCACCCTTGGGAAATAAGCTTTACAGACACGACAATCATGACCCTTTAGACACACAAAAAAGCAAGAAATAGGCAAAAGCTGAAGCTTGCCATGTGTGTACAAAAGCATCGAATGGATGCGTCAGAACATTTACATTTCATCCTCTAATTAACACTGCGGTTGTGCTCAGGGAAATACCTCAATTACAAAATTCCTGTATGGTAGAAAAATCATGCAAAGATTACTTGCAGTACCCCACATAAGAATTGAAAATATGCCTAATTTACTGCATTTGCTACAACTTATTGCAGTTTCCCTGTGACGCAGTGAAGAAGAGGGCTGTGCCATTGCTTAGGTAACAGGGCACATGTATATTTTTCTCCACTCCCTTCCTTAAAGAGCTTTCATGAAGAACATTTCTAGTGCTTGTGCCAGCTCTTACAGCTTTTTGAACATGCCACTGTGACTCTTATTACCCTAGAGCCTAACTCAGAATGTCATATCGAATGCACAAAGTTGTACCCAAATTCTGTAAAAAAGATGGGATTCAATCCATAGATGCTATCTCTACTGGACCCCTTTGCTTCATCCTCCCCAAGGCAGTCTCTCTGCCCCCTGGAAATGCTACTGAAAGGATCAAGGGACCTACTTAATGGGGTGAACTGGGGTGAAGATGGAGAGGGAGATCCCTAAAAAATTAGCCAGAGGGCACTCTCCATGACTGGAGCCTTTCTGTTCACAGAATACAGATCCTGGGTCCAACTCTGTGAATGCAAGGGAATATCTGGATTCAACCTGCTGTACGTCTCCATAAAACAGACAACATGGTCTTCAAAGGCTTCTTACGCCCTGTGTGACATGCACATGGTAGGCATGTCATGAGTGGATCCAGCTGGAGCCAGGGTATCAGTCTAGATGGCCCGGGAGACCCCTTCTGACTTGCTCTGTTTCTGTGTATATTGCTTTGACATTTCTTTGTAGAACATGAAAATCTACCTCTGGAAACTTCTTCTTCTTAAGATACTCTGTAACAGCAGGATCAAAGTATGTAGCATATCCCTCATTGATGCTGTAGATCTTTCCTTTTTTCTTGATTTTTACATCCCGGTTGACCAAAATGAATTCCCCAATAGCCTAGTATAAAAGAAAGAAAGAAGGCATTGTCATTTGTATAGCAGATATACTTTGTACCTGATTAAAGTTCACCCATGAGGTTCTGTCCATCACTGTCCATCTAGCAATAGATCAGAAACTTCTGATTCCTATTCCACTATGTGCCCTCCACATCTACTCTGGGGAGTTCAGGACGCCTATGTAGCAGATTTGGGGAGCATGCAGTGGAAGGGGCAAGTCCCACTACATCAGGCAATGTTGAATTAAACTCACAGTTTTCAAAATCATGATCCAACCACATGCACCATAACTACCTGACAAGCGAGAACTTGCAGAACGGTGCATGTCTGTAAATTTGGTCAGCTGAACAATCTATGTCATCCTGCCAAGCAGGTCCAATTCCTTCAATTCCCTTGTGGAGCTATTAACAAGCAATAAGGAATATGTTTTCCAAAAATAGTAATTGACTATAATAGTTTCTCGAGATGGATTGGAGCAACTAAACAAGTCTGTTCTATACTGAAACTTATTATCCATAAGTCTTGCCTATCCTTTCACAGTTACTTAAGAAAAAATGTCACTACAAATACAAAACATAGTCTAATGACTAAAACACACAAAAATTACATGCAGCTACCAAAGACATTAATACCACAGATATTAGAAAATATATCATTCTATAGTTATATGAAACGTCAAACTACAGTTGCTTGCAACTAAATAGAAATGGTAAAGTTCAAGCAAGGTGGTTCATCCTTGCTTCCTCCAGAAAGAAATTCTAACACCAGCTATATAGAATGAGCCACACTGAAACATGTACTTTACTGCATATATTAAACCGTCCAGAATGTTAATGACGACAACATACACGAATGCCCCAACTTACTGTTTAAGGTACCAGGATGCAAGCTGAAAGTGTACAAGGACATCTGTTAACATAATTTTGTTAGGATACAGAAGGTAGCCTTGTTTTGAAACAGCTACTGAGTAAATATGGATGTTTTCCATTATAAAATTCTTAGAATGGTCTACCCAAAGGGTGAATACACTAAACTATATGTCACATTGAATAGGTAGCATGCAGCCATTGTCCTATTCAGAAATAAAACTGGGATAGGAGGCTTCAGACCTTTGCCCTGCACAGGGATCTTGATATGTACTGGAGGCAAATGCACTTTTATCTCCAAAAACGCCTTCTCCATATGAAGGATCCCAATCTGGGCCTTATACTTTTTAAGTAAGAAAGTTATAGCTATATACTCCATATTAAAGACAATATGTAGTTGGTCCTAATGCTGGAACAGAAAGAAGCCTTTGGCTTTCTTAAAGCTTTCAAAACATGAAATTGCATGTGATTCATGATCGTCTGCTGTTTGTGCATTTTGTAGCGAGTCCTGTTTTTCTGCAAAAACCAAGAGATCTGATTCCCCTACACGATTTATTTATTTATTTAAAAATTTGCTATGCTGTCCCATGCTTAGACATCTCAGGACGGTTTACAACAAATTCATTCTAAAAATAAGAAATAAAAATAACACCCATCTATTATTTATTTGGACTCAGTTTATTACACAGACTGCACCATCATCTGCTTTTTCTTTTTCTTCTTTTTGATCCTTCAGATGGCTGTTCAGTTTGAAGGGTGTCTCCAAAACAGTTCATCCCATAACAACCCCGTGACTTTCAATCATAGATTTATCTAGAAAATGAGAAGAGAGCAGGGCTGCAGCAGCACAGCCAGGTAAGGACTGGAACTTAGGCTTCTGGGTCCAGCACAGGGGACCTAGTCTTTCTTTGCTAACGTATGTGGATTTTTGTTTTGCTCCTTTGAGAAAATTGCTTCATGATTTCACATGACATGTTAAAAATGGGATCTGTTCTGTGAATTTCCCTTAGTGAAAAAATCATTTCTTATTTTTATAAATACTAAAAACGTTTCCTTCTTTCTCTCTCTGTACCTCTCTTGCACACGCACAGACAATGACATTTTCACGGACAATCCATACCGGATCAAGCATGAAACAGTTGACGCCACATTCCAGAGCCAGAACAAGCATGGTAGCACTGCCATAGAGGGCATAGCCAGCTGCCACAAGGTTACGCCCAGCCTGCAGAGCATCTTTCTCTGAGGGTGCACCAGATGAAACCTTGAGTAAGAGAGACAAGAAACTTAAAAATCTATACATTTCATATTTTTAGCCTTAAAGATTAGAGAAAGACAGCTGGATGGGAAGGGACAAACGCATTTACTAAAGGGAACTCCATATAGCTGACATGAGCAGGGCTGAACTGCTTCATTTAGTGTAGAAGCATTTCCTCTCAGTCCAACTATCAGTTCCATGGAATACTTGCCTTGCACTTCAGTATAACAAACAGTTTGTAGGTTGCTTGGATATTTCAGTAAATCTGCTTTGTCAACAAATATCTTTGCTATTGGCACATAGCAGAGATTTCAGCACTTCTAGAATTAGGTTGCATAATAGCATGTGATTGACAACCCTGACAAATGGCCCAGTAATGCGTTTGATACAAGGGTGGGCAACTTGTGTCCCTCAATGCAGAGGTATCATGGGAACTGTAGTCCAAAACATTTGGAGGAGCACAGGTTCCATGGTTTAATACTCATGCTATCTGAAATTACTATGTGCCCAAGCATTTATTCTCAATGTTTAAATAATCTTTTGGAGAGGTTTGGACTCAGAGGAACTGTATCATGGAACCCCAAAGGTATCAGGCTGAAAGGACGCAAGTGGCATGGCTTATTTCATGTCAGTAGACCTCCCATCTCTGGGCTGCCTGAGGATTCATCCAGCCACTGGACTCATGCTGCCAGGGTTCTCTGGCAGTGTGTTAATGCCAAGCCTCTAGGTTCCACTGTGTGGCACAGCTGGGAAAGCTATTTTGAATCCATAATATTTCCAGCAGAGTCAAGGGACTCTGACAAACTTTGAGGCCCTCTTTTCTTCCCTAAAACTTCACCCAAAACTGGTAGGTAAATACACACCTTGATTTTTTGTAATCAGTCAACTTGATTTTTAAAAACTTTTCTTAAATATCTAGTTATTTTAATATCTCTGTAGTATAGTTTTCATTCTGTATACTGCCTTGAGAAGCTGTTACCCTCAAAGGCAGCTTAAAATATCTTAAAATAAATAAAAAATATTTGCATATTTAATAAATACCCATGAAGACCTGGCAATAATTTAAAAATATTTCATTAGTAATGAGGGAGGAGCATTTATTCTACTTACTCAAGTGCTAACTTTGAAAGTCAGCAAAACTATTGTTATGCTGCTCAAGAGGAAAATTTAGCACTAGGGCTGATGGGAAGCAAAGTGATTAGGTGTATTGCAGAGAAAAGGGAGAAGAGGAGAGGTAGTATAGTGAATGCAGGAATCACTACAAGGCAGTCTTGTGCTTGGTCTTCAAGGGAACAGGACAAATTTCCCATGACAGCCCATAAGAACTGTCTTGCCAGAGCATATCACAATTTCATCAAGCCAACATTCTGCCTCCCAAGCAGTAGCCCTGGAAGCTCACTGCTGCTCGTTTTTTCTGCTCTCTTTTTTTAAACAATTGAGCTCTCCCTTCCTTGATCTTTACTGGGTCTCTGACAGAGGAAATTTCATTCCTCCCTGCCCAGCCGCAGTTTTATCAATAATCTCCTCCTTCTCCATCCTAGGCAGGTATGAGGTTTAAAAGGTCCCCATTAGTAAACACAGGCCTTTTATTCCTAACTCTGTTGTCACACTGAAGGAGTGATTATTGGTAAAATCATAACTGGGGAGGGAAGGATTAAACCTCCTCATTTGGAGGTATTGGTGTGTGTCCTGTGAAAGAGAGTACACCAGCTGCTAGCAATAATTTTAAAGCAATGTGTAGTTTATTCCTAAGAGAGCATCTCCGCAGAGGAATCTATTAATCTTATGCTTGTTGACCTTAGATTTGATCCTTAGTGTAATCCGGTCCTTATTTTTCTGTTTGGCTGATGTAATAAACATTCTGGGGATTTGCTAAGTAACCACTACTACAGCACCCAGAGTCCTAGAATTGGAAGAATAGCAGGGTGTGGCTTGAACAGAAACAAATGACATATTAAACTCATGATAATCCAGAACTTCAGGTTTCTTCAAACAGGGCACCTGCCGGTCAAGATGACATGTGCAAATTAGATCCCTACACAAGTTAGCTAAAATCTTAGTGGTGGAAGTGCTTTGAGAAGTACATTGTGGATTTCCATATTATGCTGCAAATAACATTACTTCCCTCTTTTGAAAGTTACCTCATGGTAAATTGAATGGCTCAAAATAGACTGCTATATGAGTAGTTATTCATATTATCACACCATTTGCACAAGCAACCATTAAATGTGTCCTACCTTTCTGTAGATTCCAAAAATGGTTCCAATGGAAACAAGGCAGTCAATGTTAGAAGAGCCATCAAGTGGATCCATGCAGACAATATATTTACCCTACAAGACAGAAGCATTTGAATTCACTTTAAGCAAATAAGGGGTGTATATGCAAAACCACAATATTTTTACTGTAAATACTCTGGCTGAATGAGATTTCAGGCAACTTGTTTGCAATGTTGTCTATTTAGTGTTTAAAAAGTTAATACTCAGTTGGACTCATAAATGAAGAAGAGCCTGCCATATTCAAGATCTATTATCTCTATTACCTTGCTAGGATTCTGATCCATACTGGGGTTTCTGCATTTGCACTATATAAAAGTGTGGATGGAGAAAGATATAGCTGCAACTGCATCTTTAAGGTCTATTTCGGTCATCCACTGTCCAGTCAAGGGGAAATGGTCCAGTCAAGGCTGTGCCCTTCAGGCTCATCACAGGAGGGCACAGTCCTTCAAGACATCTCTGCCACTATATGCCCTCTTCATAATGTCTTTCATTATATATGAATGTATAAAATCTTCAGGAAGAGCAACAGGCTATTGTAAAAACATCTGGTTTGGCCTTGGCTTAGTTATCTCAGTATACATATCATTCCAAGTCCACATTTGCTTTAACAATGAAAAATGCAGACCAAAGCAGGGGAGGACTGGTGAGCCAAATCTATCATACACCCACCAATTCTCTGCTACAAATGTCTACTTGATGCTGTTTGTTCACTTACAGTTGTTTGTACACTTAAAGCATTTAGGTTCACTTGCAGTTTTGAAAACTGGCATGGAGGCTTTAAAACAACACTAGGAACTATTTATGGGGAGAATCACAGGCAGCGGCAGATTTAAACAGTCCCCTCTGCCCCAGTTCTTTCTCTTTATTAGGGTAGGGCTGGTCCAAGGCATTTTTCTGCCTGCAGGAGAGCAGCAAATACCCCCCTGCCCTGGATCAAGGACACATTCCTCCTGGGCAGCCAACTTATTTGGCATCTGAGGCAGGAAATTGCACAAGCACCTTACATCCTGGCAGTTAAAGGACAACCATTAAATAATTAACCATTCCCCATCCTTTTGTAGCACCCACAATGAGCTTGCTGAGGCAGCCGCTTCACTTTGACTAATGGCAGGCCTGGCCTTGCATGACAGAAATACAAGAAGAGAAATCCCATCTTTCCCTTGGAATGTCCTAAGCTACCATCAATACATTTGTTTACATTTCTGCATTCAGGACCCTGTTGCCCTTAGTCCTGCATCAAAAGTTGACTTTGATTCATTTCTACGTTGCTAAATACTGCTCTGAAAGTAAGCCTTGGAAAAGTTGTTAGACTGACTTGTTTATCTTCCTCCACAATGATAGCATCTTTGTTTTCTTCTGACACAATCACACAAGTTGTGAATGATGACTTGAGCATGTTGATCACCATGTCATTGGAAAGAACATCTAGCTTCTTCACTTGGTCTCCTGTCACATTGGTAGAGCCAGCAATTCCGTAACTGAACCAAGGGAAAAAGATCATCAGAAGATCCATTATCACTGAAGAAGTAATTTCGTTTGTATGTGTGATGGTTTTAAACAAGCCAGGCATAAGTCTCAGGCACTCTTGTATCAAATCTGAATATCTCACACAGACCCCCAGGACCTTGGTTCCAATGTGCCTTACTATAATCCACTAGAACACACAATCTCTTTCAATAAACAATTGCAGTTTGATAATTAGTAAAGTGGTCAGAAAATACGTATTTACACACAGATATGCATGCTTCTCCCTGATCCCTTCACCCACTGGTGTGACCACCAAGGGGAGTTTAGAAACGTAGAATTACTATTTTAATCAACTACTGCTAATTGTGGTTCATTTAAACAATACTGCTTCATCACCTATGGTTTGAAATTGGCTCGTATTAAACAAATCATAGCTAAGATTATTGAGATTGTTAGGCTGGGTATTCTAAACCAGATATAAAAACTCCCAAACTCCTACTTATGGTGATACCAGAGAAGAAGGGAAGCAATGAAGTCATTCTCATCACACAAAGCTATGGTTTAGAGGGATGTCTGACTGGTTCTTCCCATATTTATTTCTTTATAGACTTATTGTCTGCTGCATCAGTCCAAAGGCCCTCTGAGCAGATCACAATTCATAAAACACAGTGACAATAAAAACAGCAATTAAAAATAAAGTATACACATAACAATAAGACAAAGCAATACACAGGTGAGGGCCTGTTAATTTAAAATGATCCATGTTAATACAACTTAAAACTTACCCAAATAAAATCAGTTATTGAAATGCCTAGAAAATAAAACTGTTTTTGTCTGGCACCAAAAAGATTGTAGTTAGGGCGCTGGGTGAACTGCTTTTGGGAGGCTGTTCCACAAGTGGGGTGCAACTACTGAAAAGCACCCCCCATTAGCCATCCTCCTTACTTCCTTAGAAGATGGATCTTTCAGAAGGGCCTCTGGAATAGATCTTAGCGGCCAGATAGGTACATATAGGAACAGGTGGATCAGGTACCTAGGTCCGAAGCCATTTAGAACTTTATATATTAAAACAAGCACCTTGAATTGGGACCGACACTCAACTGGTAACCAATGAAGATGGTAAAGTATTGGTGTCACATGGGCGCTCAATCCTGCTTATACTAGCAGCTGCGCCACCCTGTCCTGTACCAGTCTTCAAGGGCAGCCCCATGTAGATTGTGTTATAGTAGTCCAGACAAGAGGTTACCAGAGCGTAGGTGACTGTGGCGAAGTTCTGGCTGTCCAGGTAGGGCCATAGTTCATAAATGAATTGCAGCTGAAAGACACTCCTGGCCACCAAGTCTACTGGAGACTCAAGTTATGGTCTTGAGGCCAGGAGCTACCCCCAGCTGCAGACCCTGTTCTTCAGGGGGAGTGCAACCCCATCCAGGACTGGTGAAATGCGCACCCTCTGGGTAGATGGACCATTCGCCAACAGCATCTCTGTGTTATCTGGACTGAACTTCAATTTATTGGCCCATATCCAGTCCATTATAGAGACCAGGCAGTAATTCAAAACAGACGCTGCCACCCCAGGGTTAGATGAAAAGGAGATGTAAAGTGGGGTGTCATCAGCATACCAGTGACACCTAGCCCCCCACCTCCAAATGACCTCTCCCAGAGATTCACATGTACGTTGCATAGGGAACAGTACAGAGCCCTGAGGCACCTTGGAGCACAATCACCATGGTGCAGAGAACTGTCCCCCAGCACCACCATCTGAACACAGTTGGCCAGGTAGGAGTGGAACCACTTTAGTATAGTGTCCCCAACTCCCAACCCAGCCAACCTGTCCAGAAAGAAGGACAAGAAGAACTTAACCTTTCACAACTGTCAGGAAAGAAACTCTGACCTTTATCATTTTCCAATTTCATTTATGTCTTAAAAGCTACCACCAAATTTGCTTTCTTAAAATCTTCCCAAAACTCCCTAAACTTTCTCACAACTGCAAGAATATCTATAATAATAAAAGAGGATGTGTGTCTTTCTAATCATCAGTGCCATAGTGCCAAAATGAGCCATACAGCCAGTGTGGCGTAGTGGTTAAGAGCATGAGACTGGAACTCAGGCAATCCGGGTTCGAGTCCCCACTCGGCCATGGAGCCAACTGGGTGACTTTGGGCCAGTCACAGACTCTCAGCCCAACCTACCTCACAGGGTGGTTGTTGTGGGGATAAGATGGAGGAGGAGAATGATGTCAGCTGCCTTGAGCCCTTTGTAGGAAAAAGGCAGGATATAAATGGACAAATAAAAAAAATAAAAAATTGTCATACCTTGACACCTGAAACTTGGCATGCATACTAAGAGGCCCTGTAGGTGTGTACTTTGTGTTATTTGGGGAGTGTAATATATTAATACTTGTACTTAATTAAAACATGCCCATGTGGTCAAAACCTGCAGCAATATCTTACATACTGCTTTGGTAATAATTCAGAAAATTTTCTTTAGCTTTGTAGTCTATGCAGGGTGAGGGACAATTAAATGCCTTTTCCTCTTACTTGCTGTGGAGCAGCCCTGCTTAGAGAAAGAGGGTGGACAGACCCTTCACTGTGCAGGTTATAGGGGTACAAAATGGCAGATACCATGCTTAGAGGTGGCAGGAGCACCTAGACAAGGTGGATATAGTACTTCTAGCTCTCTGACAGCTGCATCCTTTTGCTTGAAGGCTTCAGTGTATCAAATCAAGGGTTATTCCAACCCGGGAAACAATACAGAGAACACCTTTTCACTGCAATTAATAGTTCTATAACACTTTAAAATAGCTGTGAAGGTGGACAATAGTGTTATTTTCATTAACTGAAAATATCCCTTGAAGCAACAAATCATATGCCAGGATCATTAGCCCCTTGAATTAACTGTTCCAGATGTGATCTAAACAGGTAAATGCTTTTCAGTTTCACTGATTTTAATCAACAAGTACTGAGCACAGGGTTAGATTGCCAAATGAAATGAATGAAACTTAGAATTACCCAACATAGATTTTTCAAAGAGGGATAAATCAGTTTTTTTGTCCTTTCAAGGCTGAATTTAGCAGAAAAATGCATGCACTACTGAAGCAGACTCACGTACTGCATGAAGTGTACCTTGAACTGTAAATACCACCTTGCTCTAAGGCAACACTGCTGTCCAAATAATTATCCAAAAGGACAAAGGCTAAACTTGCAACCAAAGTTCTTAAAAAGTTCTGTTTATGCAACTTTTTTACACTGCCCATTTAAGATTCTTTAATTTCCTTGTCTTCTTCTTAATCAATTCATCCCTAAATAAGACCACTGTATTCTTGGTCAGCCTACCTTCTAAATGTGTTGGACTAAAACCCCCATGTACATCAGCCAGCACAGACAATTGCAGACAATGGGCAGGCTGACTGGGGATTATGGGAACTACAAACTGTGCTGGCTCATCTTGCAATGGGAAGAGGCAATCATATGATCAAGAGTCGGAAGAAAGTATGTCCCAATAGATGTACAGATGAAATGGCGACATCCTTCTTTGTGTGCTAAAGATGGAATGTGCAAATGGTTCCACTTGCATCATAACTTGTTCCTGAGAAAGTAAACACAATTATATGGTATTTGTTCCTCTGTGTGAGAGGCATTACAAGGGTAGTGGTGGTTTTAGAAAACAAGGATGGCAGAAGCTCACCTTTATCCAGTGTCCTAAAAGACTCAAAGAAAATAATATTCTGTCAAAACCTTTCTTTCAAAAGGGTTGTGGGGGCGATAATAAGCTCCTTCTTCTGTAGGACTTTAAAATGCCATAAACCAACCTCTCTATCCTGTTTTACCTGAAATGTTTCCAGGATAGGACCATCAAGGGAAATCTGGATAAGATCAAGAAAGCAGCCCTTTACTTCAGTGTTCCTTCTCCATCTGTGTTGGAGAATACTGCGACTCCTAATTGGCTAGGGCACGCTGAAAGATGTATTCTAATGAAGTTAGGGAAGGCTGCTATATTTGCCCAGGAGTAAGCAAGACGCAGTGCCAGGTGGACGAAGCACCTGGAAGATCTGTCCCCACTCAGCCATGATGCTCACTGTGTGACTTTGGGCCAGTCACTCACTCACTCTCAAGCCAACCTCCTTTACAGGGTTGTTGTTGTGAAGATAAAATGCAGCTATGTGAGCTTCCTTTCATTCCTCACACAATGAAAAAGATGACACATAAATACAGTGCAGTAGTAGTAGTAGTAATAATAAGCCATGTTTGACATAGTAAGGTTTATTGTGGGGCCCAACTGTTGTGCTATCACCTGCGCATCCATCTAATGGTGTAGAGTCTCTTGTGCACATTTTTACTACAGAAAGAGAAGCTAAGCAAGCAAGCAGCAGCAGCCAGTGCTTTGCTTACTCACCCTCACTTTTTGGCTAGCACAGTAGGAAAGAGCGGGGCCATCTTGCTGTCAAGGAGGAGAGCACTGATAATGAGAGGATACGCAGAACCCCAGTAAGATCAAGTAGGCAAACAGGAGCAATCACTGCACCCACTTGCTTACTGTGATCCTAGCCCCTTGATCTTTGAGCAACCCTGCAACCCCAGTCCCCACTGCTGGGCCCACTCACCGCAAAAGAGTGCAGATCAAGTAACACTTTTTAAAATGCAACCTAGAGCAGCCTTCCAGGTGTCTTGTGGCACAACTCCCCCTTGGTGTGGCCATTTAGAAGTAGCTGGTTAGGGAGAAGGAGAGCTGCAGAGCAATGCAACCAGGTTGGGAAGGCTGACAAGAGGGTCAGGAGAGCAGCTCTTGCTTTCTGTGGGCATAATCCTAAACCTGCACTGACAGGTTTCTCTAGTTCTCACATCATTGCTGGGTAGCCCTGTTGTATCACCCAGAGAAATAGAGAGCAGATAAAGAAGCAGCAGAGGAACAACCTCTTCATCTTCCTGCTCAGTTGCTCCAGCTGCTCCATTATATCGGTGGCTCTCAGTAGGAGGAGGCAGGTGCTGCTCTGCGCTAATCCTCCCCCACCGTCTAACAGGAACCAACCGGGAAGTAGAAGGCGTTTTTGTGCATGGCACGGAGCAGCACCACTGAGATGCCACGGTGCGGTTTCCCCACCGCCACTCCCCCATTATCCCCAGCCATCGTGGACGATGGTCGGGGATAGTTGTAGTCCAAACACCGCTGGGGTACCAAGGTCTGGGCAATACACCGTGCTCGGCTCTCGCAAGCTGTCCGATGGGGATGCTGCTGACCCCCCAATGCAGGCGGCCGCTGCGTCGGGGCTGGCGTGAGCTCTACGCCTGGCGAAGGGCCGAGAGGTCGCACACCAGCACGGCCCATTTGCTTCCTGCGGCCGAAGTGGTCGTGTGAACTCACAGGTTAGCGATGCCGGCCTTGCGCACGGCCGTGGAGATCGCCTTGATGGCCGTGCAGAGCGCGTTCAACAGCTGGGTGAGCTCGCCGGTGCTTCGCACTCTCCTGCCTTCTTCCATCACGAAGCGGGTAAGGGTGGTCACATTGGTGTCAAAGGTGGAGCGGTCGGTCATGATGAGGATGCCAAGAGCGGGAGCGCTGCTGCTGCTGCTGCTGCTGCTGCAAGGGAAGGAAGTAGTGGCCGCTGGCGCTGCGCTCTCTACAAGGGGCGATCGGCGGGGGGCGGCAGCGCCGATCCCTCCCGGCCCAGGCTTCTTTTAGAGCGCGGAACTGGTGGCCGCGCTTGGGGCAAGCTAAGGATAGGCGGAGAGGGACCGTGCCTCCTCCTCCTCCGTTGCCCAATCCTGAGAGCGGGCGGGGGGCAGCCCAATCCCGCCTTGCAGCTTGGACGCGTGCCGCACGACCGCTGGCGGGAGATTGGAGCAGGGAGGCAGGAACCCGTTGGGCACGGCCCAATCAGGAGGCGGCGGGCCGAAGGGGCGGGGAAAGTGGCCACGCAGGAACGCGCAGAGGGGCGGTATTCCCAGTTATTTCTCGGACTGGTCTTGCACGCAGTGCGTACACGACGACTCAGGTTCAAACAGTGGAGCAGCTAAAGCTGGGGTGTCTGGGACCAAAATTCAGCTCCTCTCCCAAGCAGTGGAAGCCTCAGAACTGGGACTCGAAGATGTGTGGCAGAGGTCCCTAGGGCTGCTGATGGTCACCACAGCATCCTATTTCCCTCTTTGCGAGGTGAACAACTCCCCCTCTTTTGCGAGGCAGTGGGAAAGAGGATACTTGGAAGAATGGCTAGGAGGGAATTCTGCAGGAAACTCTGAAGAGCTACTGTGGGTCATTGTTGACAAAGTGGACTATATGGAACTGTACTCAGAAAAGCAATTCTTACCATCCCACCTAACTGCCTTGCCATAAACAGATCACAAAGGGTGCCTCAGTGTCTGCTGGTGAAGACCAGATGACCCCACTCCATTACACTGTCAAAGTGTAATCTCTGTGTTTTATAGGCTTGCTAAAGTGGCTCCCTAACTCTGTAAGTTCACACATGTAACCTTTTTGTTTACGCAACTTGGCCAGCCTGTTCAAGGTAACTTCAGTTTAGAAGGCTTGTCAAAAGGCACCTAATTAGAGTGAAATGTAACTTTTCTTTATGGTGCTGTGACGTGTATCCAATCACTTTCCTATCCAGATCAAAGTATCCAATCACCTTCCTGTGTATTGTATTCACTCCCCTTTTGTGTATTCTGTATAACCCTAAGGAAATTAACATGAGGTGTTCCTATTTTAGGCACCCATGGGTCCATGCATTCAATTGTAAATAAACCTGTTTGCCCTGACAAGAAACTGATTCCGAGCCTATAGTGCAGCCTATATTGCGGATCGGTGTGACAGAACAAAAGACTGACTCAGTATTAAGGCCCTTTCTCTGCTCTAATGCCCTACAATCACATATGTTGTACCTGGCGAACTCACAAGTTGCAATGGAATTTTAAATACATTTCCATCAAGTTGTTTTACATGGCAAACAATGTCCATGTGTGCAAAAATATCTAATATCTAAAGGAACGCTTGCGCCCATATATGCACTCCCGCCCCTTGAAATCAGCAACGGATGCTCTTCTCCAGGAACCCTCTGTGAATGATATTAGGAGGGTGAGTACCTGGAGGAGGGCTTTCTCGGCTGTGGTGCCCCATCTATGGAATGCGCTCCCCAGGGAGGTCCACCTGGCGCCGTCATTTGTTTTTCGGCGCCAGGCTAAGACCTTTTTATTTAAAACTTATTTTAATTGCTAAATTATTGTATTAATTAGGATTTTAAAAGTTTTAGCCGAGAATGCACCGGAGGTTTTTAAATGTTTTTTTATTCTTTTAATTGTTTTATTATTATTATTGTATGTTTTATGTATTCTTTGTGAGCCGCCCCGAGGCTTTGTTGCGATGGGGGCAGCATAGAAATGTTTTAAATAAATACATACATACATACATACATACATACATAAAAAGGACATTTGGCAAAATCTTCTAGACTAAAAGCACTATTCCTAAGGAAGTAGGAAGGAAATAGAATATCAAAAGATTCAAACTTCATCTAAACTATGTCACACTGAAATCTGCAATTAAGGCTCTAATGGTCAGTTTCTTACGAGGGCAATTAGGTTTATTTACAATTAAACACATGGATCCATGGGTGCCCAAGACAGGAACACCCAATCTACTTCCCGTAGGGTTATATAGAATGCACAAAAGGGGAGTGAATACAATACACAGGAAGGTGATTGGATACTTTGATATGGATAGGAAAGTGATTAGATACACATCACAGCATGATAAAGAAAAGGTTACACTTTAATTAGATACTGTTGACAGGCCTTCTAAATTAAAGTTACCTTGAACAGGCTGGTCAAGTTAAGTAAATACAAAGGGTTAGGGAGGCACTCTGGCAAGCCTATAATATACAGAGATTGCACATTGACAGTTACCCACTAATGGAGTGTGGTCATCTGGTCTTCACCACCAGAAACTAAGGCATCTTTTGATGCATTTATGGTAAGGCAGAGGGGCGGATTTGGCAAGATTTGTTTTTCTGAGTACAACTAATAGCTCATGATATATGCTATTATTGGTTATTGATATATTTAAAATAAGAACCAGTATTGTATGTTTACATATTTGATTCCTGTTTGTTCCTCATGAATGCAGGCAGCAAATGCCATGGGTGCAGTTTTCAAATTGGACCAGCTTCTATTTAAGCAGAAACAGTTCAGGGGTACAGTCAAAAAGATCAGTTAGTCAGATGTCATTTGCTTTTGGACACCTAAAAGGAAAAAAAAAATATGGAAGGAATGGTGAAAAATTTTTAGTAAGAAGAAAGGGAAGCACACCAAGAAAGTGCTGGAATTCCTAGTTATGAGCCCTTTTCTATTTACACAGTGTAAATAAAGAAAAATGGTTTTACAACTAGAAAGGCCAATAAACTCCATGCAACATTGCCGAGGATCTTGCCCCATTTATTGTGCTTAGGACACGGTAGCAACAGCCCAGGCTGCTGGGTGCACTTGCTGCTAAGCTAGGACTGGAATATAAAACCGCTGGTTTGTACAACAGTATAAGGTGCCAAAACCACTAATTCACTAACTTTTTCCACTAACTAAACTGGTGTGAGTATATATTCAATCTGAATTGTAAACAGTTGCAAATGCTGCCGAAGTGTTAATTGCTTTTTAAAGAAAAATCTGACATAAGTGCAAGTCCCTTATTTGCACCTCTCTTAATATTAGACAGCAGGGAGTCCATGCAGAGCTCCTAACATGTTAAATGAATGTGTGAGATAGCTGGGGTCCATGATACTGTGGGCCTCCAATTCTGCTGTGCCCCCATTGCACATCCCAGCAGTCATGTATTTGGGGGCTGCTTGAAGGGCTTGTATGGGCGTACTTTAAAATGCTTGCAGAACCCCTTCACACATGCACCAAGCACATGGCAAGCAGAAGGAGGCAGAGGAATGCTTGATTTAACATAGCTTTTTAACTCTCTTTACATATTCATTTACCATGTAAAATGGTTTCAATGAACTACTTTAATATGAGGTTACAGTTTGGTAACACATGCTTCTATTATATTATTGTTGATAGTGATGGATGTAGTAGTTGTTAATAAATAATAATACTTTAACAATATCAAAGCATTGATTTTTTCTGATTATATTTTGTGATCATTATTTTTACAACAGTTGTGATTAGCAAATCAACTTATAATCTTATTTTTTATTCTCACAAGTTTGTGAAGAGTTTGCTTTCATTTTACAAATAGGAAAACTGAGCTTGAAAGACTTGCTGAAGGCTGGAGTGAATCCATAGCTGAACTGGGTGTTCATGAATTCTTCTGTGAGGTGAGCAAGCAAAAACTTTATTGAAAATATGATCTTGGTACACAAGGTCAGTTTTCCTTAATGAAATATTGCTTGACAAGTTGTTCTTCATAGTGTAGTACCATATACAAGGAAGTTCAGTATTAAGATTATACCAGCCACATGGGGTCAGGCACATGCAAAGAGTAAAACATTATTGATTAATCCATTCCATTGCAAATGAAGTGGGCTTGGAGAGCAATGATAATGCACATTGAAATTAGTCTGAATAACTATATCCCATTTTGAAGAGATGACTGCCCATGCCTGGCTACTGTGATATCCTGAGAGCTGGAAAATTAAGCTATCTACGCCATGACTCCTGACTGCATATTCGATCAGACAGAGAAATATGCAAAGTGTTTGAATAAACTGTGTGTTTTTCAGTTGTATGTTGTTTATATCACCATGTCATAAGCAGAAGACAAATGCAGGGAATGAATGTTACTGTGTAAGCACTTCTGGTGTGGGTTTGCTTTGGGCAGATGAATAAATAATTGGTTGAATCAACAGTGAGAAAGCTCCTTGCCTGGGCACCATTTGTTTTAGGCTTCTAGACCTTTTCTTAAGTCTGGAATATGTGAACTCATAAAATACAAAAGAAACATGTGGCAGTACATTTCCTTCACCTCTAGGATGACCCCTGTATCTTACTTAAAAGTCCTTTATTGGAAAGGCAGTTGGAAAACAAATTTCTCTTCAAAAACATTTTCTTACATGAGGGAACTCCCAGCATTTCTGACCATTGACCATGCTGGCAGAGAGACTAAAAGAACAAAATATCTGGACATTTCTATTCTTACTCTTACTCTGCCAGAAGCACCATCTAGCCTTAGTCTAATTTAAGAAAAAGCATAATAAGAAGAGTTACCATCTGCACAGCAGACAGTAGGCTTATAGGACATTGTCTTCCTTGCTATAGCGAGATGTATTGTATTCTGTTTAAATTATAGTCATTATTTATGGATGTTCATTTATACATGTAAAAAAGCATATGCAGCTTTTATGTACATATGTGTAAGTTGCTACCTCTGAGTAGCTACAAACTTCCTTATATGTTGGCATTAAGAGAAAGGCTTCCCAGTTTGAAGATGTGGTTTTTCATCACAATTCCATCACTAGCAGTTTTTATTGAGGACCACTAGTTCGTCTTATATATGTTGTCTGCAAATAATTATGGATTTGGGACCTTCACCTAATTAAAGACATCTTATAGCACAATCCTAGAAACATTTTCTCGGAAGTAAGAGTGCAGTGTAGTAATGAGAGTGTTGAGCTAGGGCTTGCAAGAACTTGGTTCGCTAGCCTACTTAGGTGACTTTGGGCCAGTCAGCCTAGCCTGCCTTGCCGGCTTTTTGCTAAGATAAAATGGGGAGAAGGAGGATACTATAAGCTGTTTTGGGTTCCTTGAGGGAAAACTTTGGGATATAAATGTAAAATCTCATTCTGGTCAGTTTGCTATTGTTCCTTTCATAATTGTGTAGAAAAGGAATAGTTGTGCCTCTACTTCTGAAATTCCTGCCTTGTCCTCCTCAGTCACAGACACAGCTTATACACACCTTTCCAAAGTAAGTTTGTGCATGTCGCTAGGATTTCCTCTGCTCTTTCAGCTGTATTTACTGCTGCCACCAAGATCACTTCAATGGTAATACACAGCTGAACATAATTTTGCACAGTTTAAGAAGGATGTAATTTTCTAGGAATAAATCGTCTCATTTTAACTGGTTCGCATTTAACATGCTAAACATACGCTTTCATTTACATTCCCACTGACCCATTCAGAAATGTAGAATTCCATGTATTACACAAGAATAGCAGCAGGGGGCAATGCATTTTTATTGTATAAATCACAAAGCCTTTCACCCACAGCCATTTGTCCCGACACAGGCAACTCACAGCTCAAAGGGAGCCCTTCTTGTCAAAGAAACATGTTTGAGGCCCTGAACGTGCGATGGGCCAAGAAAATGGAACACAACATGTGCATTCTTTTAAAAGGTTAGGTCCTCTGAGTGTATTTCATTGCAGTGAGAGAGGATGGAGCAGTTTGCCATGTGTGATGGTAACACCAGTTGATATGTAACAGATTTCTAGCGGTCCAGCTAATTTGAAAGTCTTGCATACATATTGCTAGAGTGGCTGAGAAATGTTAGGGGAGGGAAAAAGGAATGGTGAAGCTGAACAGGCTGATGGAAGAGGGGAATGGAATATGCTGAAGATTTTGATCTTTAGATTGGCATAGAAAAACAAACATGCCCCTTGGCACATTTCACCACAGAAATATATCTAGAAGTCATATTTGCCTTTGAAATTATACTAGGTATAACATTTTCCACTGCTTCTACTCCAGTGTAAGCAGGTATTAGCAAGAAAGTTTTGTGTAACCTTGAGATGAGGGTTGGTAGGAATCCAGCCCTAGATTTAGAGAACTCTTAGCTGAAACATTCTAAGTCAGTTTCTATCATGCTGTTCTAAGAGAGGTGTAGAAAATTTCAGATGGGGAATAACAACTATGGGTTGCCTAGACAAAGCAAACCTTGCTCCAGTGATACAAATCTGTTTACATATAGATTGGTAGCCCCCCAGGTTACAAACATCCAGGTTGCACCCATACTTACAAACATGTGGACTCCCATAAATCCTATATGGGCATCTATAGAGGAAAGCCATGAGTATCTCCAGGGAACTGAGATACTGGCACACTGATATCTCTAGGGACACTGATGTGTCATCAATGGCTACATAGTTCCCTAGATATAGTCACAGTTTTTTGTTAGAGATATTCACTAGAGATAGTTATGATTATTTCTAATGCGCTACATGAAGTATATCTAGGGAACTATGCAACACATTTGGCAATGTGTCATCAGTGGCAGCCTAGTTCCCTAGAGATACAGTATTTATAGCTTTTCGTTCTGGGTGTTGGCTTGAGCCAGTGTGCTTCAGGGCATGTGTAGGGGGCAGTTTCCTGTTGGTTTTTCCTTAGCATTTGCCCCTGTAACAAGACTTTCAGCTGCTACAAGGCCATTTATGGTGAGAAAAAGAAAATGACTATCCAAAGAACTCTTGAAGACTACTTCAAGAAAGTGACTAACAGTGGTAACTTGCTACCCATCAGCATAATCAAACACTCTCCAGCACCAGTTCTATCTCCAGCCTATAATGTTAGGCTTAATGTTACCTCATGAATTTTCTAAACTGTTTTAAGAACTGTTTATTTGTGTGTTTTTTTACAATACTGTATACCTACACATACATACAGTTTTCTTTTTCTTCAGTACTTTCTTATTACTATAATATTATCATTAATACAATGTTGCATTGTGTTTAAGATGTTTTAGCAAATATGGGAGTTTCCTAAGCATTTTATATATGTCCAGAAAGGCAAAATATACACATAAACTAAGACAAACATTTGGCTTGCTTATGTGATTTAACTTACATACAAATTCGACATAAGGATGTTCTCTGGAACAGAACTCATCTATACCTGTATTATAAAGGACTCTGTCTGGGGCTGCCTCTGAAGACAATTTGGAAACTGCAATTGATATTGGATGCAGAATTCTTGGAGCACTACAGCATTTTTTAAAAATAGTGATCCTGGTTGCCTATTCTTTGTCAGACCCAATTTAAGGTGCTAGGTTTGTTCTTTAAATCCCTAAATAGTTTAGATCCAGGTTATATGAAGGGTTGCACACACATATATGAGCGAACCCAAGTGTTGAGATCAGTATTCAGAGAGACATGTATAGAATTGTTCTGCCAATCTATTTGCAATGATGATTCAAAAGCGAAGGGCATGGTGCAGCATAGATAGTAACAGCTTAATCATAATGCATGTCTGCTCAAAAGTTAGTGACCCAGATGTGTGCATCATATTTCAGCAAATCTTTCTCTCTCAGCCTTAGCTTCCTGTCGGTAGCAGAGGAATGGTGATAGTGGCCTACTATGCAGTGTTGTTGTTCTAAGAATGACAAGACCGTAATGTGTGAGAGATGCTTTAAGCATCTGAACGCCACAGAAAATTGCAAGAATTACTGTTATCTATGTAAGCTCAGGTTCATTCTTGGATTCAGCCTTGTACTATCCTTCCAAGTCTACTGATTCATCAGATGCAAATATACCTACTTAGTATATTTGCACTGGCTGAGAAAAAGTAATTTAAAATTGAATCTTTCAAACAAATCTAGTTAAACTACCGGCTTAATACCAGCAAGATCTCAAAACTGAGGGCAAAGAGGAATAAATAGCACAAATGGCTGAAAACATCCTGGCCTTCTAGTATTCCCCCAAGGAATAGAACTGAGGGCAAGGGGAGGGGAACCCAAACAAACTCTACTGAGTGCTTTTTTGGCCATCTGCCATTCCCTGAATGCCTAATAATATTCTCAAAACAAAATAAAGTCAACTACCATTCTCACTCGCTGTATCTCACTCCTCCCATTTTGTGTGTTTTTTCTTTTTTAAAAGCAGATCTTGTCTTCTTGTTTCCAAACAATTCAGTAATGCTTGTTTTGGAAACAAAAAAGATCCCCCTTCCTGGTTTGTATTTCATCAAATTTCTCTTCATCTGGAGCTCAGCAACCATGAAAAACTCTTAAAACTATTAACCGCAGTCTCTGAGAACACCACTTCAGCACAAAAGCCAGACTGAATTAGTACAGAGTTCCTGTATAGGTGTGGTCTGTGGTTCAGTTTCTCCACTGGATTTTTCTGTGGTATGCCCCAGTTCTATGGATTACATGCACTACTGGGAAATGAAGCAACTTGTCAGCAAATTTGGGTGTTCTAACGTTCCATACATTACCCAAATATTTAACATGTGTTTGCTTGATTTTCACTGTATCACATTCATTTGAATGTTTTTTATTTACTCTGGGAAGAACCAGTAATGCTTTTTTTATTTTTTTGGTTCTTCAAAGAAAGCAAGAAGACAGAAAAGAAACAGAGGAAAGTAGATATAGGCATCTTTCTAAACCTGAAAATTATTTGTGACACCATTGCTCCTCTTGCCTTATGGCATAACTCTAAGGATAATGTCAACGAGTGACTCATTTATACATGTATATGTATGGAAAAAGGTTTCTTTATAGAGAATGTGTACTTGTACATTCAGCATACAAAATGGATTGCATCCCTCACCATGGGTCCCTGTTAGTGATGGATAAGTTTTGTTCACTATGTAACAATGACTCCCAGTACAATATGGCAAGTTTCATTTGAATCCAAGTTGCATTTGTGACAATGCCAGGTGAACAATGTCAGTCTAGGATGTGGGGGCGAGATCATCCTTTCCAGTAAAAACTTCTCCCTCTCTCTGAATTGCCATTTACAAAAATTGCCCAGAGATAAATGCAGTTTGGCTCTTGAGTTTGTAGTAAAATATGGAGGATTAAGGTGTATACCAGGGATAACATGCCACTGAGCCTCATTTCCTTTTTTGTCCCCAAGTAAATCTACAAGGACTGGGACTATTGCATGTGGGTAGGAGTAGTTTAAACCTTCTCCCTTAAATCCCCATGCAGGAGCTAAAATGGAATTAAAGGAATTGGTGCCTGTTTTTCTTTCTTTTCTCTCTCTTTTTTGCCCCTGCATGAAGGTGAGGATGGACTTGAGACAGGGAGTGAGGAAGTTGGGTGTGAACATTTAAACCCCTTCTACCCACATGCAGATCAGGATCCTACAGGTTTGCTTTGAAATAAAATAAGAAAGTGGTGCTTTTCTCACACTAAATGTTTCACATAGTACATAGGTGCGTTCTATAACAACGAGTTCTGGCCAAAGGCAGTGCTAGGAATGGCTCACTAGGGCTGTGCTCATAAACTTTCATCTGGAACCTTGAATCTTTGAAAAGCCTTCTGCTCCACTACCTTGCTGTCCATGCACACTTACTGAAGTAAAGCTACAGGGAATGATCTCCATTGCATCTGACCCTCCTGTGTTAGCTGGCTTCTTGCTCACACATACTTAACTTCCACTCTTTGAATCTTTCTGCCTGAAGTTTGTTTCTGAAATCTTTTTATTTTGTGAGTATTTGTTGGCTTCTGTGGGCTTCCGCCCACAGTCTTTACAGTACGTAGCACTACCCAGGGTAGGCTAACCCTTATTCCATCCATTACTGACTTCAGTGTCTGGGATTAGCTTCAACTTTGACTCTCTGTCAGTCATGGCCCAGATTGAAGCTCCTTTATTTTGTTCCATAGCATTTAATGTGACTAATGAGAACTGTATATATCCCTTACATGGATATCTCTACTCTGTGAACACAGAGACCTAGAAGCTGGTTTTTATGTATTAATAACTGGCCAATCTAAAATTATGAGTTATTTTAGGAAATAGGCACATTACCCTGCTGAGTCCACAATTATCTTTCCCCTCCCCTACACTGTCATCTAGCTTCCCAGAGCAAGTGGAGAGAGGGAATGAACTTCACATTGGAAAGGGAGATGGTGGAAGAAAACTGTGGCTGCCTACAAATCAGCAAAACTCTAGCTCACTTAAATTTTCTGAATTCCACCTTGAACCTTGTTCCTATGCAAGTCTACTTTTTTTCTTTTTGCATAAAAATCTGTGCATATTTTCATGCATTTTCCCAAATGTATGTATCAATGTTGCACATCTTTCAAACGAACACATTCTTCTCCCACAGACTAGAGCATATGTCAGCATATTTTTCAAAAATACGTATGTCATGTGCTGCTTCAAGTATACAAATGCTATAAAATGCAGAGGTTTTTGATCCAAATATCACATTGGAACCTTGGAAATGTAACTGCAGACTGCAGACTGTGTCGAAGTCCAGTCCAGAAGGTGCCAACTGGGTAAATCCTGATAAAAAACAATCTGAAACCAATTTCTCATAGATCCTGTGGCTGTCTTGTCTTCTGCTACGTGCTGGTTGTTTAAAGAGATACAGTATTTGTTTTTAGAGTTTTTAATTCAAAGATGGTTCTGAGGCATCAACTAGAGCTGTAGCTCTCGGGTCTCCAACATACACGTCTCAGTGTCTGCTAGGTTTCCTGCCCCTTGTGATTATTTTATTTCTTGATTTAAAAAAGAGTATTACTTTTTAAACTGTAAGTCTAGTGTGCTGCAAAATGAAGGGACTGCCCTCCAGCATTATCTTTGCTTGGCTTCAGAAGAGTGATATTCTGCTTTATAGCTGAGAACCCACTTCTACCATGTAATTTTCTTACAGTTCAGGGCAACTTAGTTTTCTCTTAGTTTCACCAGTTTGGTTTCAAGGAAATTGCTGTTTTGTGACCAGCCATGCTCACTATAGTAACCATTTTATCACAAGGAAATTTTCCTCCCATGGCAGCCATTTTGGGCAAGTGCCCATGATACTCTCTAAATTCTAAATTGCCTACCAATCTCAAAAGGCTGAGGATACCGGTCATCACTCTTGCACCTCATGATCCAGTCTCACACTGGTTTCAATATGTCTGCTGTAGCCAGAAAACATGAGGCAGGTGGTGGGGGGAAGAGCAAGAAGTAGAAGAGGTAGATTAGAGTCACTGTAGTTGTATTTCAGGTAGATTGCCCACAGCAATGCTACTCTCTTATGATTGACCATGCATACTTCCCATACTTGGATGAAAAGAAATAATTCCCATTGATTTTTTAAAGCATAGCCTAGGCAACAGAAGAGACCATGTACCTGTGGTATACTTTTCATTTCAGAAAAGTATAACTACTATCTTTTCAGCCAATATCTGCCTTGTGGTTTGCATTTAGTATGGAAATACAAAAAGAGAACGAAAAGAACAAACTTAGGAACTAAATCATGTTGATGGGGCATGGGAGTGGGTTGGGAGAGAGAACCAGTTCAATGTCATCAATGACTTCCCTCTTCTCCATATGATTGATTTGGCCTGCCTCCAATCCTGTCCCACAAGAACCCATTAGGGAAACATTAACTTGCTTAATTTCACCCATGCTATTAACTTGCCATGAATGTGTGTGGTGATGAAAGAGCTGTGCAGCTAAATCTACCAGGTGAATTTGAAACGGTTTATAATTGAATCATAGCTGTTTGATTTTGCCATTTGTCCCTATGAAAAGAGTGCTATGAAAATGGTGACAGCTGAGCCTTGGCTTGAAATAGGACAGCCTGGTTGGATTTTATTGCCACAGCAGCAGCATTAATCAAGAAAGTTCTGTAGTTGAAATTGAGGCCTGGTCTATACATACAACTGAATGAGGTGGTAGAGATCTGAAATGATCGAAGGGATTGTACAACAGGCTTCAGCTGGGGAAATGACATTGTTAATCCACCTTAATGTAAAAACCTCCATGCAAGTGAGAAATTAATGCAGTAAGCAATAGTCTGGCAAGAACCTTTCTCCTAATGTGCTAGATGTTGTTTCACTTGTTTTGCTTTGTTTGAATATAGATTTTTTTAAAACTTTGGTCTGAAGGAACATATCCCTGTTTTACCACCTCAGATGGTATCTAATTAGCTCATTCCATCTGCAAATGGCCAGGAGCACAATGGAAGGGCTACTGCTTTGTCTTTCTCCGGTGACCACAGCAATGGCAGTTGGTAGCCAAAGGAGGGCAATATCAGCTGGAACAATGTGGTGTGCCTGTTGCTTTCTCACCCTTTGATAGCATCAGCAGTCTCTATCACATCGGAAGATGACACACCCCATCACTAGCCTTATGCTCCTATTCAGAGTGGCTGCTATTTTCCAAGGTATTGGACAAGGTCTGCTCCTGGAGATCCTTTAAGGATTGACTGGGGTCCTTTTACCTAGAAAATGTACTTTAAAGTTGAAATTATTGTAATTGAATAGAAATGAAGTAGAACGGAAGCATACCAAAATATGTCAGAAAAATTGTTCTGATACATTGAGCACTTCAATTATATTCAGACATTTAGCTTCCTCCTTTCCCAATATGTTATAAAGTATAATAAGAGTCATTCCTAAAAATATACAGGAATATAAGACTTAATGCTGAAAAGTCTATACGGTGGCTTCACTAGCCATCTACAGTTGTAACATGCATGCTTAAAAGGTTAGAGTATGAAGATACTAAAGTGCACACTGCCTTTCTTCAAGAATTCCATGAACCACATTTTCTACAAGGCATGCTTTACTGAATATTGTAGCCATGCCAGCACTGGGAAGTAAATTGGTTAGACTTTGCACTTCACAATACTATGTTGCAACACAAGAGCATCTTGAGGATCTGTGCCTCCCATGGCTTGCTGAATCTGCTACCTGCAGAACTTTCTGGCTAAGGATCCAGTGCTGAAGTTATTTTCCCCTCTCTCTTTTTCCTTTCATAATCCTTCTTTTTACATTGTAAACCTGTGTCTTATTTCTGATCTTCATAAGCCATTTGGGGAGACTTTTTAGATCAACAGCATGGTAAAACTGCTTTAAATCTATTATACATATATAAGTAAGGGAGTGTATGACTATTAGAGAGGTCACACAAGAACTCTCTCTTATTTGTCGTATTTGATGAAGCAGACTAGCCACAAATACTTATGTTTCTTATTTATTTCTTAGTCTTTCAGGTACCACAAGACTACTTTTTGTGTCTTTCCTGTAATATATGATAAGGATGTTCCATATACATAATAAACAAGCTTGTTCAGAGCTTCTATCATTATAAGTCTTATAAGACATGACATATCCTCAGAGAGAGATATAATGGGAACAGAAGTAACTGAAAAGGCCTTCTAATGCTTTTGTGTTCTAGGTAAGGATCATTTTAATGTACCAACTTTTGTTCAGGGAAGGAGGCTGTTTTGTTTTTAAAGATGCACAATTTCTGAAAGTAGAAAGCTAAAATACCTAAAGGTCTGAAAGCATTAATTTTAGGTGGTTTCTGATTACTTCAGCGATATAAACCTAATATAAATCTATTATATTAACAGAAGAGTTATGGAGATAAGAAAGATGCCTAATAGAAGAGGGGTTCTGCTCCCCAAAGCAATTCACCTGGCACCTTCAGTACAGTCTTTTCAGTGCCAGGCAAAACCAACATTAAGCATTTAAAATGCAATTCTAAGCATTTTAATACATTATTTGATATGGATAATGTTAGTAATGTTGTTCTTTTAATCTATATGGTTTTAAATTATTATCCCTCAGCTGTACACTGTTTTGTTTTATTATCTTTTACTTATTGTGTTTTGATTGCTTTTATTGTTATGGCGTGTTTTTATCTTATTGTAATCTGCTTAGAGGGCCCTTGGGCCTATATTGCAGAATGTAAGTTTAATAATAAATAAATAAATAAATAAATAAATAAATAAATAAATAAATAAATAAAATAAGAATTCTTGCATGTAGCTCATGCCTCTTCTTCTAGAGTTCTGATGATGTGATTCTTCAACAATCAGCCTCATTTCATCTTTTCAATGCCTAAACATCTTGTATTCCAGGGTGTCTAGGGTTCACCTGGAGACTATACCCCCCACAGAGAAAAGGAAGAACAAAGGTTCACTTCTCTTGTTATAGTTTGCTTATCACTTATGGCAAAGAGGGAAAAACCCTTATTGGTGTGTTGCAGCCCATCCATATCACATGCAGTAGTGGTATTTACATATAACTATTGACTGCATATGGAAATATGTTATTATTCTTGTCACTCTGGCAGAGCTACAAGGCTATGAAACTCTTAAGAGTTCTTAGGAGAGTTTTGGGGATCAGTTGCTTGAATTGGTGTAAATGCAGGCTAGGGTTAGGGGAAGGTTAACTGATGTTTTAGGAGTGGCCATGAGATGGTGCACCGTATAACGCCTGTTCTACTTTATAACTGAAAATTAAAATAATCTAATCTTACAAATAAGTTAATCAAAACAATAAAAATGCTAGTTCCACATAAGCAAGGTCTTTATGCAGATAGCTTTCCAGCAGTCAGGACAATTAGAAATTAAGAAATTGTTTTGCCCAACAACTCTCACAATTTCCTATCATTAGCTATGTTGGCAGGGGCTGATAGAAGTAGCAGGTCAGCAACAAGTAACAACACCCTACTGTAAAGCTTGCCTTGAACCTGCTATCAGCTTAAGAAAGGAGAGCACAAAAATACAAAATAAGAATACTTCCAAGATTTCCAGAGTCCCTTAAATTTAACAAAGATAGCCTTGTTGGCTGAAGAAAATTCCTAGAAGAAAATTTTCAAAATTCGTATAGAAATAATAATTTCTTAGGTCCACTGGAAGGTCATGAAAACCTGTGAGTTCTCTGAAATCCTCAATCAGGTAAGATGGTGAACAAGCACAAACAGACCTTCAGATGAGGCTGTAACAGTTAACTTGTAATAAGATGCTTTTAGTAGTTACTAGAAGAAATAAATGATGGTTGATCCCCTTTTTATGAAAATGCAAAATCCAGCTGTTACTCAAAAACTCTGCGTTCTTAGAAACATGAAAATAAAAACAAGAGAGAAACTAGATGGCTTTTATATTAGCAAAGATGGAGATGATTTTGAGTTTGGTTTTTTTGGGGGGGGGTTGTAAGTTACTGGAAGCCAAATTCATTAACTTTACCTAGTAGTTGGACAAAGTAACCTGCAAAAAAACAACTTTCAGTTTCAAATGGCTGAAGATCATCTTCCTCCAGTGTAAGATGTGGCTGCTGTTGAGTAGATAGATTTTGTATTCTCTGAGTCTTGAAAAGATGATCAAATGAAAAATTATGTATTACCATATTTTAATTAGACAAAACTCAAAAGACACGTAATGCAGTACAAACATTGGTGTTTTCCAGAACCTTTCATCAGGCAAGATGGCAAAAGAAAAAAAAAAGATGGAAGGAAAGTGGATGATGTCTTTCTTTTCTGTTTTCTTTCCTCAGTGACAGCCAGCCCTTAACTTCAGCTAGTAAAATAAATTGGTGGTGAAAAGCTCTGTCAGTGACCAAGAAATAAAAGCAAGATATGGAAGTCTGCAGTATGAGAGACTGCCTGAAACATTTCTGAGTAACCAGCGTCACATTTAATCTTTCAGAGGATGGTTAAAAATGAAGAATGTGAGACAACAATTAAGTAAAACATGCCAGTCTGTGATGCTGATACAGTTTTTCTTTCATCTTATACCATTATGATAGCAAAAGGTCAGCATATGAAATGCCAAGAGAACATCCTGCTAGCCAATCTGTGTTCATCCTGGGAATGCATCTTCAAGACTGCATAGGCCGTCATAAAATTTTAAAGAGCTACGGTAAATCTCTTTGCAAATATTGCCTTCATTTTTACAGTAAAGCAGCAGATGAAATACAGGAGGATTACTTGTTGTTTGAGGTTTGTTAACCCTTAATCAGCCATAAAATGTTATTCTTTTGTGCTTGAAAACAATTGTGTCTTTATTATAGCCTGTTTGCAAGAAGCAACAGCACTAGAAGAGTTAACATTTGATCACAAGCCATTAGCCAAATTTAGTTCCCATCACCACAGAATGAGTAATTGAATTGTTCTCTAGTCAAAACATATATCTGCAGCCCTCTGGTTGCATCTGTCTAACATGCCAGTTTGACATTGTTCAGAGCCGTCTTTCCAAGACTCAATTCCATTCATGCGGCAGCTGATCAGAAATTATAATCATGTGGCAAACAGGATGCAACTTCTCTAAGCAATGAAACCAGATAAATGGAAGATGAGATATATCAATTCATCATTACTGTGTCTCTGTCTGGATTATAATAGGCAGTCAGAGAATCCACATTCAAACCATGTCTTACAAACTCATCTAAAGAAATAGGCTGTCAAGGCCAAGGCAGAATCTTTCCCAAAATTTGGGCCTGGTTGCAGGTCTTACCCAGAATGGAACCACAGTGGTTCAACAACAGGCCAACTTTGAAAGTGGAAAATGCAGCAGAGGGCAGTGACTTGGGCCTGCAATCTAGAGTAAGTTATTGTACCTAAGACCCATTAAAATCAATGGGATAAATGCATCATGATTAGCTTAAAACTAAGATGTCGGATGGTGAGCATCTAGAAATTAATGAATTGATTACGTGTTTACTACATTTATATTCTGTCACTGTTTTGTCAAAAATAATGACAGACCAGCCTTAGCTTCTTTTTCTATATAGTTTAGTGGATTGTGTGAATGCCAGCAATGTAGAATACTTTGATTTCAGTAATGTGCTTGCCAAGATTTCCCATATCTCTATTGACAAAATGTGAGTTGAAGCCTATTATAGTAAGCTGTATCCAAAACTGGTTGAGCAACTGTACTCAGCAAGTGCTAATTAATGACTTAATATCCTCCTGGAGCACAGTGCCATAGGCCCTATGCTGTTCAACATGTTTATAAATCATCTGAATGTGGGTGTAGAGGTTTGTTTATCAAATTTGCAAATGACTCAGACCTAGGAAGAACAGCCAACACCACACTTAAGTTTCAAGGGATCTTCACAGACTTGAGCACAGAGCTGAAACTAGCAAAATGACAATCAGGCATTTGTGTAAAGTCTCGTATTTACATAGACAAATTCAAAGGCACAAGTATAGGAGTAGTGCAGGACTTAGGCATCTTACTGGATAACAAGATTAATATGAACCAGCAATGTAAAGTTACTGCTAAAGAAGTTAATGTGGTCTTTGGGTGAATCGCTGAAGTATAGTGTCCACATCATGGAAAGCAATAGTTCTGCACTACTCTACCTGAGGATGCATTTCAAATATCAGTTTTATGGACTGCATTTTAAGAAGGACAGTGAGAAACTGGAGTATGTTCAGAGATGATCAACCGGGAGAGTGTTTAGATGGTTTTTTCTTCCTATTTTCCATTGTAGCGCATGTCTGTCATCATTATTACTGGAAGAACCTTATTTATACTCCTGGTTTTTCACCCCATTACCAGAAACTGTTCTCTTAGATTTTGTACATAGATTTAATATTGGTTCTGTCAGATAGTGAAGGATATAGATCAGAAACAGAATGAATGTTGAATGAATAACCCTTCAGGTCTCCTTTCCATTATTTAATTTTTTTCTACAGGCAGTTCTGTCCACAGGTATAATGTTTGAGTTTTCTGTCCTGACTTGCACGATTCATGAATTTAATAGAATATATTCTATTACTTTTATTACATTATTATATATTTTAACTAACAAGAGTAAACCTTTTCCCCCATTGCTTTTTTTAAGGTGGTTCCTGGAATAAGCCAGGCTCCTGAATTTCAAAGCTATTTGACTTAGCTAGTTTCAAATCAGAATCAGCTTTTCTTATTCGGGAGTAGTATTGTGTCATGTTCGAATTTGCCACAGTCAACTGCACTGCACATAGAAATGGAGCTATAAATTTTGATGTAGCACAGTTGTACAAATGGTTATGGAAGTGACCATTTTTAATTGGCTTAGTATTATTACGTCTCAATCAAACTGAGTGTTAGATCACATTGCAATGGTGTACAGTATTCTAGAACTTAACTGATAATGGATGTATGTGTGTATACAGGATTTATAATGCAAATTACCTTGGACATACAAATAAAAAACTGATTCATGTGCTGATCTGGTAAATAATCATTTATGTCCAGACATAAATGACATCTGTCCAGATATCTTGCTGAATCATAAAGAAAGATGCAGTCCTATTGCTAGTAGATGCCATCTAGATGACCATAGGAGAAGCTGGAGTCACAGCTCTGACTTTCGAAAACCGCACTGGGGTTGCAGCTGGCATGCCAACTTTGGAGTGCCTTCTCTCCTTTCTCATTTGGCACACTTCTTTTCAGACCAGCAGTGACTTCTAAGTCAGAAGACTGACAGAAGAAGAGGAAACATTGGCAGAGGAAACATTTTGGGGACAGCAAGAAGTGAGGCACCACCATCCTATGAGAAATTCTGGCAGTGTTTCTGGTTCCTCTTCCTTGTAATTGTAAAATACTTATAATTACGAGTAGCTAAGTGTTTTACTAGGTGGGGAAAAAGTGAACACAATCCTTGCCTTCACACTTCTCTTCCTCTTCATTGGATACCCTTCGTTCTATTAGATGCCTCTAGTTCATTGAGTTTAGAGGGGTACAGTCAACCCCATTGGATCACACTGTAAGAAAGTATAGTATTTCTGAGTTCAGATGTAACTTTAAAGTATGGTTTATGTGTATGTGCAAACAGCAGTGAGTCTTAGGCTCATTCATTTCCTTCTCTCCTTCCCCTTATATACAGTGAGTGGAAACTTCTAATTATGAAGCACACTATAATTTGCTATTAACTTTGAACCCAGTAAACTATGGTTTGCACAAACTATAGCTTTCCTGAAGACATAATATATTTGTTGGTTAGGGCTTCTGTAGAACAATACAATTAAAATAAAGATAACAATGCTGATACAATAAAAATTACAAACAGCAAACAATTTTTTTTGCCATCAAGTGTAATTAGAAGTTTCCAACTGCACTTTCGAAGGGGAGGGTACAGGGCTAAGAGGAGGCTGGACTGTATATACCATCAAAGGTAGTTCTATAGTATGTTTGAACTAGTACTGTTACTTGTCATTTGATTTCATTTTCTAGTATTCTTTCTGCACTTCCTGTATATTAATGGTTTCTCCTCCCAGAATAGCAAACTTGATTTTAAAAAATGTATTTATATAATTGTACCTTTGTCAACATAAATCTAAAAAATGCAAAACCCATATTGGGCATCACTCCTCCACACAGTTACATAAAAAGAAGCAGCACATTTACATATAGATGTGAATACATTTCCAAGATTACTCATTTTGCTAAAATATAGTGTCCATCAATCTAGGATCCTGGTGAATAATACCTTATTGTGCTCAATAACTATTCATGTAGTCTTTTAATCATTTTCACTTTCTGTTTTATAGTAGGGATATATAAGTAGGGGCTCTGCCTGTTTCAGCACCTGGAACAGATGAGGGAGGCCTTAGCCAGCATGATGGATCTCCTTACCAGAGATCAGAAAACAGTTCTGAATTTATCCTTTAAATATTCATAGTTTCTTGCAGTGACATGATGGAGATATAAAAAGAGAAAGTTATTTAATACAACAATGTTTATGCATTTCGGCAAGAACAAAGCAATCATCCATGAAACTGAAATAGGATCTGCATTTAGTTTTTTTAAGAATCAAAACTAACATGCTTCAGGAGTAAGAAAGATGTTAGAGAGTAAATGATTACATGCCTGTACAAAAAAGATTATGCTGTTTGGTTTTTCCATTGAAAAAGGGGGCACCTGGATATGAAGCAGTTAAAAGCACTAGCCCTGAGCTATACCCCCAGTAATCTTGGCATTACTAATACTTACTTGCTTTCTTGTATTATAACTGTATTTATCAGTGTATTTTCTGGCAATTACAAAAACTACAATTATGTTTCAATTTGCATGATTTTAACATGATTTTATTCATATTTTTAAACTTTGCCTTAACCTTTCCTAAATGCTGCAACTTCCTCTAATGATTAATGGAATAAGTAGACTGTAGAGGGGAAGACAACTATGAGATGGATTGATTTCATAAAGGAAGATATAGTCTTGATTTTACAAAAACTGACAGGCCTGTCAAGGACAAAGGACAGGAAATTTTGGAGGGCATTCATTCACAGGATCACCATAAGCCATAAAGGAAATGATGGCACATAACAGTGTAACAAGAAAGATGGAAGATCCAAAGTAGCTGATCTCGAACAAACAAATAAAACATGGGCCATGATGGCAGTGAAACCCCACCCTCTGACCTCCTCCTGAGTTTTCATTAAGCGTTGTGCACACACCAAACTCATCTTTATAAATATAGCACTGCTAACAAGACAAAGAGATTTTCCAGCTGTAGAATTTAATAACGAAATAACAAGTGATGTCTGCAATAAAGCAGACAGTACTCCTGTTCAGGGTTCCAGATGTCGGGAAAGCCTCAATCGCAGCCGCAACAAGGATAACCAGGTTCAGTTAGGAAAGACTCCTTTCGCCTTGAACCTCAGCAGTTTCACTGAAAGATCACCCCAGGACCCCTACCGTTACTTATGACAGCATGCTACTGGGTAGTGGTTCTCACCGTCAACTACAAAATCACAGCCCATATACAGACACTTTTATAACCTGCTAGTCATGTACACCAATACAGAGAGTTAGGTTTCCAGATAATGTTGGTACAATAGCATCTTGATGTCTTTAGGCATGACATAATGTTCTAAACGGATCAGAATGACATCTTAAGGCAACAGCAACGCTAAACAGTGACCTGACTTGAATGCTGGTGCCTTGTGAGAAAGAGGTACAGGTTTGATTTTATAACACAAGAGGCACATATAAGCAAATTTTCTATCAGGATTTATTTGAAATTTCCCAACACAGATAACCAACCACAAAGTTCCATTTTATTTCTTACACACAATTTTCTCTTCCCACCAGCCCAATATGCAGTGACCACTGCATATGTACAATCTTCATCAGTTTGGGCTGGTTTTTTTTTTTTTGTCCCCCTCCCCTTTACAGATTATTTTATTTATTAAAACAGTATTTGTACTTCTACAAATCTTGTAGGTACCCTATGTCTAGGGATGCCTCAAATGCATGATACTCCTTTGGCTAGAGCACCCATGTACACAGATTGCAAGAATTCTCACACATTCGCTCAGAATTTAGTTTCAGCAAGTCCAATGAGACTTACTCTTAGAAAAAGGCACAATATGAGTTTCATGGTCATATGAAGAGGAGTGCTTCCATTTGGATGGTTTTTAGGGCTTCCAATCAAGAGGTATTAAGCAGCTCTTCCATCTTTTCTGGATTTTTTTCTTTTTCCGGAAAAGAAATGGAAAATCCAGTGGGAAAAGCACAGAATTGAGTCCTAGGTGAAATTCAGCTTCCATGCTTTTATTATCCAGAAATCTAAATCTATTTAAAAAAAAATTAAGTCCCTGGTGTATAGTGCTAAGATATATAAAAACCCAGGTACAGCTCCACCCTGGAGCATTAAACTCACGGGTTGATCTTGGGCCAATTGGCTAACCTAGTAGGGCTATCACGTGAATAAAATAAAGATGGGATGTATCATTAAATCACATTCATATCCCTTTTTTTTCTTTTTCCAAGGAACCGAGTAGCTTACATAGTTTCCCATTTCATTTTACTCTCACAAGAACAACCCCAATGAGCTTCATGTCCAGCGGGGACATGACTGGCTAGAACGGACTAGAACTCGGATCTCCTGGTCGCCAGTCCAACACCAACAGGATAAAATGGAGCTGTCTATGTAAACTGCCTTGGGCTCCTCACAAGAAGACAAAGGCGGGCTATAAATGCAATACAATAATAGTAATAGCTACGCTGCACTGCTCTCGTGTTTATCGCAGTTTTACTTGGGTATGTCGTCATTCCGCATGGAAGTTGCTTTGCAACTTCTGAGGGGCGCAGTCTCTCTTCCGCATTTCCCGGGCTCGGCAGCCAGCCAGCGGGGCGAGATTCGGCCGTCCCCCGAGCTCCGCGCACGCAACCGGCCCCTCTCTCAGCCAAGCCCTTCGGACCCTTCGGCTTAGCGCCACGCTACTGAGCGACCGGGGCGGGGCCGCGCTCGGAGGGAGACGAAAGCCGAGCCTGGCGCAACCCCACTCACTCACTCGCTGGGCAGGGCCTGGGAGCGCGACGTCATCAAGCGCTGCCTCCGCCGCTGAAGCCGGTAGGAAGGCAGGGCGCGGGGGTGGGCGAAGAGAGACTCGCAAACAAAAGTCGTTGACGGCGCGTCAGGTAAATGAGGGCACGCGCTGCCGGGTTGCTGTTGCGCGGGTTGCGGCGGGGCCTGCTTGTGACTGGGTGGCCTTCGGCCGCTTCCATCTCTGGCACGCATGGGGGCGAAGCGGCTGGAGGAAGAGGGGAAGCATTGCAGGAGAGAGCTGCCTTCCCTTGCTCTAGTCATAATCACCCCCCGTGTGTATGCTTGTTTCTGTCCTCCCCTCTTCCAACATCTTGAGGTGAAATTCCCAGGCCAGGGATTTCCCTCCTCCCATTATTCCACCATCGCTTTGTGCCGAAGAAGTACGGAGGCGAAGGCAGTGGCTGCCCTTGCTTGCTGTCCCTTGTTCCCCATTTCAGGAAGGTACGGGATTGGGCCCACAATGCTTCCGAGAGCGCTCGCAAGCAGCTGTCTTTGTCAGCCACCTACCTCATCCTCTCACTGGGTTTTCTCAGTTACCCTCCGAGCAGCACAGACAGGAGGTGAGCGAGGCAACACTTGCTCCGTGCAGAAGCAGCCACTGCCTCCGCAGTTGCCCAAAGAGATAATGCCACTGCCTCAGCTCGGCTGTGCCCTCTCCCTGCGCCGCGCCTTCCGTCCACCTGAGCGATGCAGTAGCAAGGAGTGCGTTTGGCCCGCGAGAAGGTGCAAAAGCAACTCATTCGCCTTCTGCCTGGCGCTGCCCGGTGCTGGAGAAAGGGAGCGAGAAGGGTGTTTGCTCCCTCGCCCTCCTCGCTGGGTGCTGTGGAGGATTAAGCTGGTTCGATCTAATCCTCTCCGCCAGCCAGTCGGAGGGGAACCCAGGGCATGAGGGGAGCGGAGCTGTTCCTTTGACGATCAACCCTTGATGCTGCACTGCCTGGGCGAGGACAGAGGGCAAGAGGGAAGAGATGCCCGCTCTTTCTAAGGAGTTGTGGGTGCCCGATTCTCCCTCGCTTCAGCGAGGGTGAACGGGGCTAGGAACCGTGGCAGCGGCCTTTCCTCGCTTGCGGACTTCCTGCCTGACCTCAGAAGCGGCAAAGCTCAGAGGATGAGGTGCGGAAGGGGAGAGGAGGAGCCGGGGGCGGTTCCTGGGTGGGAATTCCTCACTCCTGCGTGTTTCTCTCCTGTGTTGACGGGCAGAGGAGGAGGGATCGCAGCCCTCTGTTGGCACTAGCCAGCCTCCTGATGCTACTCCTCCAGCAACCTCTGGCACTTTCACATAGAGTGCGAGGAGGAGTCCCTCTTTACACCTTTCTTTGCTAGATAGAAAAGTATCCTCTTCCCCTCATCAGGTTCGTATGTTGCATTTATAGGGAAACCCGTGCAACATTCCATGACTGTAATAATTATACTGCCCAGAACATGTGTTAGCAGTGTATGTTTATTCAGTAGCAAACTAGCCAAGACCTTGTCCACATGCATGTTATGGATGCAGAAGACTATTGTGTGAAGGCCAAAGTATGTCTGAGGCACACTTTTATTAATAAACATTGTGAAATCAATTCAGATTCCATTTTTGTTCTTTTTTTCCTTCACCCAAATATATGTATCTGTGAGTCTAACCAATAAAATGCTACACACACACACACACACACAGTCCTTAGGGCAGATTAAAAATAATATTTGTGGTGACTTGTTGGGGATGATGGTATAAGTTCTATTTACCCACTAACCTTAAAAAAAGACGTGTGCAATGTCTTGTGTAGGAACACTATTTCTATTGACCTGAGGGAATGAGATAGAACTTGAGCATAATCATGGACAAATATATTATCCTGTCCTCTTTACTCACAGAACATAGGTGAACTTGGTAGGTTAGTCATACATGCTCAATCTTGTATGGTACTTTGAGAACAGATTCTACCAAATTCAGATAGAGCTTGCATACCAATTAGATGGATTAGTCTTGGTTGCACATTTGCAATATGATTGGTATCATTAGGAAGAAACTAATTGTATAATGTAACAAACAGAGTTATCATGTGACCAAGGGATCTAAAGCCTCCATGCATCCCTACAGTAAATGCCAGCTAATTTAATAATTAGTTTGTTTGTTTATTTCAAAGCCTCAATCCATGGTTTCATATTTAGCCCATTTGGCTTAACCATGCTGAAGTATTCTTTATTATATAATCTGGTTTCAAATGTTGGTTGCCAGAAGTGGTTGAAAAGAAATCCATGGTTGCCTATTTGTCATTGTTGAGTTGTAAATTAATTGCATAGAGCAACCTTCCTGCATTTCACAAGAATTTTGGCTCAAATGTTTGGTTTCCCAGTACTTTGCAAAATTTCAAAGTCAGTCTTTCCTTCTTCTATTTCTTCTGATCTTACATAGTGAATTTTAATTAAATCTTTATTATTTTACAGTTTATTAAATTCAGATTCTAGCTCTATGCATATACAGTAGTTAGTGAAAAGAATTAGTATTTCCAACCTGTAGATACAAAGTTCAGGACAAATATAATAGTAACTACATTTGAGATATAAAAGACAGGTATTTGCTATTACTTAAAACATTTTAATTATGTAATTAGAATAATATTCATTATTCAAAACTATCTGATTGATTTGGATTGCAATCTTATATTACTTGCTTTTGAGTACACATTTATAAGACTATAACAATGCTATCAGTGCAATTGTAGTCATGCCTGCTCAGAGGTATGTTCCACTGAGTTTACTTTTAGATAAATAGATTTACTTGAGAATATTGTGTTTTTTTCTTAGGCTTCTGAATTTGATTAATGCCTCAAATCTTAATATAGTCAATTTCTGGCAAAGCATAGAAATATATTCTACTTCTCCTTGGTGCTATAGTGAATCAGGGAATAAGTGAGGGCAACATAAAGAATTACTGCAATCTATCCCTTGGTTTTAGATTGATTTAACAAGATCATGTTGCCTGAAAATCAATTGCCAGTGGATTTGTTTTCCTAAAATGAGTAACATCATCTGTTTAATTCAACCTAGAACTGGTTTTGTAACATCCATACTTTTCTAGGAGATGGTAATTGCTAGGAAAACTGATCTAATTGTGGATGAGAATCACTGCCCATACACAACAAATCATTGCCTTGGAAGATTGTCACTGAGACTTTCCAAGGTTGAGGGTTCTTGTAAAGAAAAAGGGAGAGTATAAAGCAGTTGTACATCATGCTCACATGGCTTTAATTTAAAAACTGAATGCATTATTTCAGTATATCCAGTCCATGGATCTACGTGCATGGCTGTGCTGTTCTTTAGACCACACTAGCATTCAAGGCTAATGGACTGGGGTGGGCTGGGCAGTCTGGAGCTTGATGTGCAGAGAAAGTGCCCGGTTCAATTGGTAACATCTCCAAATTAGACTAGGAAAGAATCCTTCCTGAAACTCATGAGAGCCTCTGCTGGTCTGTGTTGACAATACCGAGCCAGAGGGACCAATGGTCTGGCTTAATACAAGGCAGCTTCCTGTGTCTGCATGTGTAGTTTTCTGGGTTGGTCATGAGATGTTCTGGGGGAAGAAATGAATCTTGGAGTGGCTAAATCAGAATATTAATCTGCCACTGCCATATTTTTGTGGGATTAAGATTGGATCATTTACAGATTTTTTTCCTGTGGTTTTTCTTTCTCTGCCTTTTTGTGTGTTCCATTACACAACCACTAGGGGGCATTGTAATATTGCAGAATTGTGGAACCATGCAAGGCTTTCATTCCAGTATTTCCTGATAATACCAGATTTTTCTTCATTTAAAAAAAGTCATGGGCATTATTGCAAAGGATTGAGGTTGATGATATTGTGGAGGTTGACGATATTATGTAAAACACCTGCAAACTACCGTGAGCGAGAAGCCACAAGTACACAATAAATGCTTTCTGTAGAAAGACTCATATTTGTCTGGACCCTATGTAAAATTCCATGTTTCGGGTGGGGTAACTGCACATTAAAATTTTCATTTTGAAGTCTCCTTTGGTGTTTTTGCTGCAACATGTTAACAGAGTGACTTGTCTGGGAATCATGTTAAATTTATTTTATAGGAAATTGTTAGATATAAAATTATTTCATGACAAATATACTTGCAGAAAAATCTAGAAACTTTTGCCACCCCATAGCTTTTGCCACCCAACAGAGCAGTACCTATTGTCTCTCCATACAGAAAATGGGTTGCCACCCGAAGGTAACCTTAGCGTGGTGCCTGCCCTGTATGCAGCTGGAAGAGATTGTGCCTGTTTTCTCTAGCAGTAACTCCATTCAAGATTAGATGTAGTTTGGAGTCTCCATTTCTATGTGCACGTGAACTGGCAGCAAATACTGAGTAACTGTTAATAACAGTAAAGAACTGTTATTTTTTCATTTCTATTCCCTTTTTATGCTGCCCAGAGAATACAATAAATAAATAAATAAATAAATAAATAAATAAAGCAGGCTCAAAAAGTTTTTCTTTTTTTGTTTTGGATTACCTCCCCACCTATCACCAGAAAATTTAAAGACAATATTAGTCAGAGGTCACACTAAAAATTAGTGTTTGTCTTACAAGGAAATTACAAGGACATGCACATGGTGGGCTGATATGCACATGGTGGGCATGTCGTGAGCGGAGCCGGCTGGTGCCAGAGGTCAGACTAGATGGCCCGGGAGACCCCTTCTGACTCGCTCTGTTTCTATGTTTCTACTTGTTTTTAATAGACTTTCTCCCCCCCCACCCCCATCTTTGCTAATTTCTTAGTAAGAAAACAGAAAAATTCCATACTGGTTAGAAGATAATGACAAAGCAATAAGCTCAGTAAATGCATGCAATGTTTATTGGGTAAAGAATAAGAAATACCATTTGTTTTGCACATTGATGAAGAACTTTTGCATTCTGTTGCAACAGAAATTGGTGAAAATATTTTTTCCTTCAATATATATGTATCTGCACATTTCTTGAATGGGAAGCTCTTTGTTTGCTATGAGACATTTCTAATTCGGAATGTTAATGGGTTTCCAGCTATTAAGACATAATTATATATCTGGTGTATTTAACTATAGAAAAATATTCTCGAGCAATCACAAAAGAATATGGAAAATGCATTGCTTGCATATTGACTCATTTTCTTGTAATTTACCAGAAGTGCCAATCTAAGTGCAGCCATAATGTGAAAAGTACATTAAACCCTGGAGTTACATTGTATGTATTAAATTATTGCTCTTGGGGAATAAAACATGTGAGGCCATTTAGCCTTCAATCACAAGTGTTACTTAGATTTATAGCAGAGATGTAATTCATTGCCTTTCTGAGGTAAGACATTGGCCATGAAATATTTCACTCCTTTTAAATTAGATAAACATATTTTTCTTCATACACAATTAACATTTCTTTAATAACTCAGGTGTTAGGTTATACCTACCATGTCCTATGTCCACTTACCTGGGAGTAAGCCTAACTGAACTTTTTAGGTTTCCTTCTGAGGAGGCATGTATAGGATGGAACTGCAAGCTTCTCAGTAGGACTGCAGCAATAAGAACCTGCTGGTGCTGCTATACTAAGGTTTCTTTCTTTCAGTTGAGAACTGCAATTTGTTTTGCTTATTTTGTTCCTGATTATTGTGTAGATGACTTTTCCTTTTGATTTTCTTTGCAAAGTTTATTTTCTCCTTTTTTCATGCTTGATATGTATTACATGACTAAGAAACTCATTCTCTGTCCTTTAATATTTATCATTTGCAACTAATTTCAGCCTAGGCTGCTTCCATTTTTGCTACCATCATTTGAATTTATACATGACTATTGATGCTTTTTTTTCCCTCACAGAGATAAATGGTGATATGTAGGCAGCGCAACCTATTAAAATACATTATTGTATTTAATGGCTATTTATGACAACTGGAAAACTTCATATTCTGCCTATTATTAATAGGAGAACATAAGACACAGCAAAACCTAAAAAAGAAAGGAAGGAAGAAAAAGAAGCAGTTGTACAGAGATGGAACTAGACATTACCAAAGATGATCTGCCCCTAATGGCCAATACAAACCACATACTAGTCAAGCATTACGTGTTGGACCTGAATGTAGACACAGAAAACCGTATTATTGGGGGCACCATAGTTTTGTTCTTGGAAACTGACAGCAGGTACAGAAAAAGAAACGGTGAACACGTGGAAGATGCCTGTCGTCCGAGATCGGATGAAGCCTGCCATGGTCCTGTCTCAAATGCAAGTGCCTGTTCAGCCAAAAGTGGATGTAATGATTTTGCTGTCTGTGGTAAAGGTGAAAATGATACTTCTGATAAAAACGGTAGCCATGGCAACAGGGAACAGGCTTCTGGGATTTCTAGTTCAAAGAACTGCTGTGACATTGAGATTCATGGGAATGAAGATTTTTTGCTGGTCCTGGACTGCTGTGATTTATCTGTGTTAAAGGTTGAGGAGGTAGATGTTGCTGTAGTTCCAGGCATTGAAAGATTTACAAGCTCTGCCAACTTAAGGGATGCTTCTAAGAATCCAAGGGATCTTAGGAATCAAATTGTGCATGAACTTGTGACATTACCTGAAGATCAGTGGAGGGAGCAGCTTCACTACTACCAGCACTGCAGCCAGGCACCTGCTTGTGGAGAGCTTCAATTTGTTACTGGCACTTGGAGCTTGGAGCTCAGGAAAGCAGGAATCCGACAGCCAAAGGACTTTCCCCATGCCATCAGGATATGGTACAAAACAAATCCAGAAGGAAGATCGCTTAGCTGGACTACAGACCAAAGTGACAGGTAGGCAACCGTCTTAGGTGTCCTTTGTTATGTGTGGGATGGGGCAGAGCTGAACCGTAATGAGGAATCTCATTTTGAGATTGAATGTAACTAGATTATTAGCAAAGGCTGCAAAGTTCAGAGATTGTGAAGCTGAGCAGGATGAGATCACTTTAAGTCTGAATCCTGTGAATGCATTAAGTCAGAATATTCAAGATGAGGATCAACTCATTGTAGTGTGCTTTGAGTAAAAGGTATGGGAAGCAAACATTTTATAAAGCATTCCCATTTTTCTGTTTTTTTAATCCATTTCCTTGGGTCAGTAGTGTTTGTATAAGAAATTTAGGAGTAAATGCAAAATGTGTTTTGATGATAGAAAGTTAAAATGTTTTAATATGACTACTTTGTTTAATTAGATACTCTTTTTGTTTGTTGCTATTTGTGTTAATATTTCAGTCAGGGTTTGAATGTAGGTTAACAAACCATAAATAAAAATTCTATAGTACATATTGCATATATCTAGAATCATATAGTTGTAAAATGCTGATGTATTTAAAACATTAAAGTTTAAAGAATATGCAACATATTATTTTCCAGAACAATACATCTTGCCTGATTTTGGTATCATCTGGATCACCCCAGCTTCATCTCAACCACTCTTTTGTCAGCTGTTTTCATAACCTAGCCTTTGTGTTATTCAGTACTATATAGGGAAATAACTTGATTAAGGGGACAACTAGACAAGATTGCAGGAGATACCAGACTACATTACCTGTGGATTTTAAAAAGCGCACAAGCAGTTGTGCATGAGGGTGCTGCTGCACTTGTATCCCACCTGTGGGTTTGCTGTGGTTGCTGCTTGATTACTGTGTGAACAGAATGCTATACTAGATGGACCAGCACAGGTCCCTTTATGTGTTTCATTCAAATCAGGATTGAGGTAAGGGTGGGTTAATTTTCATGTTATTTTAATACTCCTTGTCCTGAAACTGTTAGTTGCCCTATGGGCAGTACATATCAGTCCCCTTATGGAAGCTGTTTGCTTGCCACAAGGGCAGATAGCAACTTCAAGAGAGGAGGGGGAATTTGGGTTGGTAGAAGAGTTATTTCTTCTTGGTTCCATCTACCCTTTTGAAAACATGCAATAATGTGATCATGGTTCAGCTGTTGCAGCTTTTATGTATATAACAATTTTATTGAATTGAGCATAAGCAGGTTTTACTGGTTACTTCATTCATCAAATAGTAATATGCTTGAAATCTCTGTTCCCTCTTTCAGATTGTATCTAGCATTGCTCCCTTATACCTTGGGACAAGCTGGGCTTGTCCTGAAATTCCAAGTAAATTGGATGGCTACTGCCACTGTCTTGACATGCTCACTTGTTATTGGATTCCCTTATATGAAGACTGGTCAGTGCTATTTCAGAAAAAAACAAAAAAGAAAAGCTTCCTTTCCTCCAAACGCTGCACTTAGTTTAAGTTCTATGCATTGTGTCACAGTCTTGCACGCGTCCTCGCTTTCTCTCTCGCTCTCGCTCGCGCGCGCGCTCTCTCTCTCTCTCTATGCCTTTTCCTCTGTCTTTCCTCATATCTGTCATCTAGAAGATGACCTGCAGTGCACATTGTGTAAGATACGTCCCATCACCCAGGTCTGCGTGCTGTAGCTGTCTTTCCATTGCCTGCCTTCTCATGCATTTCTGGTTTCTTCCAAGTCACAAATGTTCCCTTGTTCCAATTACCAAGCAGCTCAAACTAATGTGGAGATATGGGAGCACTATTTTGTACCATTCTCACTCTCCCACTGCTGGGGCAGGAGGTCACATGCCCACTCTAGATATTGTGTCCCTTGGCCCAACACTACTATTATATTATCCTGTTCTTATGCCTTACCAGTGCATGATATATATAATATGTGAGTTGTAACTAATGGGAAATGTGTGTGTATGGAGGGGTGGGGAGGGATGTAAATTCGTTTGAATACCAAAGTTCCATACCCAAGGACTTATATAGTCTTTGTTAATCATGCATGGTGAGGTGCTTTTTCTCCCCTACCTACAAAGCCAATTTGCTACTGAGTAGAAGTGGAACCTTTTACAATAACACGCTCGAAATGAAGTTATTGCACTTTATGACAGAGCTTCCACTTCAATCTCAGTATAATATATTGCTCATTGCTTTGGGTTCCTTTCTGCTTATGCTCCCCAACAACCAGTAATGCCATAGAAAATATTTTTAACATAAAAGTAATTTTACACCTGGATAATTATATCTGCCTGGTCCATGTAAATGAAGGGCAAGCTAGTTTTCTGCTGCCGTTTGTTTTGTTTGTGCTGTGTATAGTATTTGTTCATCAATACCTGAATGTGCTTCTCAGGTTTGCATGTACATGTGGCCACATTTAGGACTTTCTCATTAGGTCTTCCTAGTAGCAGAAGCACTGGCAAATTTTCAAGCTTGACTAGATTTTACTGAGTCAGTAAACTTACCTTTGGGCTCTATCACTCCAGATTGCTGGGGTGGCTTGCATGATTTAACTCCCGCCCCCCATTTTTTTAGTATGAAAATTAGTATGTCTGTGAGAAAGCTAGGCTAGCCCATGCTGTCTGACATCAAATTTCTACATGGAGATAATATTTTTGTATGGAGAAGTCTTAACTTAGAAACAGAGCAAGTCAAAAGGGGCCTCCTAGGCCATCTAGTCTGACACCCAGCTCCAGCCAGCTCCACTCATGACATGCCTGCCATGTGCATGTCCAGCCTGAAGGAGTAGAGCTTGGCCATAAACCTCCAGTCTTGCTGAGAGCTAGGCCTAAGTTATTCCATATCATTTAGGAATAATTTTCAGTGGCTCATTTATTTATTTATTTATTTATTATTTATTTATTTATTTATTTATTTATTTAGAATTTTTGTATGCCGTCCCATCGCTTAATGCCTCAGGATAGCTTACATAAATAAACAAACATGATACAAAAAAATACAAATTATACAAATTAAAAACCCGATTTTATAGTTATCTACATATTGGCGGATCTGTTCCCAGTTTTGGGGATGCATGCAAGAGATTTTATTTATTTATTAGATGTATATCCTGCCTTTTTTTTAGAATTCAGAGTGGCTTACATCATTATCCCCTTCCTGATTTCAGTCTTATCACCACCACAACAACCCTGGTTGGGCCGAAACTCTGTGACTGGTCCTAAGTCACCAGTTAGCTCCAAGACTGGGCAGGGACTAGAACCCAGATGGCCTGAGACCCAAACCCACATTCTGAACCATTACACCACACTTACTTTGTTGCTCAGTGGGATTTTTTTTTTGTTTTGAATAATTGATTCTCATGCTATATGACTAATAAAATTTGTGAAAAGCATCTCAATTTTTGTTAAAATGGCTTGCTATGTAGTATATGGACTGCCATATGAGAAACAAAAGAGCAGCAGTTCTTTGAGCACATGTGGCTAGTTGCATGGTTCTTTGGATCCTGGCCATTTAACATTTCAAATAGCCTTTAAATTGGTCATTTCTTCTTCCAAAAATGCTGTGAGGCATATATTATTGACTCTTTATTGTTGCCTTGGTTTGGTGAAGTCTAGGAAGATTCAAGAGTAGCATTTGGGCATAACAAAATTATGGAGTGACACCATGCTACATTTTGGCTCTCTGATAGGATAATGAGGAGATGTCTGCTGGAATGCAGCTGAGAAGAGCTCATGTACAGACTTTGATCCATGGAGTAGCAGTTCTGTCTAATGCAGTACCGGTCCTGTAATAATTGAATATTTTCTCCTAAAATATGTGAAAGGACCTAGAAAAGAGTGACAGTCAGTTTCAGCACCTCAAATCTTCTCCAGCATTCTCAGGAATATTTTTAGCTCTAGTGTTAAGTCTCAGTGTGTGGGAAGATAGTGGCATTTGCCAGGTAACAGGTGGTCTAGCTGTGCTTCCTCTCTCTTTAGCACACAACATGATAAAAGAATGGGACCTGCTGGGCTACTGAAGGAAAAATCTTGAGAGGATAGGAATAAAAGGTCACTGTGCTGTGCAGCTTCCTCAGTATTTCATTTAATGTGTTGTTTTTAATGTGTGAAGATAGTAAGGATTTGAATCCTCTTTCTTTATCTCTGAAAAGAAATGTACTTCAATTATACTTATGGAAAGTTATGACTCCAGTTGTCAAGTGTGCAAAAAACAGTTACTGGGCTTGTTTTCTTAGTCACATTCTGGCATCATGTGTTGAGCTCAGATTAGGACTTTGAAGACAACGGACAGGCTTTAAAAAAAACAACAGGTAGAGACTGCATTCACACAACACAACAAACAACCCTTTGTGGTTACATGGTTTGTAGGGTGGGTTACCATGATCTACCAGACAGAGGATCAAGAGGCTTTCAGTCTTCCCACTTTTGGCATGTATCCCGTCAGCCACTGCACTTAAAATTAAATCCCTGTGTGCACCACTCCCTTCCCCATTGGCCCACAAATATTTATTTGTTAGATAAATTTATATCCTGCTTTTCCCATACAATGAACTAAAAGCAGTTTATATAATTCTCCTTCTCCTGCTCTCAGTCTTATACCACAACAACCCACTGAGGTAGGTTGGGGTGAGAGTTTGTTGTAAGCTGTCCCAAGACGTCTGTAGGGATGGGATAGAAAAGCTTTTAATAAATAAATACATTTGTGACTGGCTTAAAGTTACTCCATTGGCTCCATGGCCAAGGGGGTACTAGAACCCAGATGATCCTAGTCCCAGTCCTGCTCACTTGATTCCGTGCTGCAGACTGAAGCATAACCTTACTCAGACAGTGAGTTTACCAGGGGCAGAGGTAGGCTTAGTCTTTTTTCCACTGATTCTCTTTTAATTTTTCCATACAGAAGATGTGAGTGGCTGCCACTCACATTTGTGGGAAAAGCAAACCACTTGGGAAACCGCTGTGTTAGGAGCTAAACCTGTGCTGCAGTACTGATAGTTTGTGGCCTAATAGCAATAATGATGGGGATCCTGCAGGCATCAGCAATGAATAGGACATTAGTAGACCAACCTTCCCCAACTTGGTTTCTCCAGCTGTTTTAGACCACAGCTCCCAGGACTCCTAGTCATTGCCCATGCTGGCTGCAGCTGATGGGAGTTGAAGTCCAAAGCACCTGGAAGGCACCATGCTGGGCAAGGCTGCTATAGAATGTACACAGAAATACAAGATTAGTTTGGATGTAAGTTTAGTGGTTTGAAAATAGGAATAAGTGAGCCTTGGGCTCATCTTGTCACCATCCACCTTTCCTTCCAGTGTGGCTACAAGGAAGAATGCTTTGCTTCTGTTTTAGATTAACCATAGCTTCTTGTGTCATTTGAACCTGGCATGCTATGGTTAACTCTAACTTTGAAGTTGACTTATTTCTACTAACCATAGTTAAGATTAACCACAGTTTAGGCTTTTGAAGACACATTAAGCTAAATCACAGAGGCAGCTTCCAATTCCTGCCTCATGGCCATGGGGAGTGTGTGGATCTAAAGTTTGTCTCTTAGCAGTAAACTGTTGTTTAGTGTTACATTGGGTCACATTCTGCCTTTCTTCTGGGTATTTGCAGTGTACATGCTGTCCTTCCACAGAGCCATGCCCAGCTGCCTATAACTAGGGATGTGGAGGAATCCATATTGGAACTGAGAATCTCTGAATGCATTCTCTGAACTTGGCTACCTAGACTCTGGTCTACTTGGTTGTAGCCATGAATTCTAGTTCCTGGTGAACACACCCAGCGTTCATGCAGCACTTGCCGGGAATCGATCCTTGTGCAACCACTGTGCAAGCAGCATCCTTCCACATCACATGCAACAGACTCTTTTTGTGCTGCTGCAAATGATGCAGAAAAAAAATGCCAGTTGTACAACCTTTGTTCTGTGAGTGTTTGTGGACTTCCATTCAGCTTGCTTTGGGGCCAAGCACAAGAGGAAATTCACACATGCTAGCAGAACAGATATCACGGAGCTTGGTCACAACAATGTCTGCAACATCAGGCATTCTCCGGTTCATTAAGGGAGGCAAAAAAATGAATTTGTTCTGCAACAGAATATCATATAAGTAAAAAGAGTAGAAGTATGTTCTACTGATTTGCTTTCTTGCCTCTTTGTTGCAAAGAAAAACCAAGAATTTCTACCAATTGGACTGAAAAATGTATGAAAGCCTATCTCCAACATTTTGATACTGAGATCAGATGCACTTTGGGTACTGAAAGTTTGAATTTCTATTTCTTTGGGGACTGTAGTATTTCCTGTAATTAGTTGTATGGTACACATTACCTCATTCTTATCTTTTTCACTTTCCTATAGGCCATGTGTTTATACAGTGGGGTCTCCTGTAAACAACAGGGCCCTCTTTCCATGCCAAGAACCTCCTGTTGCCATGTCAACATGGCAAGCTACAGTCCGAGCAGATGCATGCTTTGTTGTTTTAATGAGTGGAGAAAATGCAGCGGAACCAACAGAATCTGAAGAAGGTACATCGTGTCATTTCAAAAATGTTTTAATATGGAATTAGTACTTCCGCCGCACAGCCTGGTGAGGCTCCCAAGCTGTTCTGTTTAGCTCATCTTTCTCAGACTCCACCTCTCTCTAATGCACAGGGTATGCTTTCTTTTATATGTTTTATATCGCCCTTGGCTTATCTGTTCGAATTCCTTCCTTTCTGTCAAATCCTTGTCTCTCTTTCAAGGCTTAGAACTTCCAGTAGTTAGTAGCCAGGACCAGTCTTTTGATGAGGCAGGATAAGTCTCCTGCTTAGCACTTGCTTGGAACAACAACATATTGGGCCCTCATGCCACTATATTAGTTCTGCTCCCTCACTGTGATAAACGCCACAGAAAAAACCAGCTGGGTTTCTTGGACAACGGTGCATCTTTCATTCTAAATATTCTACTAGAGCAGTGGTGGCGAACCTATGGCATGCGTGCCACAGTGGGCATGTAGAGCCCTCTCTGTCAGCACACGAGCCAAGTCGCCCCAGCATCGCCCCAGCAGCCAAGCATCAGATAACAGCATACATAGGGGTCATGTGCATGCTCAGAAAGGAGTAGTGGTGCCAGGTGATGATGTCACATGCCACGACTCATTAGCTGCGACTCGTCCGAGCTTTCGCATGGCCAGTCAGTGCACTGCCATATTGCTTGGATTGGCTGTGAGTTGCTTTCCCTAAACTACAACCTTAGTTTCAGGTTTTATTGCAGTGTTGGCACTTTGCGATAAATGGGTTTTGGGTTGAAGTTTGGGCACTCAAATCTCTAAAAGGTTCACCACCAGTGGGTTAGGGTTAGGAAAATGAGGTCTCCTGGCATGATTTTGATGGTTGGAATGTGTTTAGAATGGGCAGAAATGTTGAGCAGTGCAGAAAAATCTACTCAAGGAAGACTTTTTCAAAATCACCCCCTTTTCAATGGAACTTTCGCCCTAGATCCGCCTGGCACCGTCGTTATTTGTTTTTCGGTGCCAGGCAAAGACCTTTTTATTCAAACATTATTTTAATTGTTAATTTTATTTATTTTATTTTTTGGCCAGGACGACTTAAATTATACTGTTTTATATTGTGTTTATTTATGATTGTGAGCCCCCCTGAGGCTTTGGCGAATGGGGCGGCATAGAAATTCTCTAAATAAATAAAATAAATAAATAGATTAGGGTTAGGGGAGTGTACCAGGGCAGGGTTAGGGTTAGAAAAACAAGGTGTCCTGGTATGATTTTGATGGTTGGAATGTGTTTAGAATGGGCATAAATGATGAACTGTGCAGAAAAAGCACCCCAAGGAAGGGTTTTTCAAAATTGTCCTCTTTTCAATGGTATTTTACCCCTATATTAAGGTTAGGGGAGTACAGCAGGGTAGGGTTAGGCCACAGCGGGCACACAGAACTCTCTCTGTCAGTCCGCGACCCAAGTTGTCCCAGCATCCTCCCAACAGCTGAGCATCGGATAACAGTGTGCCATGTGTATGCTCGGAATTGAACAGCGGCGCCAGGCGATCGCGTCACGAGCTGCTATTCATTAGCTGCGACTAGTCCGAGCATGGCTGGTCCTTGGGCTGCCAAGGATATATATATATTTGCTTGGACTGGCTGTGAGGTGTTTTTTCTAAACTAAAACCTCAGATTTCAGGTTTTATTGTAGTGTTGGCACTTTGCGATAAATAAGTGGTGTTGGGTTGCATTTTGGGCACTTGGTCTCTAAAAGGTTCGCCATCACTGTACTAGAGCAAGAATTGTGGGGACAGCATGCTCCCTTATGAGACTGCCACCCCAGTCCCTCACTTTGCAAGAATCCGAAGTGCGAGAGATCAGGTGGATGGGCTCCAAAGATAGAATTTCCAGGACTATTTCACCATGCCTGTGTGTGATACTTCACAGACAGAGCTCTAAGACATTTTATTTTTGTTCAGCAACTCTTTGGATTGATCTATAAGACATATTGAAATAAACACTCTTGTAGCCCTATACATATCTACTGAGAAGTAAGCTCATTAGAGTTCAGTTCGACTAACTCAGTGTGTGGGTATAGGACTTTACCCTTAATAAGCATGGAAGAAATTTGGGAGGCTAGTGTTTGGTATTCCAACTCTAATCTAAATTATTTGATTGATTTAGCCATAACCAACTGAAACCCCTTCCCATGCTAATTTTCTGCCTTGAACAGAGTTGCAATATTGGAAGAAATTACCTATAACATAGATAATTAGCCCCAACCTTTTTGAACATGTGAAAATTTGAGAAACTGCTATAGGTCCTGCCACAACATTCCTAATCAGTGAATCACCATGTTAGCATCTCCCTGCTTCATTGGTGGATCTTAGGAAGCTTCTTAGTCAGCAAAATTTTTGTTTAAGGTCTATTGGACACTTTAACTTCTGCTTAGTAAGGAATTGTCTAATTTATCTAATCACAAGCGGTGATATACACGAATGTTTCTTTGAAACATTTGTTTTGGTAATGTTGGTAATTGTTTCATTTTGGAAGGATGTTATTATACAGATAAATTTTTAAAGTGGAATAGTGTTTCATACACACTGATTTTAAATTATTTACCTGCGTCATTAAAAATAACAAATGGTCAGTGTAAATAGATTCTTTGAGCCTTTTTAATAGTTAAATCACTGGTATTACAAAATTGGAAAGATTAATATTCAAGTCTTACCATACAATGACTTGAGAACTCAGCAATGCTTTCTATATTTGATCAGGTGACATATCCAGCTTTAAATGAATTGATTTGCACATTTGGTCCATATTTATTGAAGCATATGTATAATTGCTAGGAAGATGCATGAATTTCATATGTATTCATTGCTATGTTAAGTGAACCTATCGTGAAGTTTTGTGGGTGCCTGCAGGAAATTTATGTCTCCTAATGTAAATAATGGTATCTTTCAGAAGAATGGTTTTCTACCAGTTAACATGCAGTCATGTCATAGGCATGGTAGGCCTAAACTCTGGGAATAGGAATTGACAGTCTTGTATATTGCAATGGTCTTCGAACTGGATGTCTGTGCTTCCTTAAGGCAGTGAAGGTAGCACTAATTATTAACTTATCACAGAGCTGAGGTTGTATTTGGGAGAAACACTTGGCATAGCAGTGTCCTCCAGACAAAAGGGCTTTTAGATATTTCTCAGGCTAATTATATGCATGTTACCCAGAAGTACGTCTCATTGAGTTCAATTGGACAGTCACTCAAATAAGCGTTCAATAGATTGGAACAATAAAACTGTCCTCAGACCCTTTAATGAAGAAATGAAGTGATAATATTGGTGGAAGATTTTGTAATAAGAATTATTTAGAATAATTTTGCTACATTTGTCATATTTTTACTAATATATTGTTCTAACATTACCTAACAAAGAATAGCTGGCTTTTTTTTTTTTTTTTGGTAGTTTTGCTGCCATGTGATTTAAGTAAACATTTCTGAATGGAAAAAAGGATGGTTTGCTTCTTGGAAGGCTTAACTCTCCAAAGGGGTGGTAGAAGGAAGAATTCAGTACAATGTTGATTCTTGTGTTATAAATGACATCAGTGCTCCATAGCTTTAGTACTGATTATGCCCTGAATTAGTAATAAAAGATGTAGTTTCTGGTACTTCGGTGAATAAAAAAGACATTTGTTGAATTTTGTTTACCGTTTGCAAAGTGTCATCCTTCCTCCCCAATTTGGCAATTCTAAGCCAGTATATGGGTCCCCTCCTCATTTTAAGAATTAAAAAAATTGCTCAGTATGTGAATGCAAGAGTCTGAGAGATGGTCCAGTGAATGGAATTAAAACATTTTTTGTAGGTACAAAAGATATACAGATTGTTTTTGGACAATGGGAATGCTATTTTGACTGCTTCACATGAGAATCTTTCCTCCATTGTATAGAATCTCTCATCACATTTCACTATTGCTGTATAAATCTGTTTCTTCCTCCCACAGAGTGATCATTTTTATTGTTCTATAATACTGTGTGAAAACTTCTGTAGATGAAGCTGCATGCATCTTTCCCTAGACATTTATTTTGGCACATTGGGGTGCTTCCTAATGAAGGTCTCCCAACATTACCAATCAAGGGTGTTGCACTATGTCATGTTTTCCTCCTTAATGGCTTTTATTTTATTTTTTTTCCTGATAAGAAAAGGATGAAAAAATGGTGGAAAAACATGGGAGTGTTACAAGTATCCAACAAACACATTTCAAATGAGTATTTTCAATAAGAATATGTGATACATAGTATTTTAAGAGACTTAAGAGTTAACTAAGAGAGTTGATTGCACAATAATAAATGCAGCATGCAATAATCATACTTAGCACTATTTTAAATATAAAAAGATAATTACTTTGAATTATGTATTTGGCATAGCCTGTGAACTGCCTAGAATCTTATAATCTGCATACAGATTTCCTTGCAAACTTGGCTGTAGAAACTGATTTCTGCCCAAATCATTAGGTTAGCATATTAAGGAGAGGAGTTTCACTTCTTTCTTGTTATATTTTGTAGGAAAGACCAGTTGCGGTCCAAAGTCAGGTCGATGTTTATGTGTACAAGTTGGACCATTTCAGTGCCACGTGGATATATGCATTGCATCCCTGAATATTTCTTTTATTTCTACCCTAGGTGGTGCTATGTCCAAGGGAGCCACAGAAGGGCATACTATTGAGATAACAGATAGCAACAAGTGTAAGAGGAAACTAGATTTAACATAGTAGGCTGAAAGGCATAATGAAAGACGAGAGAAAAACAACATCAGGGACAGGACGCAAGGCCATTATGTTAATTTATTTTGTGTTCTTGGAAATAAGGGAAGGAAGAACAATAAGCAGTTATTAAAATTAGAGAAAAATAGGCAAATAATAGTAGGCAAAACTTCAGGAAACGATGTCTACAATAGGGATGTCATGTAAGTGAGAGAAGCATGAAAATTTCTTGCAGTGGTGATGAGTTCAGCTGCTGCATAGAGAGCCTTGGAAATAATAAGCTATGACTGAGTTTGAAGAGACTTCAGATCATCATTACAATTTATGTAATACTTTATAGTTCAAAAAACATTTTGCTTGAACTGGTATGAAACCTCTATCTACAGTGTTGGGCCTGTAACAGCTGTATCAGTAGTGCAAGTTTCGGGATATGGATATAATTGAAGTATATTATATATTATTAATTGTTATAATATATTAATTAAAATGGAGGTATAATTGGTCTCCTGGGTGGTGGGGGCACTGTATTATTTCCTCATTTATTTGTGAGATTTATATGCCGTCCTATTGCGAAAGCCTCAGGACGGCTTACATAAATAAAATACAAATATCAATATAAATAAATTATGACAGAATTTCAACATAAACAAATTGACCCACTCTGGCTGCATTTATTCATTAGTTGGGTTTTTTGTGTCATGTTATTAACATTGTGATGTTTGTATTTGTGAGGTTTTTTCTGTATTTAAAAAAAAATCAAACAGTGGGCAGGGGAAAGTACTGCAAGTTTTCATTTGGTACATCAATAGATGAACATATATGAACGAACAGGGACTTTGACTTCAAAGAAAGCAGTGCTGACATGTTAGCAGCCACAGATTATGAACTCCTTTGGTTCTTTAACAGTTCTCAAAAGTGTTTACAGATGTAAACCGAATCCATGCCCTTTGAATCTCATATTTAACAAGCCAACACACACAAAATACAACTGGGTAGAAAATGTTTGAGTTGTAACATCTGATGTGTAAACCTAACAACACAAAGGAATGGTAATTAATAAGGGGGTCCCGCTTGACTGAAATCCTTAGTGATAAGCTGAGCATATTACATCAGTTCTGCTGAATTAGAGAGCTTAACCTTGGAATAAATCTAGTTGCAATGGATTCAGGCAAGCTCATGAACTGGATCTTTCGCTTGTTCTCCTGTCCTTGAAACTATAACCAAAAGACTTTCCCGAGAGAAGTGAGGATATTGTAGAATGTATCTTACCAGGTTATAGCATGAAAAGGGAATAGCCTGATGGATGGATGGCGTATTTGTGCAAGGTCTGTGAATTAGGCAATTCCTCTCTTCCATTTCAGAATGGTAAGATGCATTTCACAGTATTCTGTAGGTCCACCTGAGCCTTTCGAGATGCTCTATGGAAAGTACAGGAACGTAAGAGGAAAAGAAGCTATAAACTTATACTCATGTGATCTTGAATTTTACCCTGTGTTTTTATTAGATGTCAGGGTTACTTTGGCACTGTTATATCGGATATTAGAATAAATTAGTGTCTACTATAGCCACAAAGCAGGGGTGGATAACCCTTTTTGGTTCTAAAGCTATACTGCTATCCAAGAAACTTTCAGAGACTGCATGCTAATGGTGATGATAGTCAGAACCCAAAGTGAATGTGGCCTTTTCACTTACACACCATCCACACTGCAGCCACACCATCCACATAAACATGCACACTGTTCATTCACTGACACACACGTGTCCTCCACTGATCCATGCAGGTCAGCTGTGGCAAAGGAGAGTATTTCTCAACTTCCATTCACAGTATTGTGTAGGAGAGAGTTCTTATTTCCAATAAACAGCTGATCAGAGATCAGCTCTTCAGGAGAAAGTAGGAAGAATCTTTGATAGCTGCAGATAAGGTTGACTGGGAAAGAAGCTGATGGGCTAAATGTGGCCAATGAGCAGAGGTTTCCCCTGGAGAAAGAGTATAGAATATAATGTTTTGAAAACTGGGTGAAATACCATGTTGGGAAAGCAAATGTCCTCTAGTGTATTAGGACTTTCTTCTCTTTCCTTCTCATCACTGAGATCCCGGAACAGATTTTGAGGGTGCACGAATGAGCTGGAAGGAGAATTGCACCCTTCCCCACCCTGCTTCCCCATCCAGTTCAATCAGTGTGAAGACTTAATTGGATAGCACCCTGCCTTATGGCTGAACTTGAAAACACACCTAACCCTTAGGCTACCTGAATCAGGGAGTAACTCTTGAGTTTTACTAGCTCAAGTGAGATGCAGTGAATAATATATGTTCTTTTCTTCATAGGTGCATTAAGTTGGTTTTATTATGTCACCATGCCAATGCCAGCATCTACCTTCACTATTGCTGTTGGATGCTGGGCTGAAGTTAAAAGAAAAATGTGTGCAACTGATGTTCAGAGGAATGATGGATTCTTTCCGCTGTTCTCAAAGGCGGATGTCAGGTTGGTGATTACAGTTGAAAAATATGTACTTTAGAGAACATTCCATTTCTTCAGTTATACAAGAAAATGAGTCATCAGAGTCAAGGAACAATAGCAGAACATGTTTAATCAAAGCAGAGGGAAGCCATATAAGAGGAATTAGTCCAATGGGTGAGGATGGGCAAGGGTGTGTTGCTTATACAGAAAGAAAGTGTTCTTTGAGTAATGAAATTGGTTTCCGCATGAATTTGTTTTAGCTGAAGTGTTTGAAAATTGAACTCCTAAAAATGCCAGGCTCTTACATCCTTTTTTGTCCATTATGAATCTTACTTGTTTTTACAAGTTCCAAACACTGCAGTCAATGTCTGTGTGGTCACAGATGACCTAGTGGCATTGCTGAAATTTAGGACAAATTGGGATTGTTGAAGACCAGCCTTTGCAAACTTGGTACCTCCAGATGTTTTGGACTACAGTTTTTTACTATCCTGAACTAGCATGGGATCGGTAGGATTTGTAGACAATACATTTAGAAGGCATTGAGTTGGGAAAACTGGTCAAAAGATTCAGGTTAACACTCTTGTAATAGTTATTTTAAGGACTTTCCCTCCCTCCCTCCCTCCCTCCCTCCCTCCCTCTCTCTCTCTCTCTCTCTCTGGACTAATGAAAGATTCAAAATTTCAAACTACTCATTTTGCATGAAAAAAATACTTTAAGGGTCATATTTAAGGAAGGCCGGTGCTCCTTAGTTCCAGTTTTGCAAATCTGGTTAGATAGCTATTTCTGTTTCATATTTTGTGATCTGCCATCTCTCTCTCTCCATATAAGTCTACTTTCTGAGCCTGCAACTTTGTTTTGTTTCACACTCTCTTCATATAGGAGTAATGATATGTCTTCCTCCTAGTGATGTTTTTTGTTCTTTCAGTTTTTTGAGCTCAACTCTTTTTGAGGTATGCAGTTGCTAACAGTACTAGTTAGTTCACATATTGGTACAGTTAATTGTTCAACAGAAATCCATGGTGCTGTTAGCAGTATATTTGTGTCTCATGTTTTTTGAGTCTGTAACAGATTAGCAATTTCATGGTGAAATTTTCTTCAGAGGAGTTCAAAATACATTCCTGTTAGTATTTTCTGTGTACTATTAAAGAATAGGAATATTGTTCAGAGCATTCACACATTACAAATGTATTATCCCACATTTTTCAGCCAATAAACAGCTATGTCCTTGCTGAAGATGTAACTACTAATGTCCCTTATCCATAGCTAGGGGAACAGGAGTACACTGTGCATTCCATCACCCTTCCTTTGCCAACATTAGCTATGTTTCAGTTCCATAGGCAGGCAACCTGGTATTCTCCAGCCGTTTCAGACTACAATCCCCATTCACCCCAGCCAGCATGGCCATATTCAAGAACCATTAGGGTTTCAGTCTAAAATATCTGGAGGGACCTTGGTTATCTGCCACTGCTTTTGTATTGTATCTGCATCAACAAAACCCCATGTTCACATCTTCACAAGGATTTGGAGTGGATCAGCAAATCCCAATGGAGGCTATCAAAGAGATGGAGGAGGAAAAAATAGGTGGAAGAGAGATGGAGAAAGCATGTGAGCTCACAGTCCACTCCTATTTCTTTTCCATTGTAAAGAAACCAACACCACTATATTTGTAGTGGTTAGTTCCTGGTACATCCAGAGTATGGCGGCAATTCTAAAAAGGAACATGTTGTAATAATTCTTCCTTTGGCACTGTGTTTGGCTACTGATAAAATTGTAAACCTGGGAAGAAAAGCTGTAACTTAAATTCTATACTCCTGGGATGAAAGAATCTACAATAGAAGAGTGCTTATCTGTTACCTTAAAACACTAAAAAGCATATCTGCACTGAAATACAAGTATGGATCCATGCAGTAAAACTTGGGTGGGACATAATTATTATTATTATTTGTACCGTGAGTTGTAAATACCAGATTCTCTTGGTGGTGGTGATGGTGGTGGTTGTTATTGTTGTTGTATTATTATTATTATTCTGCTTCTGTACTAGCCCATGAGTTTCTCTGGGCAGTTTACATTTCCAAATACATTGGGATTTCAAATACAGTTTTCAATAAATTCCAGATACAATTCAAAAATAAATATACAGCAATAGAACAAATATAACAATATCTACCATATAGTCTACAGTAATGTGTCAGTCTACAGTGTCATGAGGCAAGCCCCATTCTCAAAGCTTTAATTTCTGTTGGAACCTAGACAACCCAAAGAGTTGTAGTAGAAAATAAGAGGGAAAACATTTGTATAATCTGTGAAGGATTTCATAGCCAACTGATTAAAATGCATTTTGCCTTATGATTTTTGCTATTTTCTCTTTTACCCATCATTTTATTCTTTGTATATTTTTCCTTGTATTTGAAGTGTTCCATTATTAACCATAACTCTGTGAGGACCACATGGTTTAGTGTATAGCACATTAATCACAGGCCCTCAAATATCAACTTACAGATGGAATGCTACCAGATGAAACTTTTATTGTGTAATTGCGCTGCCTTGTTCACAGCATATATTTGGGTTAAAGACTGTGTCCAAACATACTTCTTTTGTATATGTAACCTTCCTGTGTTTTCCTACTGCTCTTTTCCATTATTTTTTTCTTACTAAATAATTACATCATATTTTTGGATTGGTAGCATAGGAATTGGTAGCACCTGGAAATCTTGAATGGTATTGGACATTTTAATGCCATTATTCCTGTTCTGTTTTCGTACATGTGTGATTTTTTAAAACGAAACTATAAAAGCATATTTTCCAAGATGACAGGAAGGTAAATGTGACAATATCTGGAAACTGGTTGTGTAGCAGAAAGATTCCTGCACAGCAATTCGCTCTAGACTCAAGCAAGTCAGCCAAGCCACTTGTCACTGGACCAACATGAAATGATAGGGAATTATCTCAACAACTGAATTATGCCCCTGAGTTAGCTCCTCAGTATGAGCCAAATGATATGCTTTGGATCAGCCTTCCTCTGGATGCCCTCCAGATGTGTTGGACTGCAACTCCCATCATTCTGGGTCAGTATGGTCATACTCTATATGCTTTGGAGCTGCAATCCAACAGATTTGGAGGGTACCGGAATGAGGGAAGGTATCTTATATTGAACCTTCTCTAGAACACTTTTATCTTCATGCACACTAAATTCCTATCTATATTTGAAAGTCCCTTCTGTCCCACATGAAATTGTTTTCCTGATCCAAATGAGCTACTGCTGATATGCTGTAATAAAAGCAAAGACCATCAACAAGCAAGTCATGATAGTATGTTGAGAGCCTCAATTGTTTAAAAAAATCAACTCAATCAATGTATTGTTTGTAACTGCCAGGTTGTTGGGACAAGCTTGCGGTCATGTGCCATATCTGTGCCGTTTTCAAGATCCTGCTGCTGCTTCCCAGGTTGTTATTCCGCATCGCATCTTTGTTCCACTGTGCCTGATGAAATCTAGTGAAGATATTCTGACCCAGCTGATTCCCCAGTGCCTCTCAGCTGCTTATAATCTGCTGGGTACTCATCCCTTTTCCAGGCTTGATGTTTTGATTGTCCCATCTAACTTTTGCAGTCTTGGGATGGCCAGGTATGGATATTTTCCACTTTTCTGTGCATATTTACCAAAGAAACTATCTGCAGTGCTTTGGGAGATGCTAGGCCAGCAGTAGTATGCCATGAGTCAAGTATCTAACATTAGGAAGTTGTAACTATAAACCACTTCCATGGTGTTTTTGATGATTCTGAAACAGAGACAGCTACTCATCTGCTTCAATATATGTCATTTACTGAGATGCAGTAGGCATGGCTACCAATCTCTCTCTCAGGAATACATGTTATCCATAGAAGAGCACATATTGCTATTCACTATTTCACTGGTGTTTGTAGTATGCTTTGCTGGCTGATTTATGGGAACACATGTAAAACATAAGGCCACTAAATTATAGAAGGTGTTGTCTCAGGGTGAGGGTGGCCTGTTAAGTGAAAGAAGTCCAGCTTTGATTCTGAGCACCCTGGAGGAATCTATCTGTACAGTTAATGGATGTTACAAATGATTCACATAGACCAGCAGCTATGTTTCTTGGGCTCTGCAGACACAAAAGGGCTATTCAGGGAAAGCATTAAAAGGAGCACAAAATAGACATTCTCAGTGGAGATCTAATAAGGGTAAGGAGGATGTTTATGAATGTGGAGGCATTGTCTACATGCTTATAAAGAGATTCAGAAGTTTTAATGCCAATATGGATACTGCTGGTATAGGATTATTTGAAAGGTTATATCCTGAGAAAATATGCTTTGAGCTTCTCCATATTTTAGCAGCTGAAAAATTATTAATAGCACTGTTTTGTAAATAAGAAGAATCTTCTTTCGCTCACTGCTTTGTTTCAGTAAAATACAGATACAGTCACCATGATAAAATTGATCTATGTCATTACATCCGTATAGAAGAAGGGTTAAAATCTCTGAGCAGACTAATGTTTGCTTACACATTTATTTTCTTTGGAGAAAACAAAGTATTTAAATACTCCTTGAGGACTGTTGGGGCAGAGGAAACCCTTCAAATTGTGGTTTGATTTGACTTGCTTTGGTCTTTGTGTGCAGTATTTGTTCAAGCTAATATATTGCTCTTTCAGACAAAAGAATGGCCATTTGTAGCATGAATTGTTTGCAAGGTACAGTGCAAATAGGGAATAATTAAAGCAGAAATAACTACATGAATGAAACGAAAGTAAAGCAATCTTAGCATGAGTTAAATTCAATTAAAACCTAAGACAAGTATGTGTGAATACACCCCTTTGTATAGGTAAATATATTCAAAGGACATACTCAAATAACTTCAAATTGCCTATGTCTCAGTTGCAAGGAAGGAATGAAAAGAAGGACAGTAATAATTGTTTGTTTGCTGCTATCAGTGTAAAGATATAATCACCTGTGTATAATCTGATGAATTTTGACACTAAGTATAAGTTAACAGTGGAATAAATATCATGGATTGGTCCTTCTGTTTAATTGTGCAGGATATTCTGTGCTTTGCATTCTTGTCACTCCTTATTGTAACAATGGAGCAATTTCAGTTCAGATACAGCCCTGTGTTCCAGAGCTGCTTTATTGCTGTATGTATTAGGTCGGTGCAGAAAGGGTGCTATGCTATGTATATATGTAATCATCTGGCAAATGTGGAGTAGTATAAACATAACATAGCATGCTGGCACAAAAGAGCTGCTGTTCTGAGAATTCTCATTGTACTTGTGTCTGCCAGGAAAGGAAACAGCCATAAATTTTCAGTCATTATCTTTAAATTTGGGATATTTGTGTGTGCGTATGTATATGCGTTCCCATGTACATTGGCAAGTCTGTTACTCATTAGCCTTGTAGCTACTTCATTTTTAATGTGCCAAAGTACCATCTCTTACTTGGGGGTGGGGGTTATCCCGTATTTCAGAGTAGGAAGAAATGATGGTACTTCTTTTGCAGAATGGCTTAATTAGAGGCTTGAGGTTGTATTTTCCAGCAGCCGCCACTGCAGATTCAGCAGCATTTTCTTTCAAGACCTGCCGACGCCTTTTTAAGAAAAACCCTCCTTTGAAATCTTACTTAGATGCCTTGTATGTATCATCACCTTATGCTTTTAATTTACTATGGGCTTTTATATGGAAAGAGAATCCTGATTACTTACTTAAAAAAAAAATCAGAGGCAACCACTCCTGCTTCCAGACCTTCAATAGAAACTGAAAGGAAGGGTGGGGTTAATTTTGGTGATGCTTAGGATAGTGCTGCCAACATCTTGTGAGTGTGTGTGTGTGTGTGTGTGTGTTAAAAAGAGTAGAACACTGGCTTGCAACTCCACGGCTGTGGTTTCCATCACTTCCTTTTGTTCTTTTGCTCTGTGACATACGTATATTCACAGCGCTTGCTGCACATTGGAAACATGTAAAGCTCCCATTTCTTTCTTTTTAGGCCTCTTTATCTGCTTCCAGTCTATGTTGACAGTACTGGGCCATATGGGCCATATGGACCAAAGGTATGACTCAGCATAAGGCAGATTCCAATGTCCCCAGAACACACTTCAGAAATAACAGAGAAAGTGCTTACTTTGCTTTTCTGGATTCAGACCAGCATGCTGCTCAGGTGTGTTGGACTACACTTGAACTCAATTTGTTTATGTTGATTTTTATGTTGATATTTTGTTATAATTTATTTATATTGATATTTGTATTTTATTTATGTAAGCCATCCTGAGGCTTTTGCAATAGACGGCATATAAATATCACAAATAAATAAATAAACTATAACCCTATGAGTTATAGTTCAGCACAGCAAGAGATAATTAGGTTGGGGAATCCTGATAGAGACAATGTATTTTACCCCATGATTACTATGCAACCATGTACTTTGTACCTTTGGGTATTGCGGACACTTTGCTGGTCTTTTGAGTTGCAATGAAGTGTCTGGGTAAGCAGTTAAGGTTTGCCCCTACTTATTCCTTCTACCCATGATGTGTTTTCTAGATGTGAAATATCAATGCAGCATTAGAGCAATGTGTGATAGGACATTGGTCTTTGAGAAGTAGTACTAAAAGAAAAGGCTGCTTCATGCGGTTTCACTTTTATTAATTTTTAATGTGAATTAAAAAGTGGACATTTATCTTTCTAGGGTTGTAAGATCAGTATTTAGCTGTCAAATCTGCATTGTCTTTGTGGTAAATGTCATACAGAAGTAAATAATTTAACTGAACATAAGTGTCTGTAAATATTAAAGAACATTTTAATATTAACTTTATCCATACTGTAACCTCCATCCTAAAAGAGGCAACTGGATAAGTAAAGCATTAGTAATATAACGTTTCCAGCAGTTAGTAGACTTAGGTATACTTTTATTTAAAAGATATTGTGGTATCAAATAAACATAAAAGAGAAGTTTTTCTTGAATATGATGTAACCTAAGAGCCATAGACTCTTCTGGCACAGATGCAAAACCAATATTCTATTGATTAGTCAAAATGGCACCACCCAGTTCCCTATTCTATTCACCTTTAAGATTATGTGCATCTACATATTCACCAATTAATGTATACACATAAATTGTGAATCAACATACAGGAAGTCCCTGGGTTACAAACATCTGAGTTACAAATAATAAGTCAGCCTAACCTACCACACAAGACTGTTGTTCTGAGAATAAAATAAAACAATGTAGGCCTCCTTGACTACCTCACAAGAAGAAAAAGGCAGGGTATAAATTCAATGATAGCCAATAACGTGAATTTTGAGTGAAACAGTAACAGCCACCAACATAATAATTCTGTATTATAAACAATCATACCCAAATCTGTGAATAGTACCATTTTGTCTAATAGCACATGTGAGGGATGTCAAACATAAATTAATATAAATGGAAAAAGTAGACATCCTTGTCTATTATCTCTCTCCCAAGTATAAAAGAGGCTGAGAAACGACTAATTCGTCTTGACTCTAGTGAGTTGGGTGGGCGGAGGGGGCGGTTTAAATATGAAAATTCTGCAGAAAAGCGGAATTTTCTCAGCATAAATTTCCAGTGAACTTTGTCAAAGGCCTTTTCAGCATCTGAAGAAATAGTACCATCTTCCTCAGTTTTACTAGTATTTAAAGCAATCTTAGCTGCAACTAATCTAAGATTGTCAGCTCCTTGTCAATTCAGCTTGAAGAAGTGTAGTGATAACTTGTAATTTATCAGGCAAAATTACTGTCAGCATTTTAATATTGACATTATTTTCTTTAAATATCCTACACAAATCCACATAAAACTTGAAAAATTGTGGAAGTATATCTTAACAGGAAGTATGGTTCAAATCTTCCTAACCTTTAATGGTAAAAATAATACTTTGTTTGTTCTGCTTTAAAATGTGCCAAACTCTTACTAGGAAGCCCACTATTTTCTTGCTGCAAGCTGGTTAAAGCAGATTCCTGCCATGAAATGATATTGTTCCATTCATGTTTAACGTTCTGTAGCTCTAAGTAAAGTTGTGCAGTTGGAGAAATTGTATACTGAGTTATGAGATCTCAACTTCTCATTCAAAGATATTGGTTGCATTTTTAATTTTTTATAGGAAGCATAAGCAATAATACGGTCCTATATAGAAGCTTTATATCGGCCTCTCATCTGTATCATCTGTACTTTCATTGATTTTAAAATACTCAGTTAATTCTGCAAAATGGCTTTTTAAAGTATCTAATCAGTTCGAAGAAAACCATCCAAGTGTCAGAGAATCAGGGGCTTAGGAGAATCTGAAAATACAAATGGCAGACAGACTGGGCTGATGCTACCAAATTTATGTAATGTAGCAACAATGTAGAAAACAAAAAAATAAAATAAAAATCTAATCAAATCCATTGTGATGAAGAGACAAAATAACTCCCTTTCATAAGGATGCAAAGCATTCAAAGTGTCCATCAAGCAAATTCAATCACATATGCTTCTTAGGGATGGTGCATTTCTGTCCAACAAATGATCTAGAAACTCATTAAAGCACCATTCCACAATCAAATCACCACAACCAGCACACTGAAACATTCATGAATTGTAACTGGAACGTCATTATTTAGGCCCATACCATTAAATAGCTTACTGGGACTTTATGTCAGCTGTATAACAGATCTTGCTGTTTTAATTTGTGCTAGGTGTTGTAGTTTAAATTTTGTTTTAAATTCAACTTTTGAATTTTCAAGTCAGATTTTATGATGTCTTATTGTTACATGTATTTTTATTGTATTTTATGTGTTGTTGTAAACCACCCAGAGAGCACTGCCTATTAGGCAGTATAGAAATAAAATATATAAAATATATATTTAAAAAGATCATAATATAATCAAAGCAATTAGTTTGTCATTATAGTTTCCAACCAAAATAAAATGTGGCCTCCAGCATCACTAATAAGCTGTTGAACTGAAAAGTAAAGTTTCTTGTGGTTTAAAATTGTAGTCCCTTTAAACCTTCTTGGAAGTATCCATTACATATACCCCTCCCACTCATTTTTTTCTCTGCAAATTGCTTCTAAAGCCACAGGTGATTTTTTTTGTAGAAAAGCCACATCAGCATTATGATGTTTTAATATCGAAAGTACTTTATTCTACTTTTTTGGTTTCTGTAATATCTTGACACATTAAACATAGAAAAATGGAAAATGTTTGCCCCTTCTAAGATACAAATATTAACAAATTTACCAATATTATATGTTTGAATATGTTATATGGATAATTAAGATAGTACAGAAAAATTGAAGAGTTCCAGGGAAACGTCTGTTTCCTGAACCTCACATAGACTTTAAAGTAAAATAGAAAAAAAAAAAAAACCAGAAATTATAAATAAGAAAAGTAAAAAGTACTAAAAGCAAACTTCCACAGTTTTAATAGTTATAATGAATTAAAAAATGGAAAATAAAACAAAAATGAACAAACCAGCAAAGATATGTTGGCTTCCAAAAAAGAGGGCAATCCAATTCCTTAATCAATGCTTAATTCTGAAAAGAAAATTGGGGGTTTTGAAGGTTAACTGTAAACAGATAATTTGGAGTTTCTGTATTTTGCAGAAAAGCTAACATAGGACAACTTAGATGGACTTTAAAGGTCCAGTATGTTTGTGGCAGAAGCAGGGGGAGGTGTTCACAAGTGAAAAATGGACAACATTCTGCTAAGATATGTGCATCTTTGTAAATAATTTATTCTTGTAATGGCTAGAAATCATTAGAAATAGGTAAGAACCCACCTAAATGGTAACAGCAGCTTACTTCTAATATAGGACAGAGATAGTAAACTTACTATTTTTGAGCGTTCTTTATGTATTAGTAGCACAGTCAGAAGCAAAACAAAGGCCCTTTGTTGTATTCATCATAGAGAAAAACCAGCCAGTATCTAGTTAGGACATTAACTCCAGTGGGGTCCAGATGCTGGCTAAGATTTTAAAAGGACTTGCCTAGAGGCAGTCTTTAAAGTTCATAGTTTGGCTCAGTAAAGCATGGTTACTCTTCTTCAAACATAAGGAACACCTAATAACTTCCATTCAAAACAGTTTCATCTTTTTAGTACTCAGTACATTCTCAGCCACTCATGTAACTGCCTCAGATTGAGGGTGGCTTGAGATGTTGTAAAGAACCGGTGATGGTGGAATGACTAGTGCAATAACGGTTCACACTTCCTGCATGATATGAAAATTGTGAACCTTGGTGAAATCAGCATCAAGAGTGGAAGTTATGAAATATGAAAAGGCAAGAGAGCTATTGTAGCTAAGGGAGGTTTTTTGTGGTTTTTATATAGATACAATGTGATTTGGTGACTGTATGATTTCACCACAGTGAAAAGGGAGACATGAGACTGAGAGAATGAGTAGAGTGGATGAGAGGCATGGAAGTATGTGGAGAAAGGATTAAAAGTCTTTAATGTATATGTATAGCCCTCCTTATCTCAAGGGCTCAGGGTGAATAAGAAAAAGCATAAAGTGCCTGAGCCAAATAGAATTAAATTCTATAATTAAAATTCCATCATTCAGCTTAAGCAATTTCACTCTGAGTTCTAACAGACCACCCAAAAGAGATAGCCTTGTACGGCTTTGGAAAGAGCTTCAGGGAGGGCGCTTCATCATAAGTCTTTTCACACCTTTGCTGTATGAACTGATATATATTTCCCTGATATACAGGGAAGAGCCATAGATCACTGGTAGAACATATGGTTTTCATGCAGAAAATCCCATGTGCAGTCCCTGGCATCTCCAGGGAAAGACTGTTCTGAAACTTTGGGGAGCTAGGCTATGCAGATAGATGAGCAACAGTCTAACACTGTATGCGGGAGTTCTGTTTATCACAAGTGATAAGAGGTTATTCTTGGCTGATCTCAGCTAGCATAATGGAATATATGTAAGGAAACCATCTCTGAGTTCTGGTGTGAATTGTTTAGAGTAGTATAGTTTAAAACCAGCATCTTGAAATGTGCCTGGAAGACAATAAGGGAATATGCAGATATTGGAGCTCTGATAGAATATGCTTAGAGAGTCACTCAGTTACATAGGATGCTGAATTCTGCCCCAGCTGAAATGTCCAGTTTCAAAAGAAATAATTTAGTTTGAAGGCATGACCAACGGACATCAGGTTATCAGGAGATACAATGGTCTGCATCATTACAGAATATTAGAAAGAATTAAAGCTCTGGGTTGAAAAACAGCAGAGAGAAACCCACATACCATCCTAACCACTCTAGCCATCAGCACTGAGGAGGTTAGGATTGTACTCTGTGATTTTTGGAAAATATGAGATTAATTTTAAGTGGTGGAGAAGGAGTTGTATTGCATTATGAATACATAGATTTTTTTGCCCAAAGTGCAAGTTGTTTGGCAAATGGCAAAAACATTTTTATTTACCCAGGCATTTTAATCTGTCATTGTTTGTATTAAAAAATCTGTGTGTTCTGTTTTTTATTTTTCCTGTGATGTAAATTAGTTGGATATAACTTGGAAATCCAAAAGGGATAAAAGGTGGTATATAAAAGTTTTAAAATAAGTAGTGGGTTTTACTTTTATTTTGGTTGTTTAATGGTTACCTAATCTCTCTGTATTTACATACCTTATAATTGGCACCTTGCTGGTCAAGCACAGGATTTTGAAGCCAGCTTTTATGATGTGTGAATCACAGCCAGTTGGTTGCTTGCTCCTGACTAGTTTGACTCGTCTTCAAACATTCCACATATCATGTAATAAGCCCAGATACTCTTAATCGAAGCCAGCCACAGTAGAGTGGATGCCTGCTGTCATAATTCAAAATAACAAAATGATTCAAGGGTAGTTGTGATTTACAGTGTGTGCCGTGATAACAATTATGATTTGAGGTATACCTGTTCATATTGTCTATAGAGAAACAGTGGTACTTCATTGTGAAGATAATTTCTGCCTCTTAGCTGAATCTGAAGTCAAATTTGCTACCTCTGGTAATAGCCCTCCACTCAGTTGTCAATTGGGAATCAAAACAAGATTTGGAGTACATCAAACACACAATATTTCCTTACCAGCATGTTGAACCACTTAGCCTGTAAATGTGTAACAGATGTGTTTTGAGCAGAAGGCTATCATAGGGTGGAACACACAGTAATTACCTTCTGGTGGAAGTAAAAGAAAGATGATGCAGTAAAAAGAGACTGCTGTGATTGAATTCAGTTGTGAGATCATTGCAGTGATGTTTCTAAGAGGATTTCAAACCTTTATCAAAATATTTCCAGCACTTGATATTTTAATTTTTTAAAAGCACTTGAAATGTATAGGTTCAAAAATGCATTTCAACTAATCCTAGTTAATGGAAAGATCTGGCATATTTTGTTCAGTGTAAATCAGATGAAGAGCTACCTACAATTTTCTCATTTCCTAACCTAATATAAAGAGAAAACCTCCTTTTATTAGAACCCTTTGAATATAACCACTGAAATCTGTGCAAACTACTAATTATCCTCCATCTGATAACTGATGCTCATAGGAGAATCATATGTTTTACACTGTTTCAAGGGTGGGCAGCCTTTGGGTTTGTGGCATCTAGTTTGCATTTTAACTGGCCCCTGAGATCTGTCAGATGGATCCAGGTGCAAAATACTAGCTCACACATGGGTTGAGGGGAAAGACATATGCTAAGAATTAAAGAAAAGGGCCTGCCTATGTGCATGTTTAGCCCAGGAAATTGTGATTTGTACCAGAATCAAGGTCTTCAGTCTTTTCATTCAAAATCTACTCCTGCTTTCCATCAAAAAATTCTTTTCCAGCAATCTTAGTGGACTTTTAGTCTCAGGTACTAGAAGTACAACTATGAATAAGATGCAAATACAACTTTTTATTGAGCAAACATTTGTAAGTTAAGTTCTTCACATCTATATCAGCATTGAACATCACATCTTTCCAGAACCAGTCTGATCATAAGGTATACTCTGCCTCTTCTGAAAAATGAAATGGGAGGAGAAAAGAAGTAAGTATATGGCCTGTCCAGGTCCCCAATGGTATGGCCAGCCATACCAGAACAGCAAAACCCTTCTGCGGTTGTGCTGCTCTGGGGATTGGGCCAGGCCGGTGTTCTGCAACGCTGCTGGAACCCCAGTCCTAGACTGGCATTTCAGAATCAGCTTGGCACTCTGCTTTGCCTTGGAACCCTTGCCATTATCAGGTTGGCACTCCTTGGGCATGCTGGCACCTGGCGGCGGCAGCGGCGGCTGCTGCTGCTGTTGCACTTTTAAGCAAAAATGAAAGCAGTTGCTCAGCCAGGCCCTGCAGATCTTCCAGCATCCATCTAGACTGCAAGCTGTACGACAAGACCGAATGGCTGACACTCCCAGACTGAAGCCACACCATCTGTGTGTGTGTGGAGGGGCACCTAAAGTTCTCCTGCTAGTCTTTCTGGGCTGAGTACCATATGATTGGTGAAGCCTTTTGGAGAACCTTATTAATATTAATTTGATCCTAACTCTTTCAAAATTACAGCCATGATTCCATGCTTTGAATTTTCTTCCTTAATTTAGCAGTCTCATCCAGAAATACTTTTCCTGTGGCAAGTTCTTCCATTGGACATATATTTGCCAAATAACCAGAGCTATTTCCAGCAATATATTTTATTTATTTAAAACTTTTATATGCCATCCCTTATTCATGGCATCTCAGGATGACTTACAATCAATTAAAATCAAATACATTAAAACAATCTATAACAAATAACATACAGCCAGTAAAAATAAATTAAGTAGAACGTGAATGGCACCTTAAAATACTAATTTTTAAAATAACGGTTAAATAAAATGGTTTTGATCTGGCGCCGAAAAGAATATAAGCTCGGTGCCAGGCAAACCTCTCCGAGGTTCTATATTGCATAGAATGCTCTGTACATTATGGGTTTTTCTCTGTGAATGGAATAGTTTTTAGCCTGTTCCAGTTGGCACTTATCTCAGTGACCCACTAGAAGTGATGCCAGCTCAATACCACTGCTGCTTGTCTTTCAATGCTGTCCCAGTCAAGAAAAGACAGAAGGTAAAGTGAAGTCCGAAGAAAACTGTCAAAGCCCAGGCAATTCAACAGTTCTCAGGAAATCAAGAGAAAGCAGTGCTGCTACATCATTACTCACGAGCAGGTGCCTTTGTAAGAGCGGTGGAACAGTTATGTCATTGTAAGTGATGAAGCTTGTTAAATGGAGCAAGTTAGAAATATTCTACAAACCATCCATCCCCAGCTTGCTGCCTTCCAGATATGCTGGACTCCCATCATTCCACACAGTGTGGTCAATGTACATGCTTTTTGTGGATGAAGGGAGTTGTAGTTCAACACATCTGGAAGGCAACAGACTGAAGAAGTCTGTTGCTTTCTTGTATACTCCATGCCCCATACTGTAGAAGTCTGTACAAATGGAATACTTGGGTCAATGTTATTCTGATTTAAATCTCTTTGAAATTTCAGTTGTGACCAGAGCAAAGAAGGCAGCTGAAAGGTTATTTTTGGAGCAGTATCCTGCAACCCATTCATTTGAATAACACCATTTTGTATAACACGTTTTAACAGCAAAATAAAGAACTGGGAAGCAGTGCTTTTCTTTAGCTAGTGCCAAATTGAGGTAACCGTGTGTGTGTGTATAAAATGCTGAACTCATTTTGGAAGATTTCCCACCAATTGGTCAGCTTGTCTCACCATCCATTTGGAGTATGGATTGTTTAGAGGATGTAGATATTTTTCACTGGTGTGGCTGGATGTGACATTCTAATTCACTCTTCTCTGAGTGTGTGGATGTCAAGCTGGTTGTATCGCAAGGGACTTTTGTAAATATTGTTGGCTTGGTTGTCTTTGTAGAGCTAGCCAAGTCTGCCAATAATGGTGGAGATTCCGAGGCAAGCGAATGCTGCTGAGCTATATAGGGAATGGAACATATGCTTTATTTGAAGATGTAGCCAGTATGTGTTTTGGAGCAATTGATGTGTTTTCTGTAAAGCATGATGGAGAGGACTTCATAATCTTTGCCTATTAACTGATCTAAACTGCAAATACCTCTGTCAGCCCACTGCCTTGAGAGGAAATGCTGTCTGGCAATCTTCAGATACGGTTTATACCAGATTGTTTAGTATGGCATGTAAGAAAGGGTCAAAATGTATTTGACAGGCCAACATCTGCCATGTCTTTCTGGCTGCCTGAATGGGGGCTGGGGTAGGGCCTCTCTGTTTAAGTATGCAGAGCACAGTGTCATCCATTGGGTAACTTGTGTCAAATATGCAGATTCTAGGCCCACCCAAGGGGTTATTGAGAACAGGTAATGGCCTGTTCCATGGTACATAGGAGGAGGAAGGATTTGTGATACACATTCAGATCAAGGACCTTTTAAGTGATAAGCATGGCGGGGAGTCTCCCCAAATAAATGTCCTGAACAGTGTATTGAATCTTTGAAAATACAACTTGAGTATACACAGCAGTATGCTTCAGAGAACATACACTGTTTAAGAAAGACATTCATTTTTAAAGTGTTGATTTTACCCCACACACTAAGAGTGAGCAGGGCCTGTCTTTCTAGATCCTATAATTAAATAATTCTGAGCCCGGGAATTTGCTTTAAATAAAAGAACTGAACAGCCTTTCACATAAGGTTGGATTTTTGTGACATACGTCTTAATTATCCAACTCACTCCAGGTTTCATTCTTTCCTCCTTCCTTTCTTTGAGCAGTATGCTTTTTTTTGGGGGGGGGGGGCAGCCATTTTGTTGTTGGTGGTGGTGGTTGTGTTGTTAAACAGTATGGAGTCAGAAATCCTTGCTGCTCTATAGGAAATTACCTAGAGAACTATTAGCAGTTCTTGATTTTCTTTTGTTTATTCCTGATATATATAGACAGTACAGTCTTAACTTTCTTATGGCTTCTATGTGGCTTTTTGCCTGTATCCTTGTTTAGGGTTGCATCCTAAAGCAGGTAATTGTGCTTGCTTTATGCTCTTAACCAGGGGTTTCACTGAGGAGCAAAAATTCAAGAGCTTCCCACCCCATCCCCTACTGAAAACTGAAAAAGCTTCTTCATTCATTTGAATGGAGGAAGCCATGTTGATTACACCACTGTATCATGATAGACAAGAAATAAAAATAATTACAATCCTAACTTTGACACATGCCCCCCCCCACCACCCCTAAATTCTGGTTGGGTTAAGTTATCGTGGTGCAAATGTAGACCAACAGGACTGAAGTCAATGTAATCACTTTCAATTTATATCTCTAGGAAATGGAAACAGAATGTAGCCAAAAATGTCTTAGCTATACTGCTAACATATAGGATTTGTTTAGATTGGATGATTTTAAGCTTTAAAAATGTTTATATATTGATGTATGTTTATATTCATTAAAGCCATTTGGTTCGATCCTAGACTTTAGTGCACACACTGTTAATGCATATTTGCAGGAGTAAGTAAACATTTGACATCCATTAAAATAGAGGTAATGCTAACATTTTTTTATCAAGAAATACTTTACACTGATATGTTCATTTTATGTATTATAGCTGTAATTCATATATATTTGTTTTATTAAGATAAGAATATATAAATGTATAATTTTATATCTTTTCATTTGCTGTTTTTATTTTAGCACACTTGACTTCCTTTTCTTTCATAGTTGTTTCTTTCTAGTGCTATTCTTGGCAGACCTGAATGTGTTTATGCCAGGTAATAAATGCAGGCTTCCTGTTACCATACAAGTCCAATAGTCTCTATAGCAGGGGTTGATATCCAGTGGCCTTATCCCGATTATTGATCTCTTTCAGGTGCCAAACTAGAGCCAGTAAAGGTCCCTTTCCTTCTTCCGTTGTGTTTGAAACAGCTTGGGGAATTTGGAAAGGGGAACCCTGGGGAGCAGGAGGTCTTTTCCATTCACCATTCTACCACTCTATTTTTCTTCTCTGACGCACATGGTACTAGTGTTAATCAACATTATTACATGAATTTGACCCTTTGCCTTCAATTTACTTCTCAGACTGGAGTTTCAGGCAAAACCAGATGCTGATCAGGGCTGTATTTGGGATGGATATAGTTTGATTATCACCAGGTTGCTATTAGGTACATTAGAGTAAAAGAAATTTATTTCTTCATTTATTATATTTACATCTCACCATTTTCCTTTCAAAGGAACTCAAGGCAGCTTTTATAAGAGTCGTCCTCTTCTCAATCTTATCTTCACAGCAACAACCCTGAAAGATGGGCTCGGCTGAGAATCTGTTTCTGGCCCAGAGTCACCCAATGAGCTCCATGGCTGAATGGAAACTAAAACCCAGACCTTCTGAGTCCCAGTTTCACACTGTTAACCAGTATACCACACAAAGTGCTATGTTATATCTTACAAGAGGTAAGCCAGGGCCCAGTACGAGCAGGCCATCAGAGGATGCTTCCATATGAAACTTAAATTGTGCATTCACATTATCCCAAACTCAGAATTTTCCAGGGATAAGGAGGTCCAGACTTTGTGATCTTCCATTTTTAGCTTTCCTGTGCTTTGGCATGTCATTTTCCATACCTGAAAAAATACTTTTCAGGTACAAAAGACAATAGAATTGCACAGTGTGTTTTGATGAGTAGAGCTAGGCCTGTCCATCTGAAAGTAACCTGAGGGACCTAGAACCGGTTTCACTTTTGCAGCAGACAGCTATGTAAGTGGTTACTGCCTGCCCCCTGTTAAGTGCCATCAAGTTGTCTTTGACTATGGTGACCCTATGACTTAAAGCCATCCAAAATGTCCTGTCCTTGACGGCCCTGCTCAGTTCTTGTAAACTCAAGGCTGTCCCTTCCTTGATGAATTCATTCCATCTCATATTTGGTCGTCCCTTTCATCTTCTGCCTTACCTTAACATGACTGTTTTTTCTAGGGAGCCTTGCCTTCTCATGATGTGTCCAAAGTATAACAGCCTCAGTTTTGTCATTTTTTTCTTCTAGGGAAAGCTCAGGCTTGATTTGATCCAGAACCTACTTGTTTGCCTTTCTGTTGGTCCAGGATATTTGAAAGCTGTCCTCCAGTACCATGTTTTGAACACATCAATTTCTTCCTGTCAGCTTTCTTCACTGTCCAACATTCACAATCATAGATTGTGATTGTCCTCTGAGTCAAATCCCGCTTTCCTTCTGACATGTTCTGCATGTGAACTGAACAAGTAAGGAGAGAAAATACATCCTTGTCTAATACCTTTGCCTAAGAATGGTTTACTTTTTCTCTATATTCTTTTTCTCTATATTCTGTCCTAATTGGAGCTTGTCTGTGATACAGATTACACATCAGGACAATCAAGTGTAGAGGTATACCCATTTCTTTCAGGACCATCCATAGCTTCTTGTGTTCCACACACTGTCATTAAATTGTTCGCTTCCTTTAAAAGAGGGAAAAAAGTATGATAACATTTCTCATTCACTGATTAGGGTCTATGCTTACCTTATTAAATGTACACAGTAGCCAGGTGGTCTTTTAATGACATACAATGTTGCATTTTATCTTTCTTTTATCTTTGTGTTACATTATGTGGCCTCACGGGAATCCTAAAAATTGGTAAGCATGCACAGGGCTTTGCATTCCAGGTACAAGCATTGCCAGAATCTGAGCTTGTCATAAAACAGTTCCAGTCTTCTGTGAACAGAACATTTTAGAAATAAAGAAAAAGTTCTAAAAATCAATTAAAATGCTTGGCCACTTCACACATTTAATGAGGTAAGCACTCACTCCAGTTCCAATTTAAATAAAACTGTAAATTTTATTTAAATTGTTTCCTTCTCTAACTTCTTCTGCAGTAAGTCTCATTTCACCCAACCTCTACCAATTGCCGAAACAAGGGAGAAATTTTCAGGAAAACTTTAGTTGGACCTATATAATTACTTCAACCGCAGAACAGATCCAGGCTTTGATAGATCAGACGATTCTTGAATAAGTTGCATTTGATTTCTTCCAGTGCATTTTTTTTGCTCCAGGTTTTCCCAATAAATTGTAATAATAAATAGTAGCATTTGGAATACTGGTGCATGGTTCTGTTCTCATATGCCTATTAAAAGTTATTTGATAAATTTTATAATCTAACAGTTTTTTACCTTCACATGAATAATAATACAAGTTTCATATAATTTCTTTTGGGATATATTGATCATGCAAGCTATGAAATAGTTTGGTTGAGATATTCATTTAAAAATATAGACTTAAAGTGGTTCAGATCTTTTTGTGTCTGGAACTTGCCTTTTTGTATTTGAATTCTTAAATAAAAATTTATACAAACTTATTGGGGAGTGGGAACTGTAACTTGTGACAGCTGCCTTTGTTCATAGATTTCTATGTATAAGATCTTGGTATAATTTGATCCAGAAGTGACAGCTGGTTGAAAAAATACCCTATTAAAAAAAACCCCTTGCTCCAAACAGTTTGACTATCACTTGTCATGTATGCCATTCATGTCAGAGCAAATATTTCTCCCCTGTCCTGCACCCCCAGTAATAATAATTATTTAGATAGCTGAAAACAGTGTGCTGTTCCTATGAAGTATTATGTTTCTTTGTTGAATTTAAATGTGGCACTGGTCAGCATTTTGTTTGCATTCCAATCCATATAACAATTAGAGTTAAGTATGTTCACCTTTGCTGTGAAACATGTTATCGTCATAGCCAGGGCTTTTTTTGTCATAGAACGCACTGGAACGGCGTTCCGGCACCTTTTTTTTCCAATGGATTTTACGAAGTAATTTTGAATCGTAGCAGATTAACAGCAAACACCATTAACATAGTGCCTGCAGGCTGCTTTTGTGTCTGCTATCTGATAGTGAGATAGTGAGGGCACTGCTCTCTGCTTGGGATGCTGCTCCGCTGCTCGACTTGGGATTGGTGTGTGTGGTCGCACACTTACTGCCGGCAACGTGAGTTCCGGCACCTTTTTTTTTTTTTTTTACAAAAAAAGCACTAGTTATAGCCATACAGTGTTCTGTATATGTTACCTTCACCGGGACACCAGCTAACTACACAGCCATGGTCATGTACAATGGTTTGCAGGTGACTAGTCTAAGGATTTTGCTTCAGAACCTTTGGGACTCCAGCTTTAATTTCAGAAATGTACCCTGGTGCTGTTTTTTTGTTTCGTCATAGGGGTTTCAAGGTAAGACTATCTAGTAGTGATTTACCATAGCCGTCTTCTGGGAAGTACTAATTGAAAGATCCTCTGCCAGTGCTGCCTTCAACTACTGCTGCTGCCCAGTAGCTGCCTCTCAGGAGTTTCTATCACCATTAGAAATATCTGTTGTCTTCTGCTGAAGGGACCATGCCCCGTGAAGAGGGTACATGCACCTTGGTCTAATGTGTTCACTTTGACCATTCTGTCTCGGGAGGCCTTGCTAAAATACCAATCTAGTAAGATAGTCTGGCCTCTTGGCACCATTGTTTTTTGTTTCTTTGTCATTCTCAATCCCCTTGCCACATTAAGGTATGCATCCCAGAAGGGGGTTGCTTTCGCTCCTAAGAATCTTTAGGTTAAAAAGCTAAAGCAGCCTTCCCCAAACTGACATCTTGAACATCAACCCCCATCAGCCCCAGTCAGCAAGGCAAATGGTCAGGAATTCTGGAAGTTGTAGTCGAAAACATTTGGAGGCTACTGGGTTGTTGTGTCATGCCTTCCCAGAAGACTCTTGTTCTGAAGAGCAGGGAGGGCTTACCTTGGGGCCAAGACTAGAATCCAAGCAGTCGGGGAAGGCCTGTAATTGGCTCAGGAGTCTTCCTTTCCTCAGAGTTCAGACCATGCCAGCCAGACATCAGCTGCAGAGCTAGGATCCTCCTGATAGATCTTTAATGTTCCACTCCCAAAGCAGGAGAGTTTGCAGACAGAGCCAGAGGAGGAATTGCTTCTCAGCCCTTGAGCAGGATGTTGGTTCAAAAGAAAGTTCCAGGCACTCTCTTGAAGGAGGAATGCTTGGCTGCGACCTAAGGCTCTACTGGGTTGAAGTAGCTTTTTTCAGAAGCAAGACACTGTGGGCAACCGCTGACTGCTTGTAATGGTGGGGGAGTGGTTCAGCCAATCCAGCATGAAAGCCTGGGTGTGAAGGAGAACTGACACTGAAAAGCATGTTGTTACTTCCGGTTGTGGCATGTCTTCTGTTTATCTTTTGACGGACTGACTCTTGTTTCTAGTACTATTCCTGCAGCATCCTTACCTTTGACCTCAGATCTACAACTATTGACCTCAGCTTCCTAACAGTAAATGCCTTCTGTCTCATCTTGGCTTGGTGATTTATTACTTCCTTGGACCATTTGACTATTGCTTTTTTGGTATTGCCCTCTGAACCAGGATACACTGTAGGATATAGAAACATGCACGCATGGGACACAGATGATTCCTGAGTCACAGCAGAATCTGAACATGTAGATCACAATAACTTACCAACTCCTAGTCGCATAAAAGCAGACCATACATGCAGGGTGGGTAAGCCACTTGTGGTAGCAAGGAGCAAACAGAAGATAAGAAAATATACATGAATAATCACTGAACACCTGCTTGAATTCCTAGAACATGTTCTGACCATTTGTAGTGAAGCATCATGGATTCCTTGAGTCATATGACAAGTCCAGTGAATCTTAAGGACCTGACCTTATGCAGAAGATGATTGTGTTGGACCCAGATTTGATCATACATAGACACAAGTTAAAATTGGACTTAAATTCACCAAATTGAGTGCAGAATCCTAAGACAGTCCTAGCTGGGAAATGCTAAGAAAGGTTGGAGTTTTTTCAGTACAGAAGGGTAGGATTGTGACCTTACTGTATCAACAGAAGAACCCCCTTCTGATAGCTGCCTTGGTAGTTCACGAATAGCAGATCCCTCTTCAGGTAAGCTGCCTTAGGAGCAGTAAGGCAAAGGGACACTATCTGGCTGCTTGTAATGATTCCTGGCACAATTCCCACACAAGGTTCTACGATACCCCTTTTCTTAGTTCTGTGTCTATTTAGTGTTGTTAATTACATTTTTATCCTGCCTTTTTTCCTCTTGTGAGGAACCCAAGGTGACATATACAGCTCCATATAATCCTCACAAGAACCATGTGAGGTAGGTTGGGCTGTGAATCTGTGACTGACCAAAGGACACTCCGTGAGCTAGAACTCAGATCTCTAAGGTCCCCAGTCCAGCACTCTAACCACCATATTGGCTCTCATAGATTCCACTTCCAATTCTCCTGGCCCAGCATTGCTCTATGGAATAAATCCTTTGGTTTACATGAATGTTTGAGGCATTCTCACAAATAATTTTATAGATTTAGATTTCAAAAGCCAATATTTTAATAGCTTATTTATTTCTGGTTGTGGTTAACCTAGAACATTTGGTTATGACCATCTTTCTGACCAAAGAAAGACCATGTTTTTACATTCTTGTGGAAATCTGCCAGATCTTTTGCTTTGTATAGTTTAGGCATGTATTTAAGATCACATTTTATTTCAGCCTGTTCTCAGTGCATAGCCGTGAGTGTTTAGGGAGTGTTCTGTTTTCACTTGGGTTGATTTTATGATTTATACTTATTCTATGTTTTTAAGAATTTAAACTTTTTTGCAGGATGAATATTCCCCTTAAAAGTCTATTTGGATGGTGTATAAGGAAACTGGGAAATGATATAGTTGATTAATACCTTCTTCTTAGACTGGGTATTTGAGAAAATACAAACTTCATTCCATATTTTTTGCCTCAGTAAGATACAGGATCTATCTATCTAAAAGTATTTCTAGGAAATCATTAAGGGTAGATAGTGGTAGTAATTTTTCAAGATTAGTAATAGGGCCATCAAGTATATGCCTCAATTTTTACTTTATACTAAAGAACAACTACAGATTTTATAGGAAGATATGGCACTTCCTTACAACTGGACAGACTATTGGTCCATCTGGTTTGGTACTGTTAACATGAGGGACAGGCAACTTGAATGTTTTGATTTGTAAAACATTTGACCTGTAATCTCTCACCCTTGACCATGATAACTAGAATTGATGAGAGTTGTAGGTCAAAACATCTGGAAGGTCACAAGTTGCCTACCTTTGTTCACACTGACTTGCCGAGGCTCACTGGATGCAGGGTATTGAATTTGGGGCTTTCTGTATGCAAAGCACCTGCTCTATCACTGTTAACTTGGTTGCACTGTTTCACTATCACACTATCCATATGGCATTATGGGATTGAATGTGCAGAAATACTTGTAATGTGGATGGAGCCTGCAGCCTGCTTCCCCTACCTTATTCTCTCCATGCCACAGAAAAGGGAGATAGTAAAGTTGAATAGCAGTATGTTTTCCCGAACCCAGAAGGAACACTGGATTCCATCAGCTACATCTATTGTTCCATTAAGGCTGAAATAAAATAATCACAGTTTTTACCCTGGTGAAAAGAAGGATTTTCAGCAATATCACAGCTTACCCTGCCTTAAATGACTAAGAGGTCCAATTACCACATAACTCTGGTTCTGCACAAAAAGCAGAGCGTGCTGTTGCAATAACACAAACTTATATCTTTTCTATGGCTCATACAATAACCCAACACAATAACACAAAGCTGTGAGTACCCTAGCATACTTTTTAGTCTGAGATAATTTCTATTTATTGCAGGTGAATGGCCATTGGTACATTTGTTAAAAAGTCCACAGTGGAAATGTAAGGGAATATTTCATTTTACTGATTTATTATTACTATTGTATATTGTATATCGCTGCATATAATCTCTAAAAGGGACGCAGGTGGCACAGTGGTTTAAACTGCTGTGCTGCTGGGCTGGTTGATCAAAAGGTTGCCGGTTCGAATGTGCACAATGGGGTGAGTTGCCATTGCTCCGTCCCAGCTCCTGCCAACCTTGCAGTTCAAAAGCATGCAAATGCAAGTAGATGAAAATGTACCACTTTGGTGGGAAGGTAACAGTGTTCTGTGCACCTCAGTGTTTAGTCACGCCGGCCACATGACCACGGAGACTGTCTGCAGACAAACGCTGGCTCCCTTGGCTAGGAAACGGAGATGAGCACCGCCCCCTAGAGTTAGGCATGACTGGACTTAACATCAAGAGGAAACCTTTACCTTTTACCTGTATAATCTCTAATGACTGTATGTAAGAGCTGTAGGAACTTGCCACAGCCTATCTCTCCTAGACTGGTCCTAAGACATGGCCTAATGACACATGATGATGCTCCTAATGAAACTAATTAAGCTTGGGAAAGATCAGTGCCTTGAGTTCCATTATGGATAAAATGCAGGATATACATATACAGAATAAATCACTTTTTCTGGTAAGTGAACCATTCCACCCTTTTGGCAAAATATTCATCATATCATTTCACAGAGTTCTTGTTACATCACCCAGTCTTTGTAACCTCCTGCCTGTAATTTCACTCATGCTTTCTCCAGTGAATAGAATATTCCACACGTTTTAATCCCACCACCAAGTCCAAAAGATAGTTTTCCACTGTATTATTACACTGCGATTCACAAATGGCAGTAGGTTTTATTTCCAAAATTGCATTGCTGTTGCATCCAGTTTTTCCAGTGGGCATCTCATGTTCTTCATTTTGGCATGTAATCTAATTCTTATTAAACATTTCTCTACTACTGATGCCAGCATCAGTGCTGCTTCCAAAGAAAGAGAACATGGGCTGAAAAATCAAGAGGCCTGATACCTCTTGTAAGAATGCATTATGTATGACTCTACAAGAGCTGAGCAGTTTATATGGTACACATGTTAAGGCAAGTGACTTAATTTACAATTTCCATGCTTCTTGGGGCCTGTTTTTTATCCTAAAATAAAACTGGGTTGCATAATTTACCTGTAACATATATATTTAGTCGGTGTCTAGATTTAGCTTCATAAACTTTCCCAGATTTTACAACAATGAAGAGAAGGGCAGAAGAATGTGCTCATATTTCTGTATCTCTTTGTATATGTATCTTTGTACACATCTTACCAGAGCCAGTCAAACACTGATTATCCAAGTTTGAATGTAATACTCGTGCACTGTAATCTTGTTGTAAAGTTAATGATGTAATACTGCATTAGGAAAATGATGATTAGATTATGAAGCTTTATTTAGTCTGCTAGTAGGTTCCTCTATAGCTCTTATTAAATTTTGCCCCAGACATTGAGATAAAGGGCAAAACATTCATTCTGATGTTGAAATATTATATTTAAATTTTCTTGAATATTTAACTAGATAAAAGGGCACATTTTTTAAAGTCATATTGAACTGTAGTGTCAAAGCACTCAAGTTTTCATTGAAATCTCTCTTGTTCGATGTATCTCTGCTACAGCAGCTCTTTTGAGAAGTTAGGACACTGCTCATTCACAATGTGGTGTCTGGGAATTGGTGGTTCATCCTGAAATAGTAGAATTTTTATATTCTTTTAAATGTTCATTATTATATAATGTGTCATAATATACTACAGTGAAGCATCATGATAAAAGGTATTTCTAGCCAAAGATATGGAGAGGAACAATCACTGAGGAATACAAACTGTAATCCTCCTCCTAATAAAATAATAATAATTACTAATAATTATTAATATTAATAATAATAATACAATAGCAGTACTACAATGGAACCAATCACCTAGGGAGGTTGTGGGCTCTCCCACACTAGTGGACAGCCATCTGAGAGGGCTGGTTTAACTTGATATCCTGCACTGAGCAGGGGATTGGACCTGATGGCCTTCTGGCCCTTTCCATCTTTACTATTCTATGATTCTATTGATGATGATGATGATAATTTTATTTCTTTTACTGCCCCACTGCCAAAACACCCTGATAGGTTTACAATGGGCAATAAAAACAAAGAAAATGTAATCAAAATGTAAAAGAAAAAGAAAAAAAGCTAAGGAAGTTTACTCTAACATTGGAAACATAAACAGCTAATGAAATTTTCTTCTAAAATCACTAATCACCAATGGGAAGGAATTATTGTTGTTATAATTTGAGACCATATCTGTACCTGGATACAAGTTAGACATGCTTTAGAATACATAGTGAAGTGGCTTTAGCTCCCTATATTTAATAATATAAATGTTTTATACTATAAAGCTAAAACTTCAAATATATACCATTCCATTGTAAATAACTTAGCACCAGTTTCAAAAGCTGTTTTGGGGCAATTGATTTTTACAAGCAGTATATTTGGGATATAGGTACACTTAATAGAAATCGTCATTATTGTGGCAGCTTCAAAAACTACCTTATGGTAAAGAAAATGTTTCATTGTGTAACTTTACATCACCAAATAGCCTAATACTTTCCTCATGTGGTTGCAGGCCCAAAGATGATCACACAGAAGATTAATTAGCAGTAAAATGACCATTCATATGAGTTATTTAATCAAGTATGTATTTAAATTTGCTCTGTCTGAGTTTATAATGTGTATTTTGTACTTCAGTTGCACAAGCTACTTTTTTTACACTATCGCTGGCTAGTTTTCCAAAGTGGTCTATATTATACATTGGGAATGTCTTCTGTATAAACTCTCAGGGTATATTAGTGTAGCACTAGCATAAAGACCTGTGCAAGGGACATCCCTATACACTATGTCTGGTAACATGATCTCTTAGAAATATTTCATTCTTCTCTGAGGTGCAGCCATTATCACTCTGTGAAGAATGCTGTTGCATTGTACTGTTCTTTTTAATGGTTAAAAGGTTTCTTCTCTTGAGAGCTATTAATTTTTTCTTCATATCTATCAGTTGTGTGCTGGGAAAGCATCAAGCAGGCACTAATTTTAAGAACATCATCACTGAGTTAGTTCATTCTGTTTTTACATTGTTTTCTAGGTCCCTGATCTAAATTCTTCAAAGCTTAATGTGAGTGGCAATCTACAATTTGAATGTATAGGCTACTACTTGGAACTATGTAATTATATTCAAAGGGTTCAGGATCAGTTTATATAAAATTCTTTGTCAGCTCATCTTTATTATCTACCTGCAAACCACTCACTCTTGTTCACATAATTTTCACACTATTTGACACCTGAGTGTGATGCCTACATACAGTTCTTAATAGTGGCTGATTTTAATCTTCACATTGACAATAAATCTGCCACATCCACAAGCAATGGCTTTCAGTTCTTGATACTTTTAAAATCCCCTTTTACCATTTCAGTGATTATTTGATTTAAGAATATTAATTTAACATCCATTGTTATTGTTATTGATGTCTAAATGTCAAAGTAATATTCCAGTGGGCTCTACCACTTCCTTTCTGCTAACCTTTATAATCTTTATACCCAAACATTTAAAATATTGAAATATTGGTAAATATTGTCACTATTTTTGTAACTTATGAATAAAAATGGGGAATGGAAGTGTTAACTGGCTTATTATGGAGAAATGCAAATATGTTTAATTGATGGGAAATACAGCTCAGTACTTCTGATCAAACTCTTATCCCCAGTGCTTGTGCAAAACTGTTGGGTTTTCATGATTATTTCTTCTAGAAATAGCTTACTTTGTCTTTATATCTACATTATCTTGTAATTATTCCATTTATAGTAAATGAATGCTCTGAGCACTTATCTTTATGTAGCCAAAATGGTGGCACCCATATAAGAGAGAAGTGTCAGCACAACTCCGGTTTTGTAGAAGTATAAGAAATCTGGGTGTGGGGGTGTAGGCAGGGGGTCACACGACAGACCAAAAAAAAAAAAAAAAAAAAGGGGGGGGGGGAAGGGGGGGGGGAAAAAAAAAGACAAAAAAAAAAAAAAAAAAAACTGAGAATGTTCACTGGGAATGGGATACTGAAAGTTGTAGGAAACTGCAGAAAGCTTTTGGGTAAGGGAAGTGGAATCCTGTGTCCTGGAAGAGCACAGAAGGCAGGTAAATGGCACAATGAGTAGGCCTGTGTGGGTAGAAGTAGGTTTAGTTGTCTGTGACTCCCTTTTTATTTAAGTGTCATTTTAATTGTTAATAGTATTTGCTTATTTTATCTGGCCAGGGCGACTTATTTTATATTGTTACTTATTTTATATTGTTATTTTTTTGTATTTTAACTTTATGTTGTGAGCCGCCCCGAGGCTTCGGCGAATGGGGCAGCATAGAAATATTTTAATAAATAAATAAATAAATAAATTACAGTAAATACACTGTGATAAACTATACTGTTAAGGAACAGACAATGTGCTCTCTCCAGGAACCTCTCTATCAGTGTTTGCAATAAACAGACTATCATTTTGCTCTGCTTATTGTAGTGGTTAGAATTAGTTGCACTGAAGATCAGCGTGAACAAGCCAATTGTGGTAGGTGGATACCACCTTGTTTTCTGTAGAGACTTTTCAAATAGGTAAATCTTTATCACAAAGGGTTTGAAACAATGTTAGTCCTACTTAACCCTAGTCATGACTAAGTTAAGCCCCACTTATTTCAATAGGTATGCTTTAAATAGGTCTAATATTAGATTCAGCCCAAACATTCCATTGGAAAGAATGATCTTAAATGGATATTAATTTCAGTAGGTCTATTCTAAGTATGGCTAAGTTTGCATCCAACTCATTGTCCTTTATTAGTAGTTAATGGGTTTTTAATTTTATTCTTTGCAAGTACTCAGATAAAAATGTGCCTTAATCTTATGAAATGCACAGTAGTAACAATGGTTGGCTATTGCTTTAAAAGCTTATTATGTATCACTTTTCCATTGTGATTATAAGGAAAATCTCTGCAGAATGAACCAATTTGTTCTTCAATTAAACAAGTTTAAGAATTTACTTCCTTATTTCAATCACAAATATTTCATTCCTGCCTAATTGTGATCAGAATGTAGTGAGACTGTATACTTCAGCAGGTGTGTGTTGAGGTTTTATACTTTACTATATAAGCTAAATTTCTTTGCAGCAGTCTGGAGGGGAAAAAAAGTAAATTATAATACTTTTTCACCTATAGTACAACACACCAGAAACATTACAAATACCTATTAACACCATATTTTGACATTTACTAGATATGGTTTGTTTTTTATTCTAACCACCAATCTGGTATAATAATTCATCAAATTCAAAGTTGCTATTCAACCTCAAATTTTATCCTCCTTTCCATGACCTCCTTATACACATTTAGGAGATCGCCAGAAAAGCAATGTATGAAACTGAAATAGGAGATAGCTATTCAGATTTGCAGAGGACCTGCTCTGTTTTCTGTGAAAATGTAAGTAGATTAAATATACATCTGCATATTGTCTGGAAAGAAAAGATACATCTGTTTTTGTTTTTTTTCTTTTGCAACTACTTCATTCTTCAGCATGCACACAGAAATGTTCTTTTAGAGAAAATAAAACTGAATCCTTACAAGAAGTCCTTGCTTAAGATGGCTCTTTGCTCTTGCATTATCTGGTAAATCTGATTTAGAAAGCTTAGTTGTTCAGTAGATTGACCTTTCATTGACGATATTATTGTTTAATCATATTTCCCCTCTATTTAATAAATGAGGGTGTTCCAAACAGACCTTATATTTCTGTTTAATGTTTAAGATGTGCAAAACAATATTTCTGAAAAACAACAAATAAAGATCTCAAGTAGACTTTTGTGGGATATTGAACCCCCACAATTTTGTTAAGGAAAAAGAATGTTTTCTGGCGGTAGTTGCTCCATAGTTCTGTTTAGAATTGCATAATCTGTGGGTTGCCGTAAAGTTGTTACAAATTGGAGGGCTGATATAATATGAAATGAGGCACCTCGCCTGAATGTTGCTTTTGTTCCCTCTTTAACAAATTAGCATGTTGACATTTGTCACTGATGGATTTTATTATTTGCTGAAAGGGTTTTAGGAGAGTTTGACAGCATGAATGGTTTGTCCTACAGACTTTGAGAATCGATAAAGGCATCTTTGTTCTTTGTGCAGAACACACAACAGATATCTTATTGACTGACACGCATAAAAAGGAAGGCTTGTATAGCTGTTGCACAAAATAAGCTAAGAAAATAATTTTGAAGCCATTGCTTATTTTGTGTTCCCTCTCCCTATGTGTCTTCCTTTTTGTTAACATGTATCTCATTAATCAAAATAACAAGAATTGGTAGATGTTTATTCAGTAAATGGAAGACATTCTATTTTATACCATGAAAGGTTTACATATGGTTTACGGAAGCTGATAAAAACAAACATGACTAACGTTCAATTGTAGGCTTGGTTTATTATAAAAATATCTTCAACAATGGAATCTAAGATAGGTGTTATAAAACCTGTTGAACATATAAGTCAAGGATACAAGAAACTGACTCTAGACTACGCGAATGACCTGGTTTAAGATGGATTTGGACAACTCTGGAGTCATGCTGCTTTGTTGCTTGTTCCATGCAGAAGAAAAAGACAAGTCAGATTATAATTAGTCCCTGATTATTGCCTGAAACTGTGCAGAAGATTCAGCAAGACTGTGCAGATATCGTGTGCAAATCAGGCAGTTTGAAGACTCTGTATTCCTATTGCTGAAATTTTTGTTGGCATAAAAAGAAAGCTTAATTAGATGCGAAGGGATCTCGTAAGAAAAAAATCCCTTTCCTTCTTGGTAATACAAAATTACTGTCTGGTTCTCAATACATACTGAATGAGGTAAATAAGGTTAGGCATTGGTAATGCATTTCCTAATGTTATTTTACTATTTTCTGTTGGAAAAAAACCCTTTTTGCCAAGTATGTGGATATTTTTGGATTGCTCATAATGTACGAGGCAGTGTCTTTTCCTTTGGTTTATGTGATTGAAGCACCAAATACTGAGCAATCAAGCCCTTTTTCCAAGTCTTGAACATAAAGATGTATTAAAACAAAAAGTATAGTTCAAAATTCTCCTGAGTATGTTCCACTTTCCCCTTCAATCAAATTTCACTTCATTTTTTTTCTGTGTCATCTTACTAGTAAGCTTGTCAGAAGTATGGTCTGCAGAACATTTCCCTTGCTTTTTGTAATGAGTGTGCAAAGCTGTTTGGCATTCTTTCTGGCTTGAAGGAATGGCAGGAGTTTTTCTTTATTTCCAACTGTGGCCATGTTTAAGGCTCCCACTCCCGATATTTCTGTGTCCTTAGTTTTAAGAGCTTCTTCCACATTATAAATAATTTATATCAATATTCCTTACAACCCTGTATGGTAGATCAGTATTATGATGAGAAGTAGAACCTGAGAGCTGATTGAAAGCTAACAAGGTAAGATAAATTTGAACCAAGGGGAATTCCACCTCATAGCCCAGGTACCCTTTGTTCCTGACTATTATGCTACACCACATTTCACAAGGTGGGCAGAAATAGCTAGATCATTGTGAAGGTTGTTTCTATGTTTTGAATTTTAGTTATGGCGTGGGGGACTGACTTAGGTTAATCAGTGCTGTGAATGAAAATCTCTACATGGCAAAAGAATCTTACTGTAGATGTAACCAATTCCTTTTATTTGCCTACGCTCCCCCCTTGGGGAAAGCTCTGGACCATCATTTAAGAGGTTAGCCTCCAAATATAGAGACAGACCAGGCCATCCAGTAATAGCTATGATGGAAAGCTGCAAATCACAAATCCATCTGGAAGCAAATAATAACATTCATCAGTGACAAATGTGACAAATGTCAGACTGAAACAGAAAACCCTGTTAGGGACTATTTGTCATGTTTATCAATTTAAGAAAAGTACTTGGAGATTTACAAGGACATTTCCATCAAAGGCTTGTGATTGGGTGGTGGAGGCTGTTGGATAATAGTGGATTATACAATAGATAGAGATTGGCAAGTTAAGAAACAGGTTTTCACAATAAGTGGCAGAAACCCTTTTTAGTTAGTTATTTTGGCATTTTAACCAACTTTAATATTCCCAGAATATGAAAAATGAAGTCCCCATTTGAGTTGCATCCATTGCAATAACGAGCTTATAACTCAGTGGTCGAACATTTTACAAAAGGTTCCAAGTTCAAGCCCTGGTGTTTCCAGTTAGAGCTGGGAATGTTTGCAACCCAGGGAGTCACAACCAGTTAATGTAGACAAGGCTAAACTGGATGGTCAATATACAATATAAGGCAGTTACCTCTGTTCCTGTGTGCTGCATCAAGAGTGTGTTGCACCCCCGAGAGAAGTAGATCATTGGATGAACCAAAGGAGTACAATCTCAGTGCACTTTGACATTAAGGTGACTGGTTCTTATTTTAATGGTCACTATAGCGATGCAGGTAAAATATAGCTCCTTTAAGTAAGTGTAGTGTGGCTGACTTTGATACTGGAAATTCAGATTGCCTTGAGGTTCTTTTCAGATACTCTCTTATCTGTGTGACAGCCACTTCTCTGTGAGCAAATCTCGTGATGCAAGCTGAACTCTGCTTATGCAGTCAGGTCATTTTAAATGTTCTGCCAACAGCACAGGAGCTCTTTGTGGATAAAAGCTTCTGTCCGGCTGTGAGAATTTCTAAAGGGCACTCACACTGGTCTTTTCCCATCTCTGTGATATAAACCAGGGCAAGGCTCCTTATGAAGCTACAGTGGTCCCTGGTGAACTTGATATATGTAAGATATAGAGATAACCTGGCATGCACCCAATTCACTTTCACCTTAGGCTTAGCAGGCTGCTATAATGAGCAAAAAAGAGTGTGGGGAATATCCTGGGAAGAGGTAAGTACTTTCTGGTTGGACCAACCTCTTTCCCTGTTCAACCTTGGGAAGCCAACCATAGTAGACTGGTCTCCATCAGTCTTTTGGATTGGTAGAAAACCAGGTCAGCTTGCACAGCATTGCATCTGTAGACTGAGATCAGATATGCTGAAACAGATAAGTCATAAGCTGGTTTATGATAAGAGAAAAACTGTTATCTGAGTTCCCAAGAGAAGGAATGGTAATTCCCGGAGTCTGTAGATACTGCTTTAGAAACAAAAATAGGTTTGTCTGTGGTCTTTGGCTGACTCAAATAGAAGTTGGAATTTAAAAGGCTTAGAGCTAATATTTCAAAGACATCTGTGGGCTTTACCCACATGACTTCTTTTAACTTTGAAGTGAATCATATGCCTAAAATCAGAGCGTTGTGAATTTACTTTTTACGTAGTACACTGAATTACCCTTCCTTTGTGTGAAGAAAAATTTTGCTATCTGAATGGACTACTTTACATTCAAGGACCAAGTGTCTTCTGCAATTACTTGTGTTCTTAATCAGTGTAGATGAAGGGTTGTTTCTCCACTATTATTTCACTGTTAATAGGAACAGTGGAGATTCCAAACCACAGTGATAGTTGTGAATACAGAGGAAGACTTACTGTATTAATTAACACAGAGTGGTGTTATGTGCATTCACTGGGCTTCCAAGCATTGAGATATTTCAGAAATTCCAGTATTTACCAGGCTTTAGTTTTAGGATATCACTGGCAACTTTTAGCATTTCAGTGGTAGAAGATTTATATACAGACCAAGCATAAGATGCAAGTTCACAGCATGAACAGTCCAACTGATTCCTGTTTTTCATCAAATTTCCATCCATTGTTCATAAGGTTTCTTGCAGAGTACAGAGTCAGCTCTCTGCCTCCTTTTCAGACCCACTTCCAGGGCAGAGTAACTTTCTTCTACACAGAGAGGAACCTACTTGCCCATTCTCCATGCCTTTTGTTAACCAAACAATTAATTGAGGAGTAAGTATGCACACTAAGTTAAGCTCAAGTGTCTATGACAATTCTTTCGATTAAGTGACTCATGTGAATAATCTGATATTCCCTCCTCCTCATAATTAATTTTCAAATTGGTACCTGGGGTTAGTGTTGTAGCAGAACTATATAGACTTGTTGACAGTGAACTAATTTTCAATTTGGATTTAATTACATTTGTTCCTGAAGAGCTCAATAAATCTAAGAAGCTGCCTTTCTCTATCTTCCGTAAATATTTTGGCGCCAATCAAAAAAAAAAATGTATGTGCACATTTACATCAGTTGGAAGGATCCAACTGTTTGTTCCTGTTTGTTTTCTCAGTTGGTTAGCTTTCATGGATTGAAATGAATATGTGTGCACTCAGAGGGCTCTCACCTTTGGTGTCCATTAACTAATAAATATTCCTGAGAAGCACTCCTCAGATTTCTATAAAATGAAGTCTCTTAAATGAGGCTTTGTAATGCTACCTTTTCAAGCAAATAATGCAAATGCCCCAAACAAATGAGAATTGGTCACCATAACATCACTTTGGTTGCAATCTGAATCTAGGAGTACAGATGTAGAAAACAACTTTCAATTTGTTTTCCTATAGGAGTCATGCCAACTTTCTGGGAAGCATTGCATTGCTATTTTTTATTTTTCTTAAGTTGGTGCAGTTTTCAGTCCTTCTTACTCCACCCATGGACCTGTTCTGACTTGCTTTTGACGTTGCCTGAAACTTGGGTTCAGACAGTGTTAAAAATTGAAAATGTAGCACCCTGAAGCTCTCTATACTGTAGGCAGAGTTGGTCAACTCTTAATCTTTGTTTTGATGAAAGCAACGGATTAATTATATTCATTGCAAGCACAACTTCACTGCTAAAGAAGTTTGGCTTTGAATATTGGAAGAAGCCGGCCCCCATGAAAAATCACATTAATCAAGTCATATTTGCCTGATGGGTTTCCCCACTATAACAATATACAAAAAGTGTCAGTGACATTCTCCCATTGGAACATAAAATAGGAATTTGGGATCTTGTACCCATCCTACTTGAAGGATCCTATAGGTTTGCTATCATGTGAGCAGGGTGGACTGGATGGACCATTGGTATGATCTAGCACACCTTATATTTTCAGGAACATTTTCTACCACGTGAATGAGTGACAGCAGTCTGGTCTACATTGGACTTTGACATCTTGGGGATGAACTTGAAGGAATCCAGTTAAACTATTTAATATTGCTCTGGTTTGCAGATAACATTAAGTCCAGGTTTAGTGTTTTGTGCATGAATCTGAGAGCCTAAGAAAAGCTGTATATCTTAAATTGCTGATGTATAAGCAGTCCCAAAATTACGAATGAATTCCATTCCTGAGAATGTCTTTGAGTCAAATTTGTATGTGTCAGATCATGTATGTATGAGTCATATTTAAGCATGTGTGAGCCAGATGTTTGTCTTAGTATATGTATATGTTACTTTTCTATGCATATAGAACACTTAAACACTTCCATATATGGTCAGCTCTACACATTCATAAGGGTTAGGGGCACAGGACCCCTGCGAAAGTGGAACAACTGCAAATATCTCTAGTCCCCTCCTCCAAACCTTAACTCTCAATATTGTTGACCCTACATGTACTGAATTGCTTCTCCTTCTCTCTCTCAGACCTTGGTCTGATCCAGCATGGCACCTCTTCTTCATGTATTACATTCTTATGCCCCTCCCTCTCTTTCACGCACTGTTTGCACCAAGGAAATGCTGGACGGATTTCCCTCTTTGGATTGGTGGAGCAAGAAGGCCAGCTTTGGAGGCCTCCCTACCTCCCCTTTCATGGTCTCTCTCTATGGTGGTGATGATTTTCCAGAGTAGGCCATGGAAACTGGTTTGTGTCCATTGCTACAAACCGTTTGTCCTTACTCAAAATTTTAAATAATAGGCTTTATGGCTATGGAAGTTCATTCATAAGTGCATATATTCATAACTCAGATGTTCATAGCGAAGGGACTGCCTGTATCTTCCAGCAATGTTCACTCCTGCTTCCTTTGATCTTAATCCATCTTTTTGGATTATATATTCTGGAGCTGATAGTTCTGACAACTGAAATCCCATAGATTCACATAGATGATTTGTGAATCATCCATGGTGAGATCTGCATGTGTTGTTTTCCTGGATTCCACATGAATAGCAAATCTGATTTTCAAAGCTTGCTGTTTGTGTGGAGAGTGTGAGAACAGTACATGCACTGAGTGCTTCATAAACACATTCATGTCATCAGCGTGGCTTTTCTGCCCACAGTTCTTGGTTATTATAGCATTTCCAATACAAATAGTCTCAACACCTTCTATGTTGCTCACAGCACTGTGGTCAGTTCAGGACATCATAAGAAAAATATGGATGGGCACTGATATAGAATCCGTCACTCTACACACTTCTAGGATCAGTCATGCAAACACACACTGTAGTCATATTTGCTTCTCAGGGGGTTTACATTTTAAAATTCTTTTAAAATGTGATGTAACAAAAAGCTGAAATGTTTTTTTTAAAGTAAAGCATGAAATACTTGAGATGAACAAAATATTGTGCATATTACAAATACCAAGAAAAAGAGGTTCACTGAAGTGTTTAAGCTGCAGAGGTTGTCATGCAGTTCTCTGGACTTTGCCTGAGGTGTGAAATTGTACCAGGCCATTCAGTTCATTGCTAAGATCAACTGGCACTGAAAGCAATATAGAACTTAATCTGTTCTCCTTCCTAAACCCTGAAGGAAGTGCTTTAAAATGAAATTCTGTTCTTCTGACCTGATTACAATGCAGTTCACATATGTTTATGTACATGCGTGCAGCGTTGTTTCTTTTGTCTTCTCATAAGGGTCACATTTTTCAGTATGTGACCTTTCTGTTGCTTAAGTGCAGGAATTAAAAAAGGTACTTGAAAACATAATCTCTGTCTGTTTTCTTCATATAAATATAACATGCGTAAAATGCAAACCCTTCTGTGTGTCTGTTTATAAGGCCTGAAGTTACTTTTGTTTTGTTTCAGCCAAATGGCCGAAAGTCTGCCAGCAGTATGTCTGGAATGTTATTTACTTGGTACATTTCTGGGCTATGTCTTTGTAGTACTGCATACACCACAGTTAGGGGTCATTTACTTAAATATGACCAAGGCAGTACCCCCAAGTTGCACAGTTATTCTTCTCAACAGGGGTTTTGTAATAAAAGGGAGTGTCTCATTATGTACTATAGCTTCTGTGCTTTTTTCCCCCTTCATGCCTTTTTTGTTCTCAATAATTTGAGTTGGGTGGAGGCTTGGGTTAGGAGCTGTTTGTTCTTGCTCTTTGTTCTCTAACTTAGTTTCAATGTGTCTTGCGGTGTGTTTTGTGATATTAGCTGATTTAACTTCATCTGACCTGTCTTTCTGAATTTTTGTATGTGTGTTTTAGTGGAAACCACCGTTTTAAAAACACAGCTCTGCAGGCAGATCCAGACAGATAAACTTGTTTCAAGGAGAGTGTGGGTGTTCATAGGTTTTTGAGGGAGAGGTTTGGTTGTCTAATAGAGGCTCTTTGGGACATGGATTAGTACATCATGGAAATGTCTTAAGGCCATATCTGAACTTCTTCAACATGGCAAGAAGATTTCTACCTCTCTAGAAATGTATAGCATGAGATATGCTATGCCCTTCTAGCCATAGGGCTCTTGACCTGTGTGTTACCAATATAGAGGAAAGTTAGGTGGCAGCTTTGTAAAACACAACCAGGTAAGCAATAGGTTAGTTGACGTATTTCTCCAGTAGTCATGGCCTGAGCAAGACTACTTATATTGTTATCTCATGTAATTCCACTCAGTAAGAGACAGTCAAGTATTCTGTGACATAGTCACTTCCTGTGGCTAAATGACATAATTATAGGGCACATGGCTTCCATGATAATAAACACAGTGCATGTTCTCAGCACTGTGGCTGCCAGATGTCTTCAGGTGTATTGAGGAAACTGGCACTCATTCTGCCTGGCTATTCTGTTTCTGTGTCTTCTTTCTTAGTGGATAGAAGACACTGAAAAATATTTTGGGGTGGGAATCAAATCTACTGAAGTTGAAGATGGCACGCGTGAGCCAATTTCATGCTCACAAAAACCTTATGAGTTATAGTAGTTGGCAGGGGGAGGCAAAAGACAAAGAGATTCTTGTCCTGCTCAGTAAGCTTAATTGCTGTGAAGTTATTTGAATCAAAATCTTCCTGTTCCTAGTCAATCTTATTTTCCAGACTTTGCTTCCAAGGCAATACAATTTCTCAATAAAGGCAATATTAAAGAATCAACAATTAAAAATGAAAACGAAATCCATGTATCAGTATATGTATCAGTAGCAGCAAAGCAGCATCCTTCTATTTTCCTGGAAAACTTGTCAACATAATTTTGACAACCTTCATAGTTCTTGATACTTACATTCTTGTGGTCCCTAAGGGTTACTGCCCTACTCCACCAGATATGGGTTAACTTATGGAATTTGGCATTGATAGTTATTTTAGTGGTGCAAGTATATAATATTAGATCCTGGACTTAATGGCTTTACAGTGGCTCCACCTTTAGATGGCCATGTGCATTACTTCAATTGTGAAACGCATAAGTAACTCCATAGTGCAGTCTTTCCTAAAGTGACAGTGCTATGATCTCAATAGGTTAAGAAATGCAGCTGTTGCAAAATGAGATTGTGAAGGGTGAGCAGGATAACCCCCCCCCCCTCCACTGCCACCTTACCAAGCTCCCAGACAGTCACACTTGGCCTCACCAATGTTTTCTAGATGCAGCCAGGCTCCCAGGCCAGCACAACGGACAAGGATGGAGCAGCTGTGGGGAGTGACACCTCAAGCCAATGATGTCACTTACAGCTTGCCCATCAGCCAAACTGAGCAGCACCAGATGTGGGGCAGTGATAAGGAGAAGCTAGGGGGAAATGGGAAGAATAGAAGGAAGGCAGTAGAGAAAGGAGAGGGGCGGAGGGCAGAGAAAGAATACTCAGAAGAACCAGCAATGGTGGAGGAAAACCAGGATGGAGAGAAAGGCAGGCAAGTAAGGGGGCAGAGGAGGATGGGATGTGGGAGAGACCTGGAGCCAGAATGCATACTGTTGAAGCTACTATTGCCTGAGATGAGGAGTCGAGTTTCAGGCTGTTTAAGGATCCTCTGTACCCTGACTTTGCTTGCTTCCTTTATCATAGCTTGTCTGGTTTTCCTGAAAGAGCAGTATTTGTATATTTTACCTTGGGAAGGAGTATGTGGGTTGAACCTAGAAGAGGCTTCATTTTAGAGTTATATGATGCATCTTTTTCTTGCAGCTGTACCTGCAGCTTTCCTATTCTCATCTCCCTTTTGGTTTTCCTGCAGTGACCAGTTATCTCCACTCCTAGCTCTGCAGCTTTGTTAAATTCATGCTCACAGAACATGCAGACTTATTCCTTCATGTAGTGTCTCACACACATATAAGATCCCACTCATTTACAAATGTGTTTTATCATTCACAGCCATTTCCTTAATACCACTGCCTATTTCAGATTCACTGAGGTCTTGCTTTCTTCCTCTTTTTGTCCTGACAGCTTACATTTTTCAACATTTATAATATTCCCTTTTGAATAGATGCTTTTCTCCTTGTCTTTTTGTTTTTCTTTGTTGCTTTGATCATTTAGTCAGAAATACCTCTACTCCATATTCACACCTACCCTTCTTTTATTATCTTGGCTTAAGCATAAATGCTTTCATTGAAATAAATCAGCCTTGTAATTTGAAAAATATAAAACTTTGGTTTAAGTTACTTATTACAGGTAATAGCCGTTTGATGGTTGAATATGAAACAAATGCTTGGCAGAATATTTAGTTTGAATCCTTGCCAGAAAACAATAAAGTGCAACCTAATTCCTAAAAATGTCTGAGCTATAAACTAACTGTCATGACATAGCATGCATAGAGTAATAACAGGCTGACAAGGCTAATAAAGTCTACATATTGCTATAGCCAGGCAGTGCATGCCAGAACAGGTCTATAATGTATTTTGTCCTTCATTCATGTTATGCAGCCCACACATCATCTTCCTGTCACAGAGCGCGTTATTAGGAGGAAGCCACCTCTGTGGAGCACGCCTGTGCCATGAAATTGCTCACGCCTGGTTTGGCTTGGCCATTGGTGCACGTGACTGGACTGAAGAATGGCTCAGTGAAGGATTCGCCACTCACCTAGAAGATGCGTTTTGGTCAGCAGCTCAGCAGGTACTGCCAGAACAATCTCTTTCATAATGGCAAAATAAGGACATGTTTTTGTCAATGCACTGTACAATAAGAGGAAATGCCATAGTAACACACAAGAAGACACAAGACACAAGAACTGTTATGCTGGTTCAGACTTTTGCTAGTCCCACATTCTGTCACTGGACAAGTAGCTGGATCTGCATGTCACCTTAAGCCTGGCATGGGCAGAAGGTAGATCCGAGTCTACTGGTTTTCTGACTCTTAATTTTTTAACAATAGTTGCAACGACTAATTTTAACAGTGGTTGACTTCCCCCTTTGCCCTAAGTTATACAGCTGAAATGAAGGAAGCTTGAGGTAGGCAAGAATGGATTTGTGTGTGGAAGAATCATTAGCACAAGTTAGTTCTGGTACACAAAATGAATCCTTGGACATGGATTTTGTTAAAATTCTATGTCTCTTGTACCTGGTTTTGTTGGGTGGATCTTGGGGTACTAATAAAAGAAAAATGCAGAGTAGTTGCTGCAAGCAAAGTCTCTCCAGCTTTGCTTGTGGCAACAAATCAGAATATGAATGAGAGTGTGTTGGTACATGCAGCCTATTTATTCCTACTTCAAGAAGGGAAAAGAGGTGTGTGTGATATCCAGACCCAGGATTAGGGTTTATTTTGCCTGAACAAGACAAGTTCATAAATAATCTTTAAACCAGAGTTTGTTGGTTGATCAATCCTGGCTTGTTTAGCTACAGTAAATGAGAATATTGGGTTCAGATATCACACAAAGCTCTCTCTTTCCTGGTTTATCTGCTTCTTTGAAAAGAATTTTTAAATTTCTACTCCTCCCCCAAGAGCCCAGTGAGTTATGAGACAGTATAAAAATGTACTAAAGTGTAATAAATAAGGTCAAAGAAGGTCAAAATAGAAATGAACAGGCAGTGTATTTCATCTGCATATTTCACATTACCATTCTGGTTTATCAAGTCATAATTCATGACCTAAAATAACATGAGAACATAGTGATTGCTTGGCAGATACCCCAAGGGATCTCACTAATAGGGCAAGTTTGTTTGTCCCCAGATACTAGTAAAAAGAGAGATACTGGGCTGGTTCATGTTTAAGCCACAGTTTTTACATTTATTTAAACCATGATGGGTTGTGCTGCTAGCAGCTGGTCATTTTGAACATTCAATTCCTGATGGGAGGTTGTCATGTTTGTTGTGTTATCTGCTCTTTGTTGGCAGGGGTTTATTTGTGAGTTTTTTGAGTCCATGGGTTACTTGAGGGTTATTTGAACCTGAAACAACTCCTTCCACCCAGGTTTCGATGAGACAACAAGCTGTGGTGAGGGCTTGAGTAGGCAGCTTGATGCCCATGGACACTGCAGCTCCTTATAGCTTAAACAACCTGTGGTGGACTGTGGTAATTGTGTGAACCAGGTCAAAGCCTCTGACAGTGAGGCTTCTGTATTTATCATGCCATTGGCTATGAAGTTGCACTTGATAAATTTTCATGTATGGAAAAATACCTAAAATAATTTGCAACACTATCAGATGTATTTGTTCTTCCTTTTTATTTATTACTGTTTGTTGTTATGCTCTCATTTAATGTGTCTGCACATCCCTGCAGGTAAAGCATAAATAAAGGCATGAAAGCCTTTATCACAGGTAGAAAATTAGTTGTTTGTGTATATGCTAACAAATTGGCCTATAATTCATTCTTATATGTATCACTATATATGCTCTTGTTGGTTATGAAATAGACATATTATCCAGATGACAGAAAGGTTTAGAGCAAAACTCCGACAGCTTATGGCTTTCAAAGCTGGGATGAAAAATAAAGATTATTATATTGACATGATATTCCAGGGATCTCTTCTGAAATATTAGTTAGGTTATGTTCAGTTAAAGAAAATAGAAAAACATGTAACTAGCCCGATTCCAGCGGAAAGACTGTATTGAGCCTGATGCATCTAGCTCACCTTCTATGCATCTAGATCCCAGCTTTTCTCATCCTGGTTTGTTCCAGATCTGTCTTGTTGGGACTATAGCTCCCATAAGTTCTAGCCAGTATGGATTCCAGTCCTAGCACATCTGGAAAGCCTTAAGTTGCAGAAAGGACTGTCCAGCTGCACTCCCAGATGGAGGCATAGGGGGATGCTCCAGAGTTCCCCATGATCAAGAAGTAATATCCAATGAGGTATAATAGGCCGTCGCTAGAAGCAAATATTCTGCCAATGCATGCTTGGAAGTGCTTTGTATTTGTGCACAAACCATGGCTGCTTCCAGACAGAATGGTTCTAGTGGTAGTGATCAGAAGGCATTCAGCTGTTCCACATTTTTCCTATAAGAAACTGAAGCTGAAAGATAGCATTGCCCAAACAATGTAAAATCCTATGAAGTGGTGTGATAAAGGCAGGTGCCTTTCTTTTATTCTTGTCTAGGTCTTTGTATTGACTTTTAATGCTCTTTTAAATTATTTTTTAATTCTTGTTAATGTTTTTATCTACTGTATTTAATTTTTATACTTCATTGGAAAGCATGCAGAGTGCTTTGGCTACTGGTGGTAAAGAAATGAAATAACAACAATAATTTCATCTGAAAGTCATTCATGTCATTTGTTTCTTCTTATCAATAACTGAATATGTATTTTTAATAATATTTATTAATGGTAGTAGTAACAGAATGCTGAATCCCAGAATGGAAAATGGTGCCAACCTTTGCTCTCTTTGTCTGGTCTTGCCCAAAGAGCAACAGCTGGCAGGAGTTTCCATTAGAAAGTTCTTAGGAAGAGAAAACAGCTGGCAATGAACTGCATGTTTCTACCCAGCAGCTGCCAGTTGAAGAAGCAAAAGAGCAACGAGAACTGAAAGCCTTGCTGCGCTGGCATCGCCTTAGAGATGAGCTGCAGAACTCTGAAGAAGATCTGCAGGTGTTAAGGTAGAGTCCATATTACTTGTCTGTTGCATGTTCTTTCCATGGATCATTTTCCTTCTTCAAAATAAATATTTCCAAATGTTCTGATTTAAATTGCTGTTTCTTTCAAAGGCGTTCCTAAAGAAATGTACTAAATCAGTTCAAATGTGTTGAGGTATGGGGTACTGTAGACAGAATGAGGAGAAATAACTAACCTATGCATGTTTAGACAGAAAAATATACCACAGCATTCCCTGGCCAACCATGGTAGCTGGAAATGCTGAGAGCTGTGGGACATGTTTCTGTCAAGCTATGCACAGGATTGTATCCTAATTTGCTGTGCTGTTTCTAATAAATATCACATCATGTTTTTCCACATGGTGACTCTCTGAAATAAGCCACTCATATTCCCACTTTACATAAATAAATTGTAACAGAATGAGAAGAGACTTGCCTGAAGTCAATGATATGAGGTCCATGATTTAATGTCCCATTAAATCTAGTGGGAACATATGTAGAATTGGGGTGCTTGAAACTTAGGGTGATTCCAGATGAGAAACTCTTTTCCATATTGCTTGACTTGTATTTCTAGTTGCACAATCATTTCCTGTCCTGCACAGTAACTCCTCTGTAGAGCCTTTGCCTTCTTTCCAGTATTTTGCCTTCTCTCTCTCTCTCTCGCTCTCTCGCTCTCTCGCTCTCTCGCTCTCTCTCTCTCGCCTTCTAAATCTTTTCTTTACCGAAAATGTAGAAGAAAGCATTTTGTGTTTCTCTAAAGCTACTTTTCTCTGCATGGCTCTCAACAGCCTCTAATTGATTGCTTCCTGAACATTCCTTCTCTCTTGCAATACATGCTGTCCTACCAACCTCCTACTGCAATTAGCTACTTAATTAAGGGATTCTACTGTGCCATTTTCCCTATTTTCTTTGTAAAAAAAAATCAAGTCATCGCATAACTTTGATCAACTGATATAAAAGTATTGAGGGAAAAATTTTAAATAAGGCTGATTTATGTTTGAGGAAGGGGCTTTGGGATGTTCTGCTGAGATAGTAGTTGCAGAAACAACTAACAAGAAGGATCAACTTAACGAATTTTCTTTCTGCATTGTGAACTGATCAGGTAGAATTATTAAACTGATTCAATTTATCTGTAAAGATTTGGATGTGAAATTGAGTAGAAAAAAATGATACCTTCCTAGAGGAAATGGGTGGGACTTAAAGCCCATCTTATAACCTGTTTACTTGGAACTAAGCTTAGCTACAGTTCTCTGATTCTGTGATAGAGGCACCTTTAAAAAAGAAAATACATGTATTTGTGCATTTTTACTAGAACACACAACTGACAGCAGTTGCCGCATTCCCTGCAGTGCTCCTGTTTAGCCCCCGGAATGGACCTGCAACAGGAACCGAGGGCTTTGCAAATATTTGCTCCTTGGATGCTTTGCTGCAGGCATTGGAGGTAGAGAGGGAAATCTTGAACTGGCATGTACAGCTGAAATGGATGGGGCTTACAACCCAGCAAAAAAGATGTTTACTCAGAAGTAGGGCTTACTCAGAAGTAGGGCTTTTTTCAATGTTGGAAGAAGGGTGTTTGTGGCAACTATGAGGGGTCAAGAAAGGGGCAGACAGTACCCATTCAGCTTCAGTGTGGATGGAACATACTAAAAAAGCACTAGACCCCCTGAAATGTGGATGGTTAGTTAAATTTTTGCTTATTTACAGCAGAAAAGTGATGATTTTGTATTGCTAAGAATTTTTGTCTGCAAGTATCACTGAGATACAAAACAGTGTTAAATATTGATCCCAATAAAGGTAGGGATTTATTCTATCGTGGAACTCTTCTGATTGGATTATTGTGAACTAATCCAGTTTAACTCCAGGCTCTGACTACAGATATAGAGCTAACTGTTTACTGCATGGTATGAAGCTTGCCACATCACATTTACCCCATACCACCCCACAGAAAATTGGCTGAGAATACTTAAGCATGAGGCACTGATTTAAACCACATTTCAGCAGAAAATTCCCTAGTTGGTTTTAATCATGACTTTCATTTTTATGTTTAAAGTTGCTTTCCTAAATGTGACTTTCATTGGTTGGTTCTAAGCATGTGAAACCATATTGATTTGATCATTTTACAATTAAATGCAGACTTCGTACTAGATAGTGTACCATTGTCTGGCTGTGTTTACAGTTTAAGTATAAACTCCAAATGTATGAAGTTGTATAGCAGAATGGTTAGTTCCTTGTTTGCTTTGCTTGTTTTATGTTCCATAAAATGTTTCCAACCCTCCAATTCAGTGCATTGTTATGCATGGCATTCAGCTAAGACTGACATGGACTGCTAGCTATTGTTATGCTGTGCATAGAATTTCAGCCTGAATCTTTGATCCAGGAAAATCTACACAGAGAGTTGGGCTTTTACATATTTCTGAACAGGATATCCCTGATATGCTTGCATTGTATATAACTTGTTAAAGTAACCACTTTGAAAGATCAGCTTGCAATACAGTCCAAGAGAAACTCCTGTTTGTCATAATCCTGGCCTTAAGTAATGACTTGAAAAGGGAGGAGGTGCCACAGAGCTCAGAGGTCCATCAGTCATGGAGATCACCACCTAAAGGAGCTGCATATCAGCCCTGAAACCAAAAGGACCCCTTGGTGGATATAAACCCAGGACCCAGTAGTCAAGACATCATGTGCACTCCATTAACTTTTATTTGGTATATTTTTATCCTGCCCTTCTTTAAAAATGGATGCAGGACTTCTGACCTGGGAGTAAAATCTGGCTTTCCAGTGGGTCCCATCCAGCCCTCCAGAGTTGTCTTCACTTGGCCTCAGTCCCTATCTCAGAGCCGCTAATTGACTGCTTTCCAGCTTTGTTGCAGTTTTCCCTTATTACAAAAGGCTAGAAATGCCTCTCCTAAAACTATATGAGCTTAAAGTGCCAACATGTTTCTATTTTTAGTCCTGTTCTTTTTGCCTGTAGTCCTGTCCACCACTGGAATGCTACCCCCAAGAGATTCTCTAAAATGGGATTCATCCTTCAGGCTGAAAAAGGTTCTTCACCCCTGCTCTAAAGATTTGTAAGCAGTGTAAAATTTGTCCTCCCTCTCTGCTTTTATTATTTTAAAGAACCCTTGTTAGGTAGCTTAGGCTGAGACAGTTGACTGGCCCAAGGTCATCAAGTGAGTTCTGTGGCTGGATTGGGATTTGGAAGATTTCCATTTTGGATTAACATACCTCTGGCAAAATGAGTGTACCTGATATATAGTTGTGGCTTGGCCCAGTGTCCATCATGTGAGCCTTTCCTCTTCATCAAGCCTGCACATAACTATGGTCTTTTTAAAGCTTCGTTCATTAATGTTTATTCATGTTATTGTGTTTGCAAGGTCAGACAAGTCAGACATTTTCAAGTGTGTAGCTTGACAATAGGTGCAGATAGGAATGACAGCCTTATCGCTAGCTACCATGCAGCTGCAGGGAACACAGCTGCTGATTGCCAGGGTGGTTGGGTTGTTGCTGTTTTTGTTTCAATAGAATATTTTGTGATAGAGAACATGGGTTGTTGTGATAGGAGGCTTATCTAGACATTGGCTTTTCTAATTTAATTCCTAAGGGTTGGTCCTGTGCTGCATTAATTCTGCAACTGGTAGTTTAAAGAATGGTGATGCTAGGTATACATATTAAATATAATATGTGTGTATATTTAAGATGCTCTCTATCCTTCTGTCTGCAGGCTCTCTGAGTTGCTAACAATAGTTAAAGTAGAATAGAATAACACTAAAAATTGCAGAGCAGTATATGATAAGATAGAGTAAATCACTGTCGCAGCAGATTAGAATAATAAACCTAAAGAGCAGATCTAAAAGACCTGGTCAGATAAAGATATTAATCTGGTGCCAAAATGACATAAGGGTTGGCACCAGGCAAGCTTCCCTAAGGAGAACATTCCAATGATTGGATATCACCACTAAAAAGGCACTTTTAGCTTACCATCTGCTTCACTTGTGAAAGCAGGAGACCTGAACAAGGATCTCAGTGGAAAGTTCATGTAGGTGAAAATAGTTCTTGAGATTAGAGTTTAGAGTGTTAATAGAATTTGCAAGGTTAATACCAGCACTCTGAATTATCTCTGATAATAAACCAGGATTCAATGCTTTAAGCTTGTGAAGGTACATTTCATTCACCTACCTGTAATAGTGTATATACTATGTTTTGCACTGACTAATTTTTCAGTGGTAGCCCTATGGACGTCACATTGCAGTAACGCACATGGGAAATTAGCAGTGCATGGATCACTCAGGCAAAGCTGTTTCCCTGTCCCCACCAGCTGAGGGTCACAGTTGACATTTCAGTCTCGGCTGATTCCTGCCAGATATGTTTCTTTGACATCCAAAGTAAAGACTGGGTCTAGTAACTTTGCTGAACTGTGATCCTGGCCCTTAATGGCAAGGACAGTCCTTTCCAGATCAGATCAATCACCTACCAACCATACTGCCATTCTGACTGGACTGTTTCAATTTACTGGAAAAGTGTTTTAGCTTACCAACAGTGGTTCAGATCTCCTACAGCTTCACTTGAACTTGATAAAAACTAGAGCACACTGCTGACAAAACTTTCCCAACAAACCATAATATGAGCTACCATGAAGCAGAGAAATCGCAATCCAGCACCATCTTTTGGAAATTGCCAGTCAGGTGGAAATGAAACCATTGAAGAACAATTCTCCCACTGTCCACTTTGTACAAATGAACTGGAAGGGTACAGGGATCAATGGCAGTCACCTTGATTGCCAGTTCTCAGTAGAAAGGTTAGAAATTCAGTCAGTCAGTCAGTCAGTCAGTCAGTCAGTCAAATTAATAAATCACATATTGAAAGTCATGCAACCATGTAAAAAAGTAAAGGATAGTATTCCCTCTGTACATCTGCTGGCATTGACATTTATCAAATAATCAACTGAGAAGCCATTTTGGCTCCAGACCTAGTCCAGAAACTAGACTGACATGAATCTAGACAACCACTGTCATTCAAAAGTATCTGGGGTTGCATGGCTGCATCCCATTCAAGCACCGTGCCTATAATGGTATGTTTGTGACTGGCCAGTACTTGGAAATATAATCAGAGTTCAGAGGGAATTTTGCCAAGAGTAACCCTACAACTGCCTCCTTCAAAGCAGTTTGTATCATAAAGAGGTATTTAGAACTTCCTGTACACAGCTGGTCAACACACTTCTGCTTGGCATGGTGAACCCAAAGGGACAAGTGCGAGCAGGTGGACATCCTGGCTCATTCCTCCATTCCTTCCCAAGTCCTCTTTCCTCAGTAACTGAAATTCATACAGTAACACATTATTTTGTGATGTTCTGGACACGATAACTGGCACTGCAACCAAGATGGTATTCCAGTTGCTACACAGACGGACAATCTTATCGTAGCAAGCAAGTCACAGAGAGCTTCAAGAGCTCTTTCATTTGTTTGCTGACCAAGTTGGAGACAATCATGTGTTCCAGGAAAGCTCTGCAGGATGACATCACAAAGGTGAAATAGTGGCATTGCCTCTTCACTTGCACAGCTTAGTTTCTATGTTAGCCTTTATCTTCAGTAGATCAGTAATTAATCAACAGACTTTACTGTGGCTTCTTCAGGTTAAAATATAGAAGGTAAATGACAGAAGGTGGTGGGAAGCATCCCCTTTTTCCAGTTTGGCTAATTTGGTCAACCAGTTGAGCTCCTGTGCACATAGCAATTTTTAATAACCTGCTCGGTAATATGTGGAACCTTGTCTGATAGACAAAGCATAAACAATTTCTTCCCAGGTGTTCTAGCAAACTAAGGAGAACATGAATTTTTCAAAATCTCAAATCACTAAATAAAAGTCACAATATAGAAGTACACATGTAACCATTTTGGAGACTTGTATTTTACATGCAGAAACAGACTTTTCAAAAATAGGTTCTCATATAATAGCTTCAATATTACATTAAACGTTGCAAGAATACATGCACTTCATCTGTGTGTTTTCTTAAGGAAAATTAGTTAAGATGACAAAGTACTGCAAGCAGTAGAATTTCATGAGCTATGGAACAAAAGGTTCTGTTAGGTGGAAAATACAGATTTTGCCTTTTTGTTTAATAATTGAGTTGATACACTAAATGTTTGCTAAAAAGATTCAGATGGAAAACTGATTAAACTACATTTATTTACTGGCGAGTGAATTTAGTAATATAAGTATGCCAAACTAGATCTTGATAAGGGGAGAAACAATAAATCTGGGCCTATGCTCCAGTTTTCAAGCACATTGCTACATATCCAAAACAGCTAGGTATCTGCAAAATATGGCTTTAAAAAAACCCTGTGATCTCCCCTGTGTCCCCTGCCTGATCTCCCAGAGCAGAATATGCAGTCAGCCTGTATGGGGACACTGTATCATAACTGAGCCAGCAACTTTGCTTGAGAATACCCTGAGACAGAAGTATGCAACCTTGGACTGTGGGCACATTGGACAATTTAAAAAACTGACCAGGGCACCATCAAAAAAGGGCACACTGCAAGTGAAAGCATTAGTTTGCAGCCAGCCTGAACTTTACATGAATCTAAATCTGACGTCAAAATATCCTTTACATTTTAGCACTGGAAGACTCATCCCTTCCTTTAAAAGCAGAACTACATCTTTTATCATAGCCTTTCCCTTTCTTTAGGTCACCCTAGTTGCCTCTGAGGGGTCGTCAAGTCAGATATCTTTCTTGCATCTACTGGATTGTTGCACAGGAAGCAGCACTGTTTGTTCTCCGTCTGTAAAACTTTGTTTTTATTGAGACTCTGACCTATTTCAGATGACATGACAACCCACCCTTGTTATTGCATGTGGACTGTGATGTAATATAAACAGGAGGTGCTTCACCAAGATTGGCTGGTTTAAAAAAAAAAACCAAACAAGCCGTTTTGCCATGCCCTCAGGCTGTTCTATGGTTGTTATCACCCATGATGGCTTGTCTTGTCATCTGAACCTGGAAAACATGACCCATCGTTCGTGAACCCCAACAACTGGAGTGCCACTTGGTGAAAGCAGAAGAAATGCTGCTGTTGACAAGTGGCTGCTAGGTAAGTGCTACTGAGTGCAGCCACCAAAGAGCCCCAGGAAAGCTTGGTGCTGCTCTCAAAAGTTTCCCCCTGCTTTCAGCAGTGCAAAGTGGCTATTCCTGCTTGTGGCTCAAAAGCAGGTTTCTGAAGCTGCTGGCAAGGATGGCAAGGATCTGTTCCTCCTTGAAAAAGAGGCACCGACCCCCTTGGCGAGGAAGAGTGGACTTCCTTTGCTGGCAGCTCAAGTGATCGAAATGTGAGCTGCTGGCAAGCAGGATTGTGAAGCAGGAGCACAAGTTGCTCTGTGGTGCTACCCCTTTTAAGGCAGTGATGCAGAATGAAATGGACACTCCACCTCCATCTCTTGCCCAAAGGATCTACTCTGAAGCAGGAGAAGGTGAGGATGCTCAATCTGCTTACTGGTGTTGCTTCAGAATGGACCAATGCTGCAGGGCGGCTCACCAGCTCTTGCCTCTTACCAGCAGGTCTAACTCCGGGACAGCAGGTGGGTGATGCCTGATCTTCTGAGTAGTGCCAATCAAGGGGAGAGCAATGTGGCTCAGTGGATCATGGCCTCCTGCCCAGGAGGTCTACCTTTGGGCAAGAAGTGGCAAGCAGTGGTCCACTTGGTGGTGTTAGCCTATTCTGGAACAGCAGCACCAAAGAGATCCTTCTAGAGCAGGAGGTGGAGGATGCCTGATCAGCTCCTCCATTCTCACTGTTTATGTTGTAGTGACCAACTCCCCCCCCCCCCCGTCTTGTACTGCAAAGAGGCAGGGAGAACTTCCAGCCTCAGCAGGTCACAGTGCAGCACCTGCAGCAAGGGACAATTTGTAGCCCCTTCTACAGTGTTGAAGCCAAAGCTGGAAGTTTCTTCCATTGTGCTTCTGGGCAGGAGCTTTGTTTGTAAAATAGGGTTTCTGTGACAGATGTCATGAGCTAAAATCAGCTCATGATCTGTGGCTGTCAGAGAAAGGAGATTTGTTCTTTCTTTTCTAGGATACTGCCTAGAAAAATGAGGGGGGAAGAGAAGTGAAGTAGCCATTGGACTCTCCAAGGGTATTTCACAAAACAGCCAACCCACAATGCCTTGTTGGCAGGGTGAGTTGTCACGTCATGTGAACTCCACTTCCATATTTACCTGGTGATCCGGCTTTGTTAACATATTTATGGAACTTGAAGGTATTGCCCAACAATTACAGGTGTGTGGTCCTCTTTCAGTGTTTTATTCTGTGAGAGTAAGTTTATTCTATGAGAGTAAGTTTGCTGTTCATTTACTGACTGAACCAAAGCCTTTAATTTTATATTCAAAGTACATATTAATTGTTGAAATTTGAAAATGAGATTGGATATCTGGAAGGAATATTGTATTTTGGGAAAGAACTGACTGTTGTTTTGTCTTTCCATTTTTGAAATGTAAAATCTTAACATGCTACTGAATTAAATTCTGATGCAAAATGTATGTTTTTAAATATACCCAAACAGCTCTTTACTGTCGTCTTTGTTGAAGAAAGGCTGCCCTTGGACAAGAGGAAAATAGGCTTGTATGATTTGGGGACTGCAAGTTAAACTGATATCCGGCACTAATAAGTAATACTATCATCTAGCAGAAGTTTCTGCCCTCTAGCAGAGGACATCCATTGGTGAAGAATTCACAGTGTGAATTTATTCTTTTGGATGCTGATGTGCAAGGTTGAGCATATCAGGCCTGTGCTTTCAGAAGTGGCTGTGTTTCTTTAATATGCATGAAAAATTGCAAACAGAAGGAAAAGAAAAGGAAAGCTTAACCCCATTTTCAGCATATTGGGCATAGATGAAAGAGGCTATTCATCCTTGCAGGTGTAGTCTGGTGAGCTGCTAAGCCTGTGTTCAGGTAAGGGCAGCCAAAACCTGTAGTTGGATGTAATGAGTTCAATATCCTTCCTTCCCATTCGCCTCCATCTAGAGTGTCTCCAGCTCTTCTCATTTCCCTTTGCACATAATGTGACACTTCTGCCTGTGTAGCATGTCTTAGCAGAATGCCATGTAATATGATGTCATGTCTGGGACAAGAGTTAAGCAGCTTCACACCAGCTTAGAATTGGCTACTAGTTTAACTTCAGCTGTTTGTGCAGCCTTATATAAAGTTACACTAGAAAAATGCATTACTGTACTACTTTTCCCATGAACAGTTACCTGAATCAAGCATTTAAACCTACATTACAGCAGACTATCAGTCATACATTGCCTAATGGTAATCATCTTTCTAAAGCATTGTCAATCTATCTGTTGATGCCAATCCTGGATTTTTTGTGCTCTTTCAGGCCCAATAAAGAGAACACTGGCAAAGTGAGTGGATCTGGAGCATCTGTAGTCAAACATGGTCTTAATGCAGAAAAAGTCTTCATGCAGGTTCATTACCTGAAGGTCAGAATGCAAAAGTTGATGTTCTGAATATTACAAATCAATTAAAGTGTTTGTTTGAATCTTTCAAGCCCTAAATAACTCTATATTATTACCTGCATTCTTATGAAACTTCTGGAGCTTTCAAATCAGCACCTGAAGCCCTGCTCTCTAGACTGGCAGTCGAGCTGTTAGATGGCAGAGTACCTGTGACAGGGCCCTTTCTGTGGTGGCACCATATATCTGGAATAACCTCTCTAGGGAAACTTGTATAGTGATGTCATTTTAGCTTTTAGAAGAGCCTTAAAAACTTTATTGCTTCAGTCTGCACGTAGGTAGACATGGTGCTTTATTTTAGTGTTTATTTCATTGGATGCTGCTAATTTTAATGTTTCCTATTTGTGTTGTTCTTTTATTTTAATAATCTGGAATTTTACTTTACTGTTATTTGCTACTGATAACATTATGAGCTATCTTGTGAGTGTCCCATACCCTGAAAGACAGGCTACTGTATGTTAAAGAAAAAAAGATGACAAAACATCCTCTTTGTCCTCGTTGTTTTTGACAGGGTTATTTCCTCCTAAGATCTTTTGCAGAGAAAGCTGGAGAAGCTGTATATTTTGCTTTTTTAAGAAAGTTTGTGCAGGCCTTTCATGGACAACTGATACTCTCTCAGGTACTTGAGCCTCTTTTTCACTTTTCATTTGATTTGATTTGATGGGTTAAATAAAAGAACTTCAAAGAGTAACATTTTAAATTACTCATACATGTAACTGCTTTGGCTATTGGGCAATATAGAAAACAATCAGACAGCTAGTTAGCTTTAGGGTATGATCTACACTGGTGTCAACCAAACCAATCCATGGGTTAGAGCTCCTGTCCTATGAAGGCTAGCTAAATGCTAAAGCATGTGATTCGTCTTTGTTTAGGTGGGGGAGATAATGGAAAGACATACTAGAACTTTATAAAATGATATGTCCTATGGAAAAGTGGATCGAGGTTTGTTCGTTTTTTCTCATAATGCTGGAACTCAGGATCACCCAGTGAACATGAGGGACAGTTGATTCATGAGACAAGTGGAAGTACATGTTTACACAGTACAGATTACCTTAAGGGGAGAATAGACAAATTAATGAAGGGGGGGGCTGTACAAATTCATGAAGTTCTAGCAACAAGCATTAAACCGTGACAAGTAGGACATACAGACAGAGTTGGAGAAGGGTAATACTCCTTGCACTAACCCCCTCCCCAACTGATGCTAAAAATTTCATGGCTCTTGGAGCTTCCTGGAAAGTAGTTTTCTTTTCTATTTTGCCTCCTCTTGGTTTTAAAAAACATTTTGTACTTTTATAGAGAGCCAGTGTGGCGTAGTGGTTAAGAGCATGGGACTGGGATTCAGGCGATCCAGGTTCGAGTCCCCGCTTGGCCGTGGAGCCAAATGGGTGACTTTGGGCCAGTCACAGACTCTCAGCCCAGCCTACCTCACAGGGTTGTTGTTGTGGGGATAAGATGGAGGAGGAGGAGGCTGTAAGCTGCCTTGAGCCCTTTGTAGGAAAAAGGCAGGATATAAATCGGAAAAAAAAAAAAAACCTTGGCAGTGTCCCCCCATTCCCCCAAATGCTAAGATTTCTCTTTCATTTCTCAGTGCCTCCTATTTGGCTCATATCGTGTTGGCAAGCAACTCAGTTCACTGTTAGAAGGAATCATAATTAAATGGAGCTTCCAGATACACACATTATTCCTCTGAAAAGTAGTTGCTGGAGATGGAGAGCAAAGCAAATGGAAAGGTTGTTGCCTTCATGCCTGCTGACTGGTCATTGTTGGCAATAGCACGATGAGCATACTGTTTAATCTCATTATGGCTTTTCTATGGCCAGTAGTGCATATTATCTTTAGAACAATTATGATTGCCAACAAAAATGTTTTTACAGTAAATGATAGAGGCAAAAAGAGCTGTTTTATTGCCTGTTTCATTGCTGGTCTGCATAGATACACATTGAGCTAGCATGTTGAATCATCTTTGCTAAGCTGGAAATGTGCAGGCCCGCAGCCAAAAAGGTGCCCATGTGTTGGAAGACAGCAGGCTGTTGGACTTGATGACAGCCCCTTCCAACTCTACTACTATTCTGTTCTATTCTATTCATCGATTCCAAAGTAGGAAAAATAATTTTTCTCCTTGCAAACTTTGTATACCTTATCAAATCTGCATTGAAGGCTTTATTCAATGCAAAAAGTTTGTGTGTTTGCATGTTGGCATTCTTGTTTTAGAGGTTTTAGAGAACCAGCAGAAGAGTTAAGATCTATATAGGTCTCCATCACTTGCTCCAAATTAAAATATGCATTGCCTGATTATGTTTATCATGACATGCTTAAGTTATCTTTCAACACAGTAGATTCATTTGCAAGAAGTTTTGTTACAATATTTCTTTTAAAATATACATTAATATAACCTATGGAGGAGGGCTTTCATATCCTTGATGCTTTTAATAACCCTCAACTAAATCTTCTATATAGGACAACAATCTTGAATAATACAACCAGACTGAAATGTATGTCCTTAAGAACTTGACAAAAAACTGAGACACTTCTGGAAAGAGACCAGACAGGCAATGAAGACTGTATTTATTTTTTATTTTTTAAAATTAAATTCATACCAAAATTTAGAATTTTGAGATCAGCAGTAGGTCAAGGAACATCTGGACTTGACCCTTTGATAGACCCATGGCTGAATGCATACAGCTTTATTGTAACTGTGTTGAATAGTTTATTTTGTTGGATAGTTTTAGTTTTACCCAGCTTTTGCTCCAGGGATCTAAGAGGGGCTTTCATAGGCTCCAAGGTGATCAGGTACACATCCATGTTGTAAACATCTAGCTCCAAGTTGTTGAAACCTTTATATCCCATTTTCTAGATTATCTTGTGACAGTAGTTTCCATAAATTAATTCTGAACTGGTTCAGATATCCATCCCTGGCTCATTGAGGTTCCCAGCTAAGTTGGGATTTCAGTCAGGCTCTTCCATATCCGTTCCATGACTCTGGTTGTGACCCAACTCAAATTTCCCCATAAGATTCAATGTCAATAAGGTTAATCCGTTCTGGCCCCTCCGAATGTGGTTGTGAGCCAGTTTTTGGTCATGAGCCAAGTCAAATTTCCCCATAAGGTTCAATGTAAATGAGGTTACTCTGTTCTGTAACTATTTTTTTAATCAGAAAAATTTGAAACAAAGTGACAAAGAACAACAAGTACTGTACAGTACAGTGGAGAACACTAACCTAGGTGGTGGGGGGAGATTGTTGTTTTGAGGGAGAGTCCCCCTCCATAAGGACATGGGGGAGATCTCTTTCAGGGGTTTCCTCTCTTTGTCTCTTAGCTGCAGGGTCAATTTTGGTGAAAAATCTGTCTATAGTCACTTGTTTTTTCCTGCTCTGCATAACCCTCCGGAAATGAGAGACCACGTTATTGTTCATCAGATTTAACACTCTGTTCATTACATTTATGTTGGGGTGGTGCTTCGCAAAGAAACCCTGGCATGGGCGCGCTCCTGCAGGAAAGACGGGCACAATCTCGACCATCCCCCCCACTAGCACGATCGCGGCCCTTGAGTGGGGAGATGGCCAGGATCACAGTTGCGTTCATGCAGGGAAGATGCGCGTGATCACGGGTGCGCTCCTGCAGGAAAGACAGGCGCAGCACAGCACAGCCGTGATCACGGACGTGTTCCCTGCACAAACACGACTGCGATCCTGGCCATCTCCCCACTCAGGGGGGCCGGGGAGATGGCTGCAGTCTTGCTCGCCACCCAAAGCGGCGTTCATGACCCAAGTCAAAATTGTCATGAAATTTTTGTCCGTGACCCAAGGCATTTGTGAGCCAAGGTACCAGTGTATAAGACAAAGGCTTCATTGCACCATACTCCACTGAAATAGGAGGTTAAACAGATAGACAATCCTGAGGCTTGGCAAGATTGTGCAGAAGTAAAAGACACTGGCCTGCTGCATGGGAAATGTCCAGAGGCAAATTACCTCCCCTCCTACCAAGTTTTCATACGAAGCAGCACTGCTAAGCTGCCGAGTTAAGCCTAGCAAAGAGTGAGGAGTCACTGCCTGAGTGAGTGGGAGGATGAGAACAAGATGAGCAACAGCCTCTTGATAAGCAAAATTCATTTCATTCCCTGTACTTGGTCCAGTATAGCTCATCGTATTGAACCTGTTCATAAATGCCAGTTATTGAGAAAGTTTTTTCTCAGCCTAACAAAGCTTCTACTGATAGCAGTGTTTAGATAATCTCACAGCCCAGTCATACATGGATTTACATAAAGATAGATTTTACTAAGTTCAGTGGGACTGCCTTCTTATTAAATATCATTTGGATCACACTGTTAGAAAACTATAGTGCCAAACTATACAAACAAGCTGACAAGATGCCTTATTTCAGTTACATGAAAGCTACTGAATAGGGACAGAGTTTCAGTTTGTTTCAATTAGATCTGCTAGACTGATAGTAAATCAATTTGGTTAGTGAATTACATAAATACTGCAAAATGTTGGAAGATCTCAGCTCCTAAAGCTATTAGTCATCATTGTAGGATCATGTTACAATGGAACTGCTAATCCACTAGTCATTTTCTCTTGTGCCCCAGAAGCCTGCTATGAAATGTAGGTTTATAAACTATCCAGCTGTTCTCTGACCAGATGAAACTTTTCATTCTTGCTCCCATCCCAGAGGCAAATGTTTACAAATCAGTCTTTGAAACTGGTCATCTATTTTTAAAGCTATTTAAATGTGGGAAGGGAAAAGCAGCATTATCTTATTTAAGGCCTCTCATACTTGCTTTCAGAATTCTCAATGGGAAGTAGGGATTGCTGCACAAGGTACTATATCCCAGCACCATCATATTGATGTGGGAACAGGATAAAAGGAAGATGAGGAAGGCATCAACAAGTTCCCTTGCCTCCCCGTTCCACCTTTTTACCCTATTATTTTGTAGTAGGTTTCACTTTCAGGCTTCAGATTAAAGATGATCCCACTCAGACAGTAGAACTATAGCAATATTACTTTTGTAAGTGAGCATCCAATCCTCTGCATGTGGATTGGCAACCATACAGTGGGACTGTTCTGAAGGGTCTTCTACCCTCTGGAGTAGATTGGGGGTACATAGCAGGAGAAATCCTTTCCACCAGCACTTTCTGTGTGGCACTGTTAGATCTCCAGGACAGAGACACTGCACTGCTTGCCAGGATGCTCAGATGTGCTTCATTTTCCTACAGCAAGCAGAGAAGAATGCTCAGGGTATGCTTTAGAGACTGTCTAAAGTTTAGACAATCAAAGTATGAGAATATGAAGATGGGCTACCAGGGATTCAGTTGAGTAAAAAACAGAGAAAGGAATGGCCAATTCCTTCTTTCTGTAGTGAGAATTGATTGGGAATTCCCAATGCTGTTTTGTAGTGTAACATCTTTGTTGAGCCTATAGCAAAGTTAAAGTAACTTAAGAACTTCTGATAAAGAGATTCTGAAAGTAAATTTATTCACTGCATACATCTCTATAGGTTGTGTGTGTCTGTGTGCACATGCACGTGCACACACAGACAAATCCTGCTGCAAATGCAGATTTTTATGACTTTCCTAGCATAAGTATGAATAAGAATCTTTAAGTGAACATGAGATGCAGAATAAATACATGCATTAAAAAGTTTTAATGTTTCATATTCCTCCACACCATTAAAAATAATGGGATGGATTCCCAGCATTTAAAACTATGAAGAAGAGAGTATAACATCTAAAGTATAAATAATTGCTTGTATTCTGAATACTAGCCTTGTTTCTAGTGGCGTTTGTAGTATTTTTCCTAGATCTGAGCCACAGGTGCAAGGAAATGACTTCACATGTGAAACATTAATCAGTTTGCTTCCCCACCCCCTTTCATTTTGACTGCATGCTTGGTATGTTTTTAATAGTAGTTTTTGTTTATTTTAGTTGAGTAGCAAGAAAGTCTGGAATTTTAGAGCAGGATTTTTAACATATATAAAAAAGTCCATTCTGGTTTCTGTGAGAGAATCCATTGAATAACACCTTTCGATGAAATTTGTGTAATAAATGGAGTGTTAGTAACTATAAATAAACAGAAATGAGTATGCGTTTCTGATTCCACTAGTGTCGCTAAAGTTGATGTTTAGCTTGGTGATGAAAAATGAATACCTTGGGGATCAAATACTTTGCAGACTTTAATTTTCTCATTGTAACATCTGCTTAAACCAGTAAACAGCTGTAATATTGAGTTGGTTGTTGAAATTACAACTTTGCATATTGAATTATGCCAGTGTGGTATAGTGGATAAGAGCAGGGATCTGGGTTCTTGTCCCCGCTCAGCCATGGAACCAGCTAAATGAGTCTGGGTCAGTCACAAACTCTCAGCTCAACCCACAGGGTAGTTGTTGTGAGGATAAGATTGAAGTCGGCAGGAGGAGAATGACGTAAGCTGCTTTGAGTTCTTTTTTTTTTTAAGCCATGGTATAAGTCTAATAAATATTTGTTCAGTAATGCTAGCAATGAGGTATGGATAAAGCTGAAAACCTAACCAGAATTGGGCTTGTTCAGACTATTCTTGTTTCTCCTTCTGAAGAGACCAATAGCGAAGCCAAGACAGAGCAAGTCTTGATTACTAATTTGTGCTTGGGGATCCAGACATTACGCCTCCTCTCCATCTTTTGGTTTTCTTTCTCTAAGACACTGCTGAATGGGGTTGGAAGGAACTTCAGTGGAATGACCTTCTAATCCTACAGCATATTTTGTCAGGGTTTGAGGAAGCCAAGGATGGGACTGTGAGATGGAAAATGACTATGGAGAATTCTTAAACTATTTTTCATTTATTATAACTAACTCGATAGACTATCTACCCATCTTTCTGAAACGTTGCTTGTTTTCTGCTTGAGGATACCTGTGTAACTATTGCCAGTTTTATAGCAATCACTTCAAAAAACGAGGAGGAGGAAGAGAAGAACAAGTGAGTCACCCCTCCTGAATTTGAGGCTTCTCTTTTCACCACTACACCCCTATTTCTGACACTTTGCAAGCTTCTTCCTTAAAAAGACCTCTAGGCTATGGATCATATTTATAGCAATAGTACACAGAAAACATAGGAGGATAAGCTCATTTTCTTTGGTATACCGTCAAAATGTCAAGGTTGTTCTTGCACAAAACTGTTTTTACCTATTCAATTGAAACCTGAGAGGCTAAATTCCTTCAGAAGGGCAGCTACCACCTAATTATGACAGAGATGAATGTTCAAATTTCCAATAATAGGTAGTGCTAGGCATGACGCTGAGGATGTCCAAATATCACCTCAGATTTGGTACCTGAGCTGAAGCAAACAACTTCCAAATAAGTCCTAGCAGAACTAGGCCATTTTCTAAAATGCAAGATCAAGGTCTGAGCTGAACATAAGGGTTGGTGCATACTAATAATTGATAAAATCTGACAGTGTCCTAAAAGTCAGTAATTCCACGAGAAAGCAAAATAATTTGAGATTTAATAATTATATTACAGCATCTATCCTAGCACATTCATAATATGATACGTGTCTAATAATTTGTTCAAGTATGTGTAATACATTTTGGTCCATTTCTTTGAGAACTAAATGCCTGCTAAGTTTTTTGAACATTTGTTTTTCCAAATTTGACCAGACAGAAAAGTTTGGTCCATTAGATCATAATTTTTGCACTTTATTTTGACAACTTGGAATTGTTATCATTTGGTTGGCTGGATTGATTTTAAATGAATTCCATCAGTCCACCAACAGGAACACATATTGCAATTGAGTATTTTTATCTTTTTAGCACCCTGAGACTATCCCAATACATTTGACCCAAGTTGAGAAAAAGAGAATGCATGAAAAAACATTCTATCTTATCTTGATCTGCTTGACAGAGATAAAAAGTTGGCATTGCAGCATGTATACTAACAATCCATCCTGTCTGACTCCTTCCTTTTTAAATTCAGCAATCAATGACATATGATTGCAGTACAGTTAAGTATTAAGCCACTTACAAACATTCCATTTAACTTGCCTTTCTGCCACAGTTTTGTGTGACCAAGAAACAGATCCCAGAATTAGACTGTGCATCTGAAAGGCAAGGCAGTTAGAAGCTAGCTTGATTTTTAATGACCACCATCACCAATGCAGAGAGTTGGATACTCCTTCCACCTCAGTAACCATTCTGAGTGCATCCCTTTACCTTATTCCATATGGCAAGTGGTGGCATTCAGTTTTATGAGAAAAGGAAATCACTGGGGAACAGTGTTGCTTTGGAAGCAAAAATGCTCTGCAGGAACTCTGCACCTCCCCATGAGCTTTCTTGAAAATCTGTAAGTATTTCATATTCTACCCATTTTCACCTCAGCATAATGTCAGGTATTTTGCTGGTAAAATACAGTAAAAACACATTAAAATAATTGTACAGTTTGGTACAAAACAATAGAGGCAAATTGCTTTTGTGGTTGAGTGGAAAATAGATTTGTGTAGATATCAAACTTCATTCTGGCTAGTGCAATATTTGTGTGATAAGTACCAAGTAAAAATGTAGAAATATGTGGAAAGTCAGCTTCATGATGGTTCTGCTACCCATTTTTGTTAAAATATTGACAGTTAAGGCTGCAGTTGTAGACACATTGCCTGGATTAAGTTGCACTGAAATGAATGGAACATAATCTGATGAAATCATGTGTATGATTACCCTGCCAACTTTTTGAAATTCAAATATATTTGTAAAACTGGGACTTGCAACTCAACGTTGCTATATAGATTGCTCCTCTTAAAAGTTCCAGCCAGCTAGTCATGCCCTCTTTCAGGAATTTGTTGCCTGCTTTTATATACTGTTTGCTTGCACTTTTGTAAACTGTGGGGCTCCCACAATCCTGCTGGTATCTTCTTGTCCATGTCTGTTGCTCTGTTTGCTGTGTAAGGACAGGCACCGAACCCTGAATTTTGGAAACAGAAGGAATGATTTATGAGGAATAAGTGTGTTTGATCATACTTAATTAGTTACCTCTGTATATTTTGAACCTGCATTTAGGTTCAAAATAATCCTCTTGTTTCCATTGTTAATATTTTAATTGGATTGTTTGACTTCTGTAATACAGATATGAAAGGCCATACAGCCATAGTGGATAAAGTTTAGTGTAGTGTCTGAGCAGTGTATTAATTAGAACTTATTCTTCTCTCCCTCTCTGGCGTGTGTGTCTGTATAAGTTTATATTTTCCAGTATCTCATTTTGTAATCATGTGGCTGATAACTTGAAGTAACGGAATATCCTTGCTATGTCTATTTTTTTTTTTTACTTTCTATGAAATAAAATATCAACAGTTCTAAAATATTGCCAGGTGTTAATTGGTGATATTACATTGTATTTTTTGTTATTTTTCCAGGATTTTCTTCACTTGTTGCTGGAGGAGATCCCACAGCTGAAAGGGTAGGTGGAAATAAACATAAAGATTTTTAAAAAGTATTGGGTGATGTATACAAAGTTAGTTTAGTCTTCTGCAGAGATTTAATTTAATTGTAAGAAATAAATGTAGAATGATAACCTTCTATATAAAACTTTTATGACTTCATGTATACCACAGATAATAAAAATGCACGGTGTTTATGATTTCTTCTTTGGAATAAATTATCAAGGCTGTGTCCATCTCTTGCCCCTCCCAAGAGCTCTAAGTGGACTTCATGCAATCCTATTCACAATGGGGGCAAATCCCATTGACTTCAGTGGAACTTAGATCTGAGTAGACATATATAGGAATATGCTATAAATGTAAGCTGTACAAGTTTCTACGGGTGACATCAGCAGTTTTATAGGAGATGAAAAATATAGGACAAGAGAAACTCATATTATCAAAGTGTTTAGATTTAAAGATCTTTTAAATGCTTCCAGAATTTTGATTAAATAGTGTTACTAAGCAGTGATGTTATAAGTAGTGTCATAAACTAAGTCTTTTCATTTGAAAAGGTTTTCCATATTCTTCATAACACAACTGATATTTTATTGCTTGTTTCTATAGACCACAAAAAATAAACACTGGACCACTGATTGCCATGGGTAGTAGTAATTTTATTTCTAAACTTGGTTCATTGATCCTGCATTGTGGAGCCTTCAGTGTATCAATAAATATGTAATTTAAGAACCTACACAATTGTTAAAAGAAGGAGGATATCTGGCCTCCATTCTCTGCAAGTGGGATGGAATCAAGACACACAGAGTTAGTGAAATTCATTTGTTTCAGTCAGATTTAGGATCATTGAATTAGCTTCACTTTCTTTCCCATTTCTTAGTTTTATCGGTTTAGATATGACCAGGAAGAACAGGCTTGGAGGTCTAAGAGCGCTCCAAGAATATTTTAAACATTGTTAAGTTTGTTTATGCTAGCTTCTCCTTTCAGAAAGTATGTGTAAGATTTTAGTTTTATGATAGCATACTACATAACTGGTTATAAAGTAAATTATCAGAATTATGAATAGTGAGATGATAAAGTATGATGCCAAGAATTACAGAACATTATATAAAGCACATTTTCATCTACTATGCTTGTGGTAACCATATTTTTCCCATTTATTACTAAACAAATTTCATTTATTAGCATCATGAGATGTAAGCTTTATTCTTCTAAAACAGGAGTGTTCAATGAGTCACCCTCCAGATATTTTGGCTCACAACCCCCATCATCCCTCGCAATGGGCTGTGTTGGCTAGGGCTAGTGGGAGTTGTCCACCAGACATCTGGAGGGTTTCACATTGACCACTTGTTTTAGAAACACATAGTATAACTCTTCTCCTGTGGCATGACCTTTAAAAGTTCTAAAACTAAGTATGCTAATAATGATCGAAGACTGTGATTGTTGGAATTTAGTAGCATAATTAAATTTATTGGCGGGATTCAATCTTCTTCACGCTCATCTGCCCCATCCAACCCTCCAACCTTCCTCATACCTGCCTTGAAGCTCTAAACAAAGTGGAATGGAAAAAATGAAGGACACACATTTTCCTTCTGCACAGCACTTGGCACACTGCTGCAAGCCATGTTTCGTAAGTGCTGGGAAGTGTAGTTTCCCCAGTGTTACTGACAGCAGAGCTGAGAAAACTAGATTTTCCACTGTTTCTGGCACCTGGTTTGCAGCCATAGCAGTGTGCCGGCAGATCCTCTTTGCCTTTATTCCACTGCTTTGTAGAGGATGTACATTTGTTTCAAAAACAAAATAACCTCTTTCCTTTCTAATTTGCTTATGCAGGAAACACATATATAATATGAATGGATGAACCTAATGGAAGTTATTTTGTTTACTTTTCCCCACTTGTTTCTAACAGGAGGGATTCCTGGAATATGCAACAGACATAGACTTGCATTGTTTATTAAACTGACAAAACTGACAGACATCTTCTTTCTTTAATGAGAGGTTTCTTCCGTCATTTACTCAAGCATTTTTATCCCATTCTTCAGCCAAGGCTGCCAGAGTAGCTTACACAGATCAGGAATGAGGGGTTCGCAGCCTATAGGCTCACACGCTGCAGGACATAAGAAAAGCCTTGCTGGATCAGACTAAAGATCAGTCTAGCCTAGCAGCACACATATGGTACAAAAAGAAAGGGGACTGGAAAACAGGAGGGGAAAAAGCACAGTCTGGTACTAGATTCTCCGTTGCACATTTTAGCATGTCAAGGAGATTGGTCTCACCGCAGTGGAAGGACTGCCTCTTCCCCTTGCTCCAGCGGCCTTAGCTATGGCAGTAGTGACAGGAAGGAGGGAGATGCTCCAGGCACGTTGGAGGGTGCCTGACTGCTGCTTGTTTTCCTTGCGAGGGCCTTTTTCTTGCGAAACTTGTCCTATTAGAAATTAGTGCAGTGTATTAGCTTCTTTTTCCCCAGATTAGTGTGAAACTTCTGAGCAGCAGGAGATCAATGATTTTACATCCATGCCTAATATCTGCTCTCAGTAATGATGGCAAACAGGTACCGGGCTCATCAGAACTTAATATGTGCTTGTACAGCCATAGGTGCCCCAAGCCCCCCAAAGCCCAGCTGCTGCAGCAGAATCCACCACCACTGTAAAAATGGTGGTGCTAATGGTGGTGTTAAAGTAGTTGAAAGAAGTTCTGCACAACCCTGAAGCAGCCTGGATTGCTGTTTTATTGTCACTAATGTCTGTGCAAGAGGGAGAATGTGATTCTTATGTGATTGTAAGTGCACATCTATGTGCATAATTGCAGCTCCCATTTTCTCACACATATATGGTCTTCCACCACCACCACCAGAATGCACTTATATCCTGCCTGTTTTGTTTTTCTCTTGCAAAGACACCCAAGGCAGCTTACATAGTCCTCCACTCTATTTTATCCTCACAACAACCCTGTGAGATGGGCAGGGTGACAATGAGTGATCCTGCTGCTAGATACACATATAAAGTATATGCTTATATACTTGTTTGGCCCTGAATGTTTGGCCCTGAATCTCTTCTCATTGAAGAATGATGGCTCTGGGATTTGGAGGCATTGTACCAGGGGTTCATTTTTTGTGTCTAAAACATATTAGTGATTTGGATCCAGGGTTAAGTCATTCAGGAGTCTGTCATATTAGTGAATGGTTAATCTGTTTGGGAGTTGTCTACTGCCTTCTGTCCCACAATTATTTGACTACCTTGACATGAGTGGGGCATCTTGCAGATATGTGTTTCAGTTTTACAGAACACACATTAGTAAAAGATGTTTTTGTAATAAAATTTTGTAAGGAGCCACATTCATTGTTTTAAATATTTCTTCAAAGTTGTGTTCCTCTTGTTGCTTCAGGCTAATGGAGAATATAAGTGCCTGGGAAAGTGCTGAGTTAGTCAACAAATTTTAAAGCTCATTTGACATTCCAGGAAATGCTTTTTACTTTTAGCTTGGCTTCTTAACAAAATATTTATGAGGAGCCAGGGTATCTTGTGTGCTGAAAAAACTTCAAGAAGAGGTACAGAATCAAGCTGCTCAAATGTTTTCATAATTCCTCAATTTTGACATGGTCCACATCATCTACTTTTTTCATGCTTTACTTTTACCGTGGACCTAAACATGCATTAACCTTTTTAGGTGTAAACCTAAAAGCCATACTACAGTGTACAACAAACAGCATATGGAAACATGTCCAATAAGGGTGTACTTGTCAGATAACTACAATACACTGATTGCCCATTTAGTGATAAACAAGGTTTGTCACTGCATAATGTGAGAATCAGTGACAAGTATAAAATGATTAAATTAAAATTGCTTATTCATTAATCTCTATCATACTTCCTTCATCCACATGCTTTTTTTCTTAACTTCAGCCAAACATGCTTCTTAGAAATCTCTGGGCAGTCCAAAGAAAAAGCTTCAGGAAAGGCTAAATATTCTGCACCAAACAATCACTTCTTGTACTCAAATCCTATCCCAAACATGTTTAGGAATTCAGCAGAGAACTGGATCTCAAACCAAAGTCTGTTGCCAGAAGACTAGCTTGATCCAAAGTCTCTCTGTTTTGCTGTTTCAGATGTTTCCCAGTCTTACAAATCAATGAATGTGAAATTGACTAGATGATGGGCTTCTGGTCCAGTCAATTCAACTGTAGTGGACATTATGCTTATTTACTTAATCTGTTAGGTACTGAAATTTTATTTAAAAACTTTTAAGAATTATTTGGAGAGCAGGTAGTATGTTGCTTATCATGGACACCATTCAGTAAATGCCAGTGGTGCATGATTTTTTGCACTTGTGCTAGTCATATTTCTCAGAGCTCTTTTTAGTTTTTCCTTGGCACAGCTGGAAGTACTAAGAAAATCTGTAAGAATGGTTTGATCAGACAATAGTGAAGGAAAGAAAAATCCTATGTATATAGCATGTTCACTGATTGCTTTCCATTACAATCGGGTATCTTTTAAAAACTCACATTTGAACTGAGTCCTACCAGTGTAGATGTGGAAGCTGTTGCTATTTTTAGGCTGTTGTTCAAGAGTGCATTCTGAGCTTGCTGCAAGCAGTAGTTATGTTATAAATGTATATTTGCCAAGTGCACCTGATCCACTCTTGTGGTAGATAATGAAAAATGAAATGGTAGTCAATGAAAAAGGCATGTACACAGCAGGGAGTTTCTGTTTCAGCATCTTACAGCAGCTTTCCCCTGTCCAGATGACTGGAAGTTCAGTGAAAAGAACTGACAGGGAAGGTAGATTGTGCATAGTATCAGAATTAAATTAGACAAAATTGACATCTATATTGGTTTGGCTCTAAAGAAGTACCAGGGAAAACAGGAGGTGCATTTTCCAGCCCTGCAGCCCCTGACTCAATCTTTCCTAAAGATGAGGGTACACTGCTAAATGTTGTGTGCTATCAGTGAAAAATTGAGTGCAAGCATCTTCCACCCACCACCCTTTCCACAGCCCACCACATTCAAGATGCTTCCATAAATAATGGAAGAAGTTTTGGGCAGAATACCAACGAGAAAGAAAGAGAAACGGCATCTTTCACCATTCCTTTCTGCTGGCACTTCCTGCCTGAATCAAAGCCATTGACATGGTTTGAACATAACGATGAGCCTCTATAGGCTAATTTCCCCAAGGAAGTTGTCAATGGGTACCAGTCGCCATTTTAAAATGCAAGCTGCAGTGAAATGTCATTGCTTGACATCATGTGCAAGCGCAGCCAGGATTGGTTGTTGGGGTAGTAAACAACACACAATCCATGGCCTGTTATATAGTTCATTTGTATGCGAACTCTATCTTTGTTTTACAGTGTAAACTAATTTACAGCAGCCTGGAGTCCTCCAGTTGTGTTGTACTACAAATTTCATCTTCCCCAGTCTACCAGACAAATTAGCCTGCATGGTTGGGAATAGTGTAAACTTACTCTGTCACATCTGGAGAGCACTAGGTTGGGGAAGACTGATGCAAAGCTGAGACCATGCTAATGCATTAATTATTCTCAGACAGTTTTTAGCTGCTTGCTCTGGTTATTTCTATTGAAATAGATCTTCATTCCCTCCTTTCCACTACTCTCTCAAGCTGAAATGGAAAAGCCACACAAAAAGAACTGCAGCACACCTGTTCATTCTTTACATATGTTTCATCAGTGCATTTGAGTTTCTTAAGCATATGTTGTCAACTTCAATAAGCATTGAAGTTATCACTAGTTTTTATATGCAGGGTCCAAGCTGCCCTTTATCTTCAGGTGTCATCATTTCAGATGTTATTAATTAGAAAGGTCAATCCCAGAATGCTGTTAGCTTGTCAAATTACTGTTCAGGTAAAACAATTCATTTCTATCAAAGTGCTCTGTTGAGATATATATATATATATATATAGTGTGTATCCTATGAGTAAAGTTTAATTTTGAATTTTCTTGGAAGGTATGGCCTATCGGTTGAAAATATTTTCCAGAAGTGGCTTGACTGCTCAGGAATCCCAAAGGTAAATGCAAAAGATCTGTTCTGAATAGAATCCAGATTATAAATTTGTTGAGCATGTTGTTCAAATTACTGTCTCTATTGCAACAGGTATGGCATAAAATAAAATTCCATTTTTAATGACATCCACTCCTTATATCTTTATACCGCACACATATGGAAACCTGTTTTTATCAGTTACAGGCTTCATTTTCTGTTTTCCTGAAAGAGACGCTGCCAAGAGGGAAAACTTTTAAACCGCATTTTATTGCTAAACTTACTGTTCACTGAAGACTGTACTATTAAAAAAATTAGTGACACTTCACATGTTGTTTAAGTAGTGGAAGATAGAATTGGTTTTGTAAATTCCTGTAGGTGAAGGGGAAAATCCCTCCATTCTAAAATTTATTCATTGACGGTTTTATGTGTAGTGAGGGTGTAGTGTTCAAAAAAGCTGCACACCTGTTAACACTACCAGCTATACCAGTTCTGTTAATTCCGCTCATAAAAACCCCTTTGATAACATACTAAAATTTTTAAAGAACAGGATACCAATAGAATCTGTGGCTAGTCAATCAAGGGAAGCTTTTTGAAATAAATGGGTCTTCAGCAGGTACCAGAAATGACACAGTGTTGGTGCCTGCACAACTTCCAGGGACAGGGAATTCCAGCAGGAGCCACAACATTTGTCCATGCAGAACCCACAGGACTATCCCATCTGATCGCCTCAGTGACTGGGCAGATTGATGAAGCAGAAGGCACTCCCCAGCATAACCTGGTCCCAAGCTGTTTAGGGCTTTAAACCTAGCCTAGTGGCAAATAGGTTGCATGCTGAGAAAGGGCAGCTCCTTACAATAGCAGAGTTGCTGCATTCTGCATTTGCTTCAGCTTCTAGGCCAGCCTTAAGGGCAACCCCACATACAGCACATTACAGTACTCTATTCTTGATGTTGTTAGTGTCTGTACTGCTGTAACCTGTACCACTGTCCAGGAGAGGCCATAGCTAGCATATCAGTTGAACCTGATAAAAGACAACAGCCATCACGAGCTCTGAGCCTCAGCGGCAGTGATTGCTCTAGGAGTACCCTCAGACCTGATCTTTCAAAGATACTGAACCTGTTTACTAGACTTGGGAACCACTCTGCTTTGCTAAGATTGAGCATCAGTTTATTGGCTTTCATCCAGCCCATCAGTGAGTCTAAACACTGATCCAGCTCAGCTACTTCTGGCTCGGTTGTCACAAGGAGACAGCGCTGTATTTCACCAACATAGTGGTAGCACTTGACTACAAATCCTCATATAGTTCTTTCCAGTGGTTTCATAAGGTGTTAGTTAACATTATGATCTCCTTGAAAGAATGTTGTCAACTCTCTGAAGCGCCTGAAACAGATCTGTTGGATGGTTAAGCAGTGACACAATGGAGACACCAAAGTAAGCCTTCCTTTTTGCCCATGCTGCTGTGCAAAAGGCAGAATTTTGTGCTCTAGAGCATGCTTGCTCATCTTCACTTCCAAGCTTATTTGTGTTCTAGCCAGAATCCAAGGTATTTAATTGTCTAGACTTCCCAGGTATACAGGGAGCAAAGCAGACTCTACACTGCTGGAGAAGACACTCAAGTATAATCAAGTTGTTGGTCCCATCACATCTCACTGCTCCACAGTGAGACTAGGATCTTGGCTGGATTGCCAACTCTTTCCAGTGGAAAATACCCAATAGCATTCAAAGCATCAGCAGCACCACTGAATTCTATCAGTCTCCTAAAGCAGGCTATTTAAATAGGGTCCCCTACACCTGGAGGAGGAATGTAATGCTATGAATTCAAAATTCATCTAGGAAATGGCCTAACCATGACAATGAGGTATGACAGTGGGATTAGTTGGACCATCCCCGTTCCCATTTTTCATACTACTCATCTCATAGCTAGTAGCAAAGCCCAAACCAAGAATATGTCCCATTTCAAATGTTGGGCTGATGACACAGCTCCTGCTTGTCATGAGGGCCACAACATCCTGAGCCACATCTCTGAAGCAGAGACAACTTCAGCATGGAAATTAAAGTCATCAAGAACCACCAACTGAGTTCCTCCAGCACCACACTTGAGATGAACTCAGTAATACATGCCAAGTTGGCCTTCATAGCCACAATTACATTGTGAATAAATGTGGATCAACTTGATGATAAATAACTGTACTACAAGACATAAAGGCTCAGTGGATGAGCTACCAGGTATGAGAGGTGACAGAGGGGGTAAAAAGGGAACAATATATAAACATCGGTAAACCATTCTATTCTGATGGCCTGACCTCCTCTTCCTGTGGCATCTCTTTCTGCTTCAAGTCACTGCAGCAGATGTGTCACCTCCATGAATACCTGGATCAAGCATACCTTTGCCATATCAAAACTTCATACACACTCTAAAAACTCACTAACTTCTCAAATGTATCTTCAGGCACTCAGAGGCTATCACAATTTTATCCAGTCAGTCACATGCATGCAACCAGCATAATCACAAACTGTATCAAGGCAAGCCACAGCATTTGTAGAGAACAATAATTTGGAGTGTTGCAAAAACTTCTTCCCCCTGGATCTCATCCAGGGGAAATTCTACTTGGACAGAAGAAGCAGAACTAGTATACGAAGATCTTATCCCATGTCTCTAATTCCAGGTAAAACAGCAGCACCTAAACCCCATGGGGCTTGACACAAATACAGCTCTACCATTGGGTGATGCCTACTCTTACCCAGAATACCTTCCCCACAAAAACAAGTATTAGCCTAACAACCAAAGAAGAAAATAAACATTCAAAAACAGACAAAAATCACCTTTGCATCACCTAAAGAAAAGAAATAATGACTCAGCCTACTTTGTCTTTGCTTCACCTTCAAGATAAGCAGACACCATCCAAAGCACTCACAACCATGTGTGGGGCCAATGAATGGCCAGACTGCAGCTGTATAAAAGATTATAAGTAGGTATGGAGCTGATCAGTAATCTGGAAAGGAAACTGCATAACAGCTGTGCATAGTATATAGAATACAAGGTTCTCCACATTGAGATTGTCGTTCTCGTTTATGGCCTGCTCTTCCTTCAAGCATAGGTCAATAATTTCAGCTTCAAAGGATATTTTTGCCACTGCCAACAAAGGGATAAGGAAAGCTCCACGTGTCAGCTAAATTTACAAGTTGAGGGCATGTTGGAGGAGAGAGATTTCCCTTCCATGTAAGCCTACATCAGTATGTGGGATGTCAGCAAGTAGTGTGATCCAACTCAATTGGGTGAACCAACTCAATTCATACTTTGGAAGACAGTTATCCTTCAAGAGCCTGTACTAATCCAAATGTTGAGATACAGCTGTAGGCTCAAAATGTGCATAGTAGAGAACACCTACACAAAAATGCATATTTTATGAGGAAATGCAAATTTTCCTGCATGCAGGAACAGAATGGGCTGTGGACAAAATGTGCATGAGTCTCTCTGGCCCAAGAATACACTGTTCTGTCCATCCCCAGCCTGAAGGCACACCCTTCCCTTCACAAGGGAGGTGGCTAAACCATTTTCCCTGTGCCTTGCATTATATGCGTGTGCTGAAAAGAAAACTTGTGTCAGACCCAGACAATTTCAGGAGGGCATTTTCCTGAAACCTGCTGGGGCTGGGTTAAATAAGGTCAACTGCATTGTGTTGTTGAGTTTGCTGTTTTATCGGATCAGGATGTACTGCAGCTTCAGAGGTGACTCACCGCAGGACTGGAGTAGTTTTTCATCTTCCGCTATGCTAACAATGACTTAATGCCAACGACTCCAGACTGTGAATTTAAATAACATGGAATGACTTTAGAAACAGTTAATTTTAGAACTGGAAAGCACCTATTAAGTAATGGTGTGGCCATGTCTTTTCCAACAGTGCTGGAATCCACGTTTCCAAAGCATTTTGTTCCCCTCACTGCTTTTGAATGTGCCGAGTTGCAGCATCTATGTCTCCTTTTAACTGAATTTTGTTAAGCCTTAACTGCTGAACAGAGATTTTCCAATACAACATATACTCTTCCTTCTGTTATCTATTAACTATGACACCATCCAAAGTAATGGATGATGTTAAACTATACACAAAAATTTTCATGCTGTTTTTAAGTATCTCTAGTTGTTTAAACAAATCCTCACCCTGTCCTATCATGAAGTCATATACTTGACTGAATCTCTTTTGTTTGTCTCTGTTTTATCCTGCCTTACTGGAAAGTTTTCACAGCTCTCCAGTAAATATTGGTATTGTTTCTATGTCTGTTTTTTTCAAACCACACTCCAACACATGCAAGGTGGGCTTTGTTCTCCTTAAAATGTATCTAAAATTAAACTCTGTCTTCCGCATGCATCCTCACTAGTCTTTTTCTCTGGGATTTCCATTTTGTCCTTGTTTTTATGGAAATCTATAAGACATTGTTCACTTGTTGCTTCCAGTGTTTCCTGAATAACACTTCCCATGTCTAGCCCCATTTCTGATTTGTGGCAATATTTTTACACTAAAATGTAATTGTGATATCAAACTGTTTAGTGCAGACACATAAAGCATCATCGTTATCATTATTAATTTTATGTCTAAACCATGTAATAGCTAAAGTTCTCCAGGTGTTTACAAAAAGTACATACAGAAATACAAACAATACAATAAAATTCTAAAAAGCCTTATGAAAAGAAGCATAACAAATTAAAAACAGCTAAGAACATACAGTGAAGAAAACACCTGGAATGGGTATTAAACTCAGATCCTTGGATAGTCTTTAAAAGTCTTGGCATAGAGGGCTGTCTTAACCTGACACAGAAAAGATAACAAGGTGGGCACTAGGTGAGCCACACTGGAGAGGCTACTCCATAGATGGGGGCCAACACAGAGAAAGCTCTTCCTTTTGTTGCCCACTCCAAGACTTCCTTGGGAGTCGGCACTCAGAGGAAGGCTCTGGATGTTGAGAATAATTTCTGGGTAGATTGGAGTTGGGATGGGCACTCCATCAAGTGTTATGTTCTCAACCTGTGTAAGGCTTTATAAGTTAAAAACAGCACCAAGAAGCATGCCTATAACCAGTGCCAGTGGGCCAGAACTGGTCTTATGTTTTCAGACCTTCAGGTGCCATTGTTAATGTGGCTGCTGCATTTTATATGAGCTGCAGTTTCTGAACAGTCTTCAATGGCAGCCCCACTTATTAAGGCTTTTCAGGATTTTTGTGCCTTTAAAATGAATACTACTTTGTAGGTTTACAGCCCATTATTTTACTTCCCATTGATCCAAGCATGGGAATTATTAAAGAACAGCATTTCTAAATTTCCCCAGTGTTGGTTGCTTTACCCATAGGGAGGAAGGTTTTACAAACTTATTCCTCTAATTCACTTTTTAATGGTGAAACAGCACTTAAAATAGCACAATAGTGCCATTAAAAGAAAAGAAAGCATAATGAGAAAAGTTCAGTAATTAAAACTCCCCCATGGAAGAGTAATGGGTATTAGGAGACTTTAGGAAGGTTATTCTTCACTGTTCTCCTGGCTTGCATCAACAGGTAGCCATAAAACAGGCAGAACCTGTAAAGAGATAGGTTTTTAAATCAAAATTCAAAAGCAGCTGTGTTGCAAGGAACTTACCTGGTGGGAGACATTATAGAAGGACTTTGACCATAAGGACAGAAATTGCTGGATTTCTAGTGCCGTGAATCATGTTCACCAATACCATACCAGTGGCAGACACTGGGATAACTTGAAAAACCAGAGGCCCTACTTGTGAGTCTGCCTGCAAGACCAGTTGGGTAGATGGTAGATACGAGGAACAATGCCTTCTCCAGTAATGCCCCCACCCCCAACTTGAAAAGCTCTGCTGATGTTCATCAGGCCACATCATTATGGGCCTCTAAACAAGCTTTAAAATCTCACTGTTTTACTTTGGCACACAGTCAACTTACGTTTCCACTGGGGCATTTTATGTATACAATGCATGCTACTGGGGTTTAACTGCTAATTTTTATTTTAACACTGTTCTAATTCTTACTGTTTTATTATATTTTGTGGCTTTATGTTGGTTGTGTAAGTTGGAAACGTTTACCCTAAAATGCAGCTTACAAAGAAATCAATTAGATTTCCAGCAAATTATGAAATAGCAGTGCCTCTGCTAGGTTACATGACACTAACCTGGAAGCATCATTCCTGTTAGAGAAGAAAGCACTGCATATTTTCATAACACTTCAGTTATGAAACAAGGTCTTGCTGTGGGTGGATTCTAATTAATCTCCAATCCATGTTTACGTGGTTGCAGCCACAATTCATTTCTTGTATCTGCTAGTTGGTATCTGGATCTCCTGTTTCATCCCTTTTCCAGAACAATGCAATATTCCGCATGGACTTGCCTGACATTTTGCTGTATTGTCTTCTAGTGATGAACAGGTGCTATGGCTGCCCAGTTGTGTGCCGATTCAAATATCCCCAACATATCTTAAAGAAGTTGCAGGGTTTCAAACCCCACTCATTCCGTCTTTCGGTTTTTCTTCTGAGTGCTTGGTTTTGTTACCTTTGCTTTTAAGTTATCTTTGATAATTAGAATAGTAACAGAATTTAAATATTTCTGTCAGGGCCATGAGTATCATCCCAAAGTATGGTATTTCCTCATTTGAAAATGAGTAGTAAGCGAAAAGCTATTGCAGACTAAAATTAAATTGGAATATACAGTTGCCATTTTATCACTGATGCTAGTTATATTTCTTACTTTTTTTAGAGTTACAAGTTAACACAGGAGTCTCTTAAGCGTTCCATATTCAAATTATATCTTTAAGTGAATGAAACATACATAAATGGAATTCATTCAAATATAAGGCCCATTTTTTTTTCTACTAAGCTATTTTCACAAAGTTCTTAACATTCTCTGTCAGTGGGTATTTCTAATCAAATTCTGGTAACTGATCACAGTTCTTTTGAACAAATGTCTGTTTTTGTTTTGCCTGGCTCTTGGACATTTCAATGTGAGTAGGAAAATGAATTAGAGCTAAGGTATAATTTGCTAATTATTTTCTAATTATGGCTATTAGAAAGCTGTTCCAGATTTATTTCCTGTGTTCCAGAATGCATTTACTAAGTAAGAAAATATATGCTTAGGTTGGAATATTTTAAAAATGTTTTTTACTGCTGTTGTCAGGGTTTTTTTTAAATGTAAGTAATTTAGTGAGTTATTTCATTCTTAGAACTTCTATTAGGCATTACAGTTTCCTGCTTTAACATAATGGCAGATGGATGGATTCTGAGACGGACAATGCAAATGCTATATATGTCTACTGAGAAGTAGCTCCCACTGAGTTCAGTGGAATATATTCTGACACTCAGGTAAATGAGTATAGGACTAAGACCTAAATCACAAAGCTGTTATGATCTGTCACTAACAAATTGAGCTGAGGCACAATCCTAAGCATGTTTAGACAGAAAAGCATCTCACAAATCCCCAAATTTCCAAGTCATCCACTGTCTGAAGCTTTCTATTTTTTCTGTCCAAGCAGGCATAGAATTACATCCTATAACTGCACCCTATATTCATTTGTACCTGGAAACACATGTATAGATTTGCATTGTAAATCCAGATTTGTTCTTATGGGAATGATTTTGTTTATATCTAGATAAAGTTGTCTGTCAAAGCTTTCTTTCTTTCTCTTTCTTTCTCTTTCTTTCCTTTCTTTCTTAACACAGAAATAAAAATGCTTCTGAGTCACTGTTGTTGCTCAGATTTAATATTTCCTTTCATTCTTTCCCATACCTTGTCTCGGAAATTTTACATCTATCTGTGCTATCTGCACCTTATAAGAAAAGTTGAAATTGATGCATCCATCTGAAAATGTCCTTGTATGTGCAAGTCAAATATATTTTCTAGAAATTGGCAATACTAATATTCTGCCTAGTAAGCATATTTTAGAACCATAATTTGGAAGCTATTCCCTCTTTTTTCTGCTCCACTGAAGCTTAACAATTAGTCAGTTCCTTGCAGGTCTGATCTTGATTGCTGGTCACAAGAAAAATTTGCTGTTGCCTAAATCCTGAATCACTCACCTGCAACTAATTTTGCCCATTTCAGGACAGATTCACAAATGTAACTGCAGTTATGCACAGAATGTATATCTAATGCAGCAGAAAATTTACTTATAAAACATTATTGCTCCCGTCCCTCCGCCAGCATAAAGAATTACAAGAACAGTGCTTCAGTGCAATGGAGGCAGGATTACGCATAACAGCTGAAAATGGGTACGTGTGTTCCCTTTGCAGAATAAGCTGCTGAATTAGATTTCCTAGGTGTTGTTTATGGTAGCTTTAATAAAGCTCAAATATTCTTTGTGGTTCGCCTTTTTCTCTGTTAATCACACTGCTGAGTACAAAAGCAATGTTATGTGCAGAATGGTTGGGTTTATCCCTAGTAGAAAGGAAATATGTTTGGTATCTCCAGAACAATAAGAGTTTGCTGCCTGGCTGGTCAATGCTGGATCAAGTTCACATTCCCAAGCTCCCACTCTCCCACCTACATATGCATGGGGTGGAAATGCAGGGGAGGGAGGAAAGGTCTTCTCTCGCACAGGGATGCAAGTTGAGACTTTCCTAATATGGACACAGCTGAGCCTGCACAATATTAAATGCCTATTTTAATCTGTGCCTTGCAAAAACATCCTAAGAAAAGCAAGGAGATTAGCTACCAATTAACTCTTGCTCTGTTTTCTTTGGCCATCCCAAACAATTCAAGGAGAAGGGAAATATGCTTCCCCCAAATGCTTTTCTTGTAGAATACTTGAGCTGGCATGTTTGCCTTTTACTGAAATCCTAATGCAAATATTCCAGCGTGTGTCAGCATTTTTCTCCAAAGCTCCCCAACCTAATATATTGAACTACAACTCCCATTATTCCAAATCAGTATGATTTGGAGGTGATTTAGTTGTAGTCCAACACATCTGGAGAGTACTGGCTTCAGGAAGCCAGATATACCATAATGAACCCAGCTGATAAAGTGAGGTTGTTGTAGAGGCGAAGTGGGATTGTGAGGAATTGTCAGCACCCAGGGCTCCTGGCACCTGTTCTTATTTGCTTACGAAAGCTGGAACAGATCTCTCAGAATCCATGCGGTATAATTCCACAGGGTAAACACTGCCTGTCGATTTCAGAGAAACTCTTATGAAGTCCATTTACTGTAACTATTTAAACTCCACCCTTTCTAGTTCTTTGCCAAGATTTTCAGTCTCTGGAGACTACTGGCATGCCAATAAAAAAGGGCAGCTGAGTTCATTTCAGACAACACAACCTTCTTAGTGTATCAGCATTGCTGTTTTCAGCATCAAAGATCCTTGATGGATTGAAGTGGAGACAGTGTGGTTACAATAGTATGCAGAGAAGCCTGCCAATGATGGTCTTGTATTGATTCTGAGATGTTGTTAGTATGCCTGGCTTAGTAAGTTAACCCATTGCCTTCTGAAAATGTATAACTGTCTCTGCTGTTGCAGGGCAAATGTATTCATTCTAAAATGTAAAATATAGGTATTTGAGTTATTATGCTTGAGAAGGGTTGGCTGAAGCAGGAAGAGAAGCTGGTCAATATCCATATTTAGACAGATGCTTGTAGATTCAAATAATTTTATAGTCTTCTCTTTTACTTTGACTCCTGTATGGCTTCATGAGATATTGTAGACATAAACCAATGCATTTTTTCTTCATAAAAGAATCTGCAATATTGTAATTATTTATGATTCTATCATAAATAGAAACATAGAAACAGAACGAGTCAGAATGGGTCTCCCGGTCCATCTGGTCTGACCCCCCAGCTCCAGCTGGCTTCACTCAAGACGTGCCTACCATGTGCATGTCCAGCCTATCCTTATAGTTTGCTTTCTACCCAAAGGGTGCTTGAAACACCTTTCAAATGATATAAATCCAGAAAAGGACATTTAGGATGCAGTTGTATGACTCATAGCCATTGTCTGAAGGGCCATAAGATACTGATGATTTTTATTTTTGCTAGAGCCGTGATCTTGGAAGTGGAAATCCTTGCTAAGATAGTCATCTGTAGTGGCTTCATTTCCAAGGTTGATGTCATGATCTCAGGTAGAGGAACAGGGCAGTATACTGGTAGGCTAGGCAGGGATGGAAAAGAAGAGGCCAGGATCCACTGCTTTTCCAGTCCCACAAGTAGGACTCCACTAGATGGGTTCAGAGAATCATCTAGTGCAAAAATTTGAAAAGGAAAACACAGATATGAAAATTGCCCTTCTTGTTTCTCCTGTCTTGGAAGAAGAACACACAGGAATCTTGGAAGCTTCCAAGTTCATAGCATTCTATCTAAGAGACAGCAACTCATCAGGGCTGCACCCTTAACTATGCAATCCTGTTAAATGCCTACTCCAAAGAAATTCCCATTGTGTTCAGTAGGGCTTACTCCTAGGTAAGTGACCATTGGACAGCAGCCTAATGGTACATTAATGAGTGTCATGAACTTCACTTTGCATTTATCTAGCACTTAAACCAAGCACTTTATGGGAGTTTTAAAAAGAAGACAAGACTCACAATCCAATTATAGATGAGATGCAAGAACAAAGAGGTGAGGTAATGTATACTAAGTGACTGACAGTTCATACAACTCAAACTCCCTTCTCAGGGGAAAGAACTTCAAGTGGACTCAGGGCTGGCTCATGAAAGACAGCAGCCAACTATTCCTTGTGGAGGGGCCACAGAACAATGATAGACCCAATGTTTTGCATATAGAAGGCCCTAGGTTCAGTCACTGGCATTATTTGATAAAGGATTAGGAAGAAGATGGTGTGAAAGCCTTACCTCAGCCTGAGATCTTGTATCTCTTCAACATGATGGAATAGAACACCCTTCCCAATCTCTAGATGCGTTGGGACTGTAGCTTCTATAATTCTCAGGCCTGGCATCTGGGAATTATGGGAGTTGCAGTCCCAACACATCTGGAGGGTGCCAGATTGGTGAATGATGTTGTACAGCTAGTGCTGGTTGTAGCAGACAAGTCTTCTCCAATCTGGTGCCCTCTGGGTATTTTCCATTCCCATCAGCCTCATCCAGTATGGCCAATAGTTATGAATCCTGCTAGTAGTCATCCAAAACATATCTTGCACTCTTCATAAAACCACAGAGGCATGACATTGTTGCATTACAGGTGTTGATGCAAACCATTTTTAGTGAGACTGATTCTATTTTGGGGAATCTCTCAGGGGAACTTGTAGTGTTGGTTGCGGGGGGGGGGGGCAAAAGCAAAGATGGGTAGGACTGATATTTTCACCCCCATTGCATTGTTACAAATCATAATAGAAAGCATGCCTATTTCCAAATTAGCAGGACAAGCCCCTGCATGTTTACTCATAAGTAAAGACTCTGGGGGACTGAATTGCTTGGCAGCTTCTCTCTTCCTTCACTATATCACCACCACAGACGGAAAAGCTCTGACATCATACAACAGTTAATTGGAGCTAAGTGCTTTCCCTCCAAAGCACTGAGAAAGGGAGCCTTTTGCTAAGCAGGGGAAAGATACTGATGAGAGATAAGAGTTTTTTCTTCCATGGCAGAGGTGGTGGGCCAGGGGAAGAAGCTGCTGGGTGAGGTGGGACCCCATGACCTTATCTGCCCCATAGGCAAGAGGATTCCAATTCCTATTTTATTAGATTTATATCATATCTCTCTTCCATAGGATTTCTCCCATCTGTCTCCCATTTAGACACTGATGACAATCAACCTCATTTAGCTTTGACATGATTGCTGCATCACGTACCTTCAGACAATTTACTGCAACAAAATAATTCCAGTTAATGTGAAATTCATGCAAATATTATAGGGAAGATCTAGGAACAGGAATAGATGAGACTCTAGAATCCTACTGACAGATCATTCTTGCAGAACTTTCCTGCACAATATTTATGGATTTAATTTTAATGTATTATTTCTATGCATTCCTCTATGGAGGAAACATAACTGTATTTTTTCATCTATAACATGCCCTCATGTATAGGACTCCCCCCACTTTTCCTAAGGATTTGCAGAGAGCAAGCTCCTGCCGCCCCCCGCACGCACCACTTCGCCGCCCGTGCAATCACGCCAGTCTTCCCTCCCCAAGCGCCCCCCCCATGTATAAGATGCACTTCCATTTTTAGCTAAATGATTTAAAGAAAAAGTAGTGTCTTATACACAGAAAAATACGGGAACTATGCTGAAGGAGAATGATGCATTCTCATCCAGTTCACATAACACAACAGCCCACTGTGACTTAATTTGGCTGTTGTGTTGCACCAGGTGCCCATGGCTGCCTTTGCTTTCTGTGGTTTGGTGTGCTGTGCAAACCCAGCAGTGTGAGTTGCCTGATGGGGTAAACAACCCTCAGAATCCTGAAACAAGCTGTGGATTATTCAAGGGTTCTCCATTCCTTCAAACAAGCCACAACACCAGGCTTGCATGACAGATAAAGCTACTAGTGTGCCATTGCTGTTTTTACATCTTCAGAAGGCAGCCTGTGTTCTTTGCTAAGTCCTGTGGGGAAATTAACCCACAGTCACCTGTGTCATCTTAAGTTTGGTGCTGAACAGAAGAAAAAGAGGAAGAAAAGAGGGCTATTTAACCACTGCTTTCCTGGCCATTTGGCAAGATTTTAAAAAGAATGTCTTTGGATAACTTTTAAATCTGGGAGTGAATATAAGGGGAGCAGTGAATTTAAACAACACAAAGTTGAGGGTTGGGAGTGAAATAGCCCTTTGTCCTTTCTATTCATGCTGTAACTGTAACTTGGGGATGGGGGATATCCCACTGCTTGGAGACAATTCTGGAAGTACATGAAGTGTGGTGTTCTGCTCTGAACAAGGCCTTAGACAGACATGGTAAAGATATGTGAATTTTTCATTGGGATGTTATGCAGTGGGCTAGGAATATGAGAAGCTCAGAATTCGTTTTAACAGCTAAGATATTGTAGTTGGCATGGTTTGAGATGAAAGCATGTGAATATTTTAACTAAAATATGCCGTAGCTTTTCTGAAACCCAGCTGTTTGGGAGGTCCTGTGCAATTGTTCTATAACAGAGCCATAGGAGCATTGCTATGTGGTTATTATAACATTCTTAAGATGAACTATAAAAGAATTACAGAAGTAAATGCTGTAGGTAAAGGTATCTCCAAGCTAAACCATCACAATCTTCAGATTCAGAAATGGAAAGTGGAAAGGAGACCCGAACCTGTGTTTTGCTAGTTAAAGTTTCATGGCACATGGTGTGTCTCAGGGCTTTTGAGTAGCTTAAATGATTTTTCCTTTCACATTTGGGTTGAAAAATTACAACCCAAATATGGAAAGAAGTTTATCAGCTATGTTTTCCCTCTTTGTCGGGTTTTGCAGATTTATGAAATAGTTATTGGTGCTCGATCCTCACCTTTGAGGTGGTAGTCTTTATTGAGATAAGTCCTGTTTTGTGTGATGACACATTTGTTGGCAGTCTTCAGTCTTAGCTTGTGATCTTTTCAAAGGCATTTAACTGGTTGCTAATGGAGACAGAACATGGCACTAGATGGACTTTTGTCTGATTGAGCAGGGCAGGTCGCTTTGTGCACTGTTGGTTCACTTCTAGAGTCAACACTTCCCTTTAGTTGTAGTGAAACAAAATAGTTGTTTTTTCCTGAAATAAGATTATTTCCACTGCCATTAATTTCATGTTCCATTTTGATGTACTTATTTAAAACAGATACATATAAATGCAATTAAGTTAAATAATACATTTATTAAATTAAATAACCTGTTAGAATCCATGCACATGCCCATTTTATGGTAAGTAAGAATCTATTAAGGGTGCAGCCCTGTAGTACTAGACAAACTCTAGCCAGCCACAGGAAAATGTGGAGTTCTCCTTCTGACCTCAGAAACGTGCTCCAAGGTTGGAGCTGGGACTCTAAATTCAGAGCAGTTTCCCTGTACCCTCACAGCCAATGCAAAGAGAACAGTGCCAGCTGTGGTCCTGAGGCTGGAAGACTGACCTTGGAGCCATTGTTATGGGGGTTGGAAAGAGGAGTGATGCTCTGCCATGATATGAGGGCATTTAAGGTGAGCAAGGGTAAAAAGACGGCCAAAACTGGCAACCATCTGAGTTTGGAGGGTTATCAGCAGGTACACTGGATCATGCTATAAACTAAATGCATTTAAATAATATTCTTGTTTATTTAAAAACACATATTCTTAGCCATGCTTCATTGAACAGATTAGATAAGAACATTGATTCACAACATCTTATAAATAGAATAAATATGTTAAATAATCAGTATGCTAAAATACATAAAATAATCAATAAAATATAATGCATTAAAATAAAAACAAACAACATTTCGTCTAGAATTGCTGGGCAAATGGGATAATTTTAATGTGATCCTGGAAGTAATGGTGTTGGCACCACTTAGGCCTCTGTCCTGCAAACATTCTAGAATTAAGGGTGCCACAGGAAGAAAAGGCCTCGTTACGCATAACATAAAACTAAAGAGGGTCAGGCATTGTCTGTATAGCTAACACAATGGTGTGAGACTGTAAAATATTTGCATCATAACATCATCATTTCTGCAGAAAACCAAACAAGATTCTAGCACTGTACTGCCCAATAGCGAAAGTGCTAAGGGCCAGCTCAGACATAACAATGGAAGATTGTGGGTTAATGATTTTGGTTATCAGTTTATATACCATTGTCATTTTGAATCTGCAACCTCCAGTTAAGCCAATCAGAGGTTATTCTCTGATGTGCAAACCCAGTCTTCTCAGTTAATTTAAAAACTAATCATAGTTGTGTGAAAACAACTTTTTCCATAGTATGAACCTGCACAATCAGCTTTCACCTACATATATATCATTCACATGTCACAGAAAAGCAGCTTCCACATAGCTTAGATAATATACAGTGCCTAGCAGTGGTTCTCACTTGCTCTTGACTTTTCCACATTTTGTAGATTACAACCTGGAATTGAAATATGTTTAATTTGCACAGTTGCCATATAATGTACACAAGTTTGTACATTAGTCTACCTGTGTGCAGTTCCAGTGCCACATGATCTCAGATTAAATACCCCTGTTTCTGGAAGGCCCCAGACTTTGTTGGAGAACACATCTGAACAAACAATAAACAAAGACCAAGGAACTATCAAAACAAGTCCAGGTAAAGTTGTGCAGAAGCACCAATCAGAGTTGGCGTGTATGCGTGTGTGTGCATGCACACACAAATATATATTCCAAGCTGTGAACATCTCCCAGAGCACCATTAAGTCCATTATTACAAAATAGAAAGAATATGGCTTGACCACAAGTCTACCTAGAGAAGACCAGACACCAAAATTTAACTGTGTAAGGAAACAGGAGGCTACTGGGTAAGGAAGGCCAAGAAGTGGTAAGGAAACAGGAGACCAATCAAGAGACCAATGGTAACTGAAGGAATTGGGGAGATCTGCAGCTGAGATGGAACAAACCATTGGGCAACTATCACATGACCCCTCCACAAAGCTGGATTTTATGGACGAGTGAAAAGAAAGCACTGCTGAAACAACCCTATATCAAGACCCATTTGGAATTTTCAAATAAGCATGTGGGAGACACAGCAAACATTTGGAAAAAAGATTGCATCTAGTATTATAATTTTTGTACAAGATCCCTTAGTAGCTTTTTCTTTTCATTTCTTACTTTCTCCCCCCCCCCCCCACCCGTTTATCTATTAAAAATTGACAAAAAGATTGCCTGGTCTGATGAGATGAAAATAGAATGTTTTGTCCATGATGCAAAATCCTGTGTGTGGTGCAAAGCCAACATTGTTCATTGCTCTGAGAACACCATCTCCATAGTGAAACGTGGTGGCAGCTTTTCTTCAGCTGGGATTGGAAAATTAGGTCTGAGCGCAAGATGGATGGAAGCAACCAGGACAATCCTAAAAGAAAACCTGTTTTACTGGGTAAGGGACCTGCAACTGGGGTGAAGATTCATTTTCCTGCAGAACAATGACCCTAAACACACAGCCAATGTAACACTGGGATGATTTAAAGTAAAGAACCTGAAAGTCTTAGAATGGCCCAGTCAGCAATATAATTGAGAATCTGTGGCACCGTATGAGAGCTGCTGTTCATCACTGGTCTCCATCCAACATGACAAAAATGGAAGTATTTTTGCCAGAATAGACAAACATTGTGGGATCCAGATGATAGAGACTTAACCAAGAAGAGTTACAGCTGTAATTAATACCAACAGTGCTTCGACCGAGTATTGGGGCTGAACACTTATGCAACCAACAAGTGCCAGTTTGCTTTTAGGAGCATTCTTTTTATGAATGAAGTTATGTTTTGTGCCAAAATAAAAATATTTTGCACCCTCACAGCACTGAAAGTCTTGTGTACATCAAGTGACAACAATGCCAGTTAAATCCATTTAAATTCAGGGTTTCACTGCAACAAAATCTGGAAAAATTAAAAGGGGGGGTGAATAGTTCTGTAAGACACTGTATATAAAGAGCACCCTTTTCTCCATCTATAGGATCAGAAAGGCTTGTTTGAGATAGTTCAGGTTCACAGTGAAAAGAAATTGGACCCGAGTCCTTTGCATACAAAGTGTGGCTAAAATATATGAATGGGCTCAACTCATGATGGGTTCCGTGTTACTTTTGTAGCTGAAAACATTTCATCCTTCCTTTCTAATCCAGAAGCAGAGTCAACATTTGTTTGAACATTAAATTCATTTAGCATGGATTTAGGTGACCTGTTTTCTTAGTCTGTCCCACATCTCTTTAATCAACACATTGCAAGAATTACTTGCAACTAGCTGCCAGTTTATATTTGCATGCATATGACTTCTTGGATTTCATTACTTGGAAGCCATGCACAGTCTGACTCCATTTGGAAGTCCTACATTAGAAGTAATGGGGAGGGGTTGTAAACATTTCTTCCTGTAGAGCTTGATCTGTGATTACTTATTCACACATACCTTACCACCAGTTAGTAATGGAGTGATGAAAATGCATGTATAAACTTCACGCACAGCAGAGCCCATGTGCTGTAATAGCTAGAATTTTTGCCCCAGACTGTGGAAACCTGGTATCAAATCCCTTCTGAGGCATGAAACTAACAGGGTGAACTTGGGCCAGTAATGATATTGAAGCTCAAGCTAAATCAAAAACTTGCTGTTAATATAAAAAATGGGTGAAACCATGCCTTCCAGGTTGAGCTCTTTGGAAGGAGGAGATAAAATGTAACAAATAATATGCATCTGCCTTAAGTCATTCTGAAGATGCCTGACCATCTCACATTGAGTGAGCTTAAAAATCTATGTGACTGACATCACATGTTCATTACCAAACTCAGTAGAAGTGGCTAACTGTATATGAAGCAAATCCCTCAATATGTTGATAGAAAAAAGAGACTTCTTGGTATAAAAAGATACTTGTGCCAAGAAGATGCAATACCTGTTTCTTTGATTATCTACTTCTCCACCTCCTACTAGCCTTTGGCCATGGAAGTACATAACAGTTAACAAGTAGCAGCTTTCATAGTTATTTAGTATCCTGTCCTGAATGTAAAAAATAAAGATCTGAAATAAGTTTTTCTACTGTTATATCACCATTAAGACTTTTTGCTTTGAGTAATATACTTCATGGCAGTGTTGCTTCTATTTAAAGCAAGGAGTTTGATCTTGGCTTTGATCTAAAGCTTTTGATCTTGAAAGGAGGTTATTGTGGTAATAAAGAAAAGGGCAGGACAGTGCCTTTTTAAAAACTAAAAGCAGTAAAGTTAAAGAGGTGGCCAAGATTTAGTGAGCATTCATTTGACATACATTTATGTCGTGACATCTGCTTGCAAATGCATCTGAATGCTAGAGAAAGTCTGCTTTGATATACTGTTGTCTTACTTTTCAGAAACATAGATTTCTCTTTTAACCTTTCAAGGACTTCATAAATACATTGGTGAAGTTTTTCTGATGGCACAGTTGGTACACACATGTTCAGTAAACATTTAAGTATGCCAAGTATAATTGTCGCAGAGTTATACCCTTCTATGCACTTACAACTGGAAGTTGTAAAAGCATTACTCTAAATGTCAAGGGAAAAAATCAGTACTTCTTTCCATGTGACTTCCTGCTGTTTGACATTTTTCTTAAAGCCATCGGTTTAACTTGCTAGTAACCTCAAATCTGGAGTGATCCTAGGCATGTTTTCCCTAGAACACTTTAGTTCAATGGGATTTACTCCCAAGTAAGCATGCATAGACTGGCACCTCTAAAGCAAAGCACAGGCTTTGCTGAACTGAGGCCTGATGGAGGAGTCAGCTGTGGAATGCCCATGACTAATACAAATGGCAGGATTCCAGTTGCAAAAAGCAAACTTAATGCTTGCTTTTAAGATGCACTTCAGCGTCTCCATGGGATTCATCTGATACAGTTTTGGATTCCATAGAGGTCAAGGAGCTATGGGGGCGGGGGGAAAGTTTAAAATTTTTATTTGCATTGTAATCTATTTCCAACGATAATGCCATTAGAAAGTTTTGCTAAAATATTCCTGATTGGAATTAAGGCTGATGATAGATGGACAATGGAGAAAATGCATTACAATTATCTTCTATTACAAAATGGAATAAAAGACATTTCATCTGTTGATCTTCTCCCATGGTTTCTGCATCCCCCCTTTCTCCCTTCTCTATTTTCAGGTTTCATGTGACTTACATAAAGGTATAAATAGATGAATTGTTTCTATAAACACATGAATGTTTATTTTACAGTAGCAGCCGCCACATAAATTGGGATGTTTAGATGGAACTAGATTCAGCGGTACTATGAGAGCGGGGCTTGGGCGCAAAGGGCCACGGCCTACTCAGCCCAGTGAGCAAGAGGGCCCCAAACGCGAGCAGCGCCGGCTGGCCGCATTTGGAAGCGAAGCAGTATCTAATGCGATCTAACGTATCCCTCCCCTTCTAGAATTTAAATTTAGCCAGCTGAAATCCTAGGCATGTTTACTCAAAAGTGAAGTCCCGCTTTGTTCAAGTAGGTCTTGCTCCCACGTAAGCGTGTCTGGGATGGCCACTTAAAATACCTAATTTAGGTCCAAGTGAGTCGATCTTCAGTTTGTAGAGGGAGAACTGGAGGCTTTCCTCTGAAAGCGAACTACTGTGAAGACAGGGCTGAGGAGGGATTTTCGCTTCGCCCGGCCGGGTCCCAGGGTACCACATGCTAGTCCTGCCTACTCGGTTCACCTTTCCTGCGCGCACGCAAGAACCGACAACCCTGACGCTTGGGCGCAGTTTTGCACAAACTTCACGCGGGGTGGGAGGGGAGTCGTGCTTTGCAGAGCGAACGATTTCGGAGCGATTGTCTTGCGCAGGGGCAAGTTGACTTAGGACCGACAAGCCGCAAGAACATTAAAACATTGACGTTGGCCGCGTGTGCCTGCCTTGCAAACAGTTGCGAGCCCTCCTCTGCATACCTTTTGACGATGGGGGAACAAAAGCCGATCGGTCTGTATCCCCTTAAGGCAAGCTCCTCCTCTCCTCTGATCGCGGAGGCTGAACACGAGGACGGGAAGGAGGAGGGGGGTCTCCTTCTCTCTCTTAGGTATTTCGTTTCCTAAGGAGGTCCCTTGTGTTGCGTTGCAAAGAGAAGCAGACGGCGCTAGTGGATGCATTGAGAAGAGACCCCCAAAAGAAATGCTCTCTGGAAACGGCACAGAAGCCTTGGCCGGGGGCTGCTCGGAAGAAAGTGGCGTTGCTGCTCCTGCAGCAGCATCCAGAGCGAAACACAGATACTAACCGCGTGTGCGATGGGAAGCAGCAGCCCCAACCCGAACCAAGCGGGAGGCGGTTGCTGGCAGAGCCAAGGTAGCGTTTGCAGGCACGCCCGCCCGAGCGAGCGATGAGGCTAGGACTTTTGCAGAGGGCTAGCTGAGAGGGACTCAATAGTCCCGGAGGTTTTGCGGCGCGGAGATGAAGGAAGATACGGACAGGGGTAAAAGTCTTTTTCTGTGTGCGTGAGTGCGTGCTTTTCGCATCCAGTTTGGAAGCCCTCTAAGAGTCAATCCGATGATCCTGGGGATTTTGTTTTTGGAGACGAGCGGTAAAGAAAGAGTGGATCGCATCCCTCGAGCTTGCAACCTAGAACACCTCAGTAAACTTGAACTTTATTTGTCTTCCCCCATCTAGCCTTTGCTGGAAGAATGTGAAGCTTGGAAGGGGTGTCGACTAGCCCAGCAAGTGAAGGAAGAGGTAACGCTTTTTACTGGGTTAATTTTAGGAATTTTGGTTTCACTGTTTTTTCTGGCCCTGTTTGAAATCTTTGCTCTGAAAAGTCTCTGCTCAATTTATAGGTACCACTTCAGAATCGGTTGTTTGTGTGCGTTCCCTGTGATTTCTTAGAATTTCTGTGGCTTAGTGGATCTCTTTCTTGTGGCTGAAGGTGTGCAGCATGCGCAGCAGAGACTTTTCTCTTAAAAAATAAATAAAATTACACTCGGGCTTAAAAACACTACCTGGAAAGAAGTTCCATTGTAGTCAGTGGCACTTCCTTCCACTGGAAGTGATTGGTAAGCTTGTATAATAACTTTATACACTGTTCTGATATATCCAGGCATTTCCCTGTGTTTCAGAAAGGGTGTTTCTGCTGTTGTCTAGTTCTGAGCAGCAGACAAAGTTTGTTGCATTAAGAGGTGTGGGAAGAAAGGGCTCTCTTTTAACCAAGCACAAATGGCTAAATGGATCACCCAAGAGCACATTGCACACTGGAAAAGTGTTGGCCCTCCTCTCTCTCACACAATCTCAATCTCTCTCTCTCTCCTTTTCCAGTGAAGCAATGGAAAAATGTATCTTGAGTCTGTTTATAGTGTCTTACTCATGCTGAGTAGTTGCACTCAGGTTGCGTCTCCTTAAAAAAGCCCTATGGTTTTGACCTGTAGGTCGTAAAATGGATTCAAGTAAATCAGAGAGCCCGAAAAAGAAGCAAAAGGAAAAGGCAACGTGAAGAAACCGCTTTCCAAAAGGTATGGGTAGGCATCTGTATATTCAATGCAATTATTTAAGAAATCACAGAGAGACGCTTTTAAATGGTATGGAAACAGCACAGCATTTTCTGGAAACATTTGCTGTGTGAAGTATCATGCTATATAGCAAGATTCCTATGATGCAATTGGATGCACCAGCATTTTTGTGCATTGTAGTGACTTGGGAGAGTGGACAGGAGCATTTGGAAGATTCTGTAGCAAACAAATTAGCACTTTCACAGTCATTCATTACTGGCCCTTTATACATCTAATTAAAAAGTTTCAGGTTAGGATAACAAGACAACTTAGTGTGTTAGTGTCACAGAAATGGAAAACATGACAAATTGGTACCTGAAAAGATGGGCACAAATAATTAATTTATAGTTCCATGTATAGTGTTTAAGGTTCTTCCTAGTTCCTTCAGTCCATAAAACTAAAGCTATGTGTTTTAGACATACATGTGCACATTAAATGTGAACAGCACTTAGATGATTGCACACTTGAATTAGAAGGGTTTCATGAATGCACAAATATATCATTTTGGTATGTCTTGCAATTTTTTCTTTAAAGGTGGTTTCCTAGTTAGGATATGTATTTGTACTTAAATGTTGAATATGTTGACCACCAGCCCTGATATTGGATATACATGGCCCAGTGCATGACTGTTTGAGCTGAAATACTTGAATTTAAGCTGGTTTGCAGCACAATCCTATGCATGTTGTAAGTACATCCTACTCATCAGCGGAGTTTGCTTGCTACCTACTACGAATACTTAATCTTTGTCCCATTGAGGTAAGTGTGGTTGACAGCCGCATCTTAGACATGTTTACATGGAAATAAGTATACTTGATTTTAGTAGGATTTCATTTTAAGACAAGATAAAAAAAAAACCCAAGGACTCTGGCCTGCCTTGTGAATTGGGCTATTGTTGTGCAGTGTGGATTGGTAAGCAGCAAACTTGACTTTGTTCAGAAAAGCAATTTTGTTTTAGCTATTCCATGCACTTTAGCAATAATTAATAATAAAACCTTGTTTCTTTCTGGAAAAGGATTTGGAGAGCTCTTTAAAAAATATCTTCCCTTTATTATTTTGGAAGTATTTTAAGCGGCAATATGTTATTCTGTAGCTTCTAGAAAGCCTGATGAATCATTGCTGGTTCAGTAGCCAAGTTCTTGCTGATAGTATGGCTGCCAACTGTAGGACTGTGTTGCCTTAGTATGGGCATTACTGTGTTCGACAAATGTCTGCAAAATAGTAAGCTAAATGTGGTGGTGGTGGAAGATGGACAATAAAGGAATTGAGGTGCAACTGCTTGTTTGAGTTTGGATTTATTATTGTAGTAAATGGCTTGAAGGAATTAGGCTCTAATTCTGAATCAATTTGCCAACATTAAATTGCAGCCTACCATAATATGACTTGTTTAGAATGTATGCAAAAATGGTTTTATATTTCCAATATGAGATTCATTGACTCCAGTTGAAGTTCTCTGCAAATGCATATATCGTGTCATAAGATGCTACAGCGCTTTTTTTTTAACAGAAGAAATCCAGAACTTTAAAAAAAAATAGAGTATTCCGGTAAATTGCTAACAAGAAACAACCAATTATTTAATCACGGTCCAGAATTATTAGGTGCTACAAATGGTATTTCAGTTCACTATTCTGCATACGCCCTTCCTTGTAGTGTGGAAAGAACTTAATTGAAAGGGTAGGAAAAATTCATATCGGTTGGAATAGAGAACTAGCATTTGGGGGTTTTTTTGTTTTTGTTTTTGTTTTTTTTTGGTTTTTTTGGTCATCATGATTGGAGTGACTGGAACCCACACTGAATAGGCCTATCTGAAAAATGGATAGGCATATTTTGTCTGATCCAGGAACATATTTCCTGTTTGGTATCTGATGTGAGTAGTGGCCTGAAGATAATAAAAATTGCCATCTTGTGACTTGGCTGCTTTAAATGAGAGATTTTCAGCGATGGAATAATTTGTGCTGCATAATGCTTACTGAGACTCAGCGGTATTGAACCCAGTTTAGTGTTTAGCCAGATTTGTATGTTTATATTCTGCATTTTCCTTCTGAAAATGGTGGTGCACATAGCCACATGTTGCCTGCCTTAGGCAAAGTTGCTAAAAAAAGGCATACAACAAAACTAAATTTTAAAAAGCACACAAAGAAGTGGCAGTAAACTAGTAAAATTAAGAGTAAAGGAAGAACCAAATCAAAATTAAACAAATGTGCGCAGCATAAATCACAGCCTTGGAGGAAAAGTCTTTCAGTAGTAACTGAACACCAGGAAAGTAGGAGACAATCTAACCACCTAGGCCATGCTGGGTGTCACAGTGGACAAGTTGCCTTGTGGCTCAGTGTATTTGAAATTGTTTTAAGTGAATATTGTAAAAAGAGTATACCTTTTGTGGATGGAGGCACATAAGAGAGAAGGCAGAAAAATATAATCAGAGCATCTAAAAAACAGTTGCTAATATCGTTTAGACCTGCTGCAGAAACAGGTAAATTTATGTGCAGAGCAAACTTCTACATCTTTGGAAGTGTGCATTTTACATAAATTTTCATGAAAGTAAGCCTCATCAAAGTCAGTAGGACTTATGTCAGAGTAGACATGTATAGGATTGTGCTGTTACTGTCACATCTGAAAGAATGAATTCCGTAGCTACGAGGATGACCTTTAGAAAGAAAGTATTGGACACTTGCTGTAACTTTTAAGAGTCCTTTTGTATGTTCTCCCCATCATGCACAGTTCCTTTATAATTATGACAAGATAATCACATTTCCTCTACTGGATGAATGCTTTTTGCCATTACTAACCTGTGTGAGACACCATGAAATCAAAGCAGCCACTCATGCATTTTGAGCATGAAGTCTGACTGTCCCTAAGATAACTGTTTTCTTTCCATAGAGAAAAAGGTATTTCAGCCTAGAAAAAAGCTTTGAGACAACTGGTTGCATCGGTTGAAGTTTGAAATTCAGTTAAGGGCACAATCCCCTGCTTTTTTAGGCTGAACAAAATGCCACAACTCCAACCGTATTCCAACTGGAATGTCTGGCTGGAGCATGGTGGGAGCAGTGGGACTTTTTTCTTTCAAAAGTTGCATAGGATTGCACCATAAATCGTGATTTTTATAGATCTCACTTTTCAAGGGAAAATGAAGGTAGAAAAGCGTTGAAGATAATAACAGTTGCGTAAGGCTTTTCTCAAATGGATGCAAAATGATAGAAAGTTTTCTATAAAATGATGGACTTCCGCTGTTTCAAGAAATTGAGGGCTTTATATAACACAATTCACTGGTATAGATAAGAATTAGTTCTTGGATAACTAGTTAAAATGTCATTTATGCCTCAACTCACTCATTCTTGATTTTTAGTTTGTCTATTTTATTTCCTTATCTGAGGGCCTGATTTTTGCTCCACCCAAACTCCTGGCTCAGGAATTCACTTCCTTTTACCTCTCACATGACAATAGTTTAGTCTTCTTCCCTTCCTCACTTTATTTTTTCCCTACATTATTTTATTTTTTTCTTTTAATATTTTTAAATAGATCTACGTTTCGTTTTAATTCGCCTCTTTAATGGTGCTTGCTTGCTTCCTTCCTCGTCTTCGTTACAGTTTGTTGTTCCTCTTTTTCTGCAAAGTTGTCTAGCTCATATGATTTTCACATTTTCGTTATCAACTCACACAGACAAGACAAGTACAGCAATGAGGGCCTGCATAGGCTGGTGGTGGGGTGGGTTGAAATCAAATAATAATGGTAAATAATACTTTTAAGAGTTATTTCAGTGGCCAACTAAAACACCTATGTATAAAAGGGTTTAAATATTGCTAATATCATAATGAGTTTGAAAAAAATAGATATGTTATGCAATTTATAACCCTTGAGGAAAAAATTGCAAAGCTTTTTGGAAGATGGACGATTTTCCTAATTCTTTAAATTTGTGTTGTCCTTAAGCTTTAGGATTAGAAGGATACATAACCAGCTGTGATCATGACAAAACAATGACAATCTGAGTGGAAGGAAAATACTTTTATGCACCATAAAGTATGGGAAAGGATTTAACAAGAAGTAGATTCAGTAGAAGTGGATGGTAACACATGGTGAAATCAAATGTTCTCCAGTACTCCATGGTATTTTCTCCCGCTCTCTCATTCTTTCAGTGGCTCCCACACTGCTCTGAAATCTGCTTTGGAGAGTTTTCCAACCTTTCAGAGAAGATTTTGAGGGTACATGTGTGGCTTTGCCTATAAGGAATAGACTTCCTTTGGTTCTACTGATGGCATTGGTTTCACCAGCGGACTGACAGTGTTGGATCCGATTCACTGCTTCCAGGTTCGGTGGTGTACAGACATGACATTTTGGTTTAGTTAAGAAAGACAACCAGATTTTAACTCTCTTGGACCGAATCGAGTTATAATGCATGAAACTGCATTTCAGTCTACTAGTGTGATTAATGTCAGTATCAGGCGATACTGGTTAAACATATTGGCATTTAATATTTCATGTTTTCAAAATTAGGTAATTATTGAAGCATTATTATAAAATATTAATATATAAAAAGCTGTTTAGGCGCTCTAGTAAGAGAACACTGCAACACAGCTTAATTACACATTCAATATCATTTGGCCTGATTCACTTTGGACAGCATCTTTTCAGAAATTTTATGGTTGCATTTTCCTTCTTACAGCCTGGAAACATTGACGCTAGATTCTTTCTTCCTAATATGCTAGCTTTCTAGTAGCAGATGGTTTTTGCAATGAGGAGCCATTCAAGCACACATCCTTTCACCTTCTTTTTGCAATAACACACTTGAAATTCTGTTCCACATTATATAGGATGGTTGCTATTATTCTCCATCACAGTTGCTACAATGACTTGATTGTGAAGGAAAGAAAGTTTGTATGTGTGTACGTGTAAAAAATGATTAACACAAAACAATAAATGATGAGTCCACTGGAACAGACACAGATCCAGTTTTTTTTTCACCAGAGTTTGTTTTTATACTACCCAACTTCCCCTTGAATTTAAAAGCATTTCTCAATTTTACTAAACAATTGTTTTGTAATTAAATCTCCACATTCAGATTTGGATGTTGTACTTAATTACATTGTTAACATTAGGGTTTCTACAATTACGGGGTCTGAACACATTTTGGAAGATGTATCATTTGCATTTATGAACAAGGCATGGTTGCTTCCACATGTCCTGAGGTGGCCATTTTAAAGTTAGGAAGATAGAAGCCCACATAGCCATGTGTTAGAAGCAGCTTAGAGTTTACATAGAATTACATCACTTAATTAGTGTGGTTCATTGCCAGCAGCCATTTCCCTCTTGTATAGTGAAAGATTAAGGCCACCTTAGTGTAAAACACAAACCTGCAGAGGAAAAAAAAAGACAACAGAAGTGTTGTGTCTTTTATTTGTAGGAAAAATTAGCTGCACCGTTGCAGTAGACCCTTTTTATTTGGTTGTGTCTCTCCATAGAAGAATTTAATGAGCTACACTTATATGAGACCTGGCAAAACTATTACTTATTTGCCTGATTGTGCCTTAATATAATTACATATAAGAGCGCTTGGTGGTTTCATACATGCAAATAGCTGTTCTTAAGAGACCTATTCTTGGATGCTACTTTTAAGACTAGAAATATGTGCATGCGTGTTACATTTTTAAGTTGTTACCCCTTAAATTACTGGAGAATTCAGGTATGTAGACAAGATTGGACTGGATGCCAGGAGAGGTGAAAGAAGCCCATATGACCGGGGCTTTTAATTGGTCCTCAGAATTGCAAAGTATGAGGCTGTATTGCTGTTGGTATGAAATTAATATACTTCTATGACTACCAGCCATGATTAGGTCAATTTCAGGCTTGTTTGGAGGTCACTGAGCAAGATCCTTGCAAAGTTTTTTGGTTAGGCTTCTTTCTCCTGCCCGGCTTAGCAATGTAGTACTATATTAGAGCAGTGCAGTTCCAGTGGTCATAAGGACTGGGCATTGCAGTTTCAATCTCTATTACAGTGTTCTGTCTTAATGACTTCAACAGGACTCCTTTTCAGTGAGACTGCTATGGTATTGTGAATGGTAATCTTATATCCCTGCCCATCCAAGGACTGAAAGCAACCGAAACTAAATGTGGTGAGCTGCCCTCATGATTTTTAAAAGTTTGAAAAATATCTATTTACATTCATCAGTTTGAAGTCTTTTGTATTACATACTCATTTTTATTGGAGGACATTTCAAGAGGACTAGCTTAGAATTAATTTTTATGTTTACATTGCATAAACAATCTAAGATACAATTGTTTTTGCTTTAAAGATTGCTTTTTACATTTTTATTTTGGTTTGGTTTTGATTTTCTCAAAATCAAACTGAGTCACATCAGTTGGCTTCAGAAAGGTGTTAAAGATATACACGTAATCAATGCAACTTAGATTCATGCACCAAATGCGTCATCCACTCATAATCTTAAAAGGCCTACAGTTTAATATAAGTTGTGAATATGAAGATGCTTAGATAGTAGAAATTCAGAGACTATAGAGTTTTAAGGAAAAGTGATGAATTGAAATTAGCATAGCTGTATGCAAGTTTGTCAGTTATGAACTGCTAGTTATGGACCAAGTTGGTGAAGTCTGGAGAAAGGAATGTTGGTGGTTAAAAATGCTTTCAGCTTAGCAGGATTGTTAAAGAATGGCTTGCTCCTTTCACGATCAAATATCTTGGAAGCCAGTGTGTTGCTTCTGTTGCCCTTCCTTGCAAACTTGAATTAAGTCTGACTGTGGCATCTCCTGCCTGGAGTATGAGGAGGTACTCATCTAAAGATACGGTGGAAGGAAACTGCTGAAGTATTTTATCTGTATAATCTCCTTCCTGAGTTATGCCATACAGAACTGAAGTTTTACATGCTGCATGGACAGGAGAATGGACTAGGTAACTAAACAGTTGCTGGCAAGTTGAGCTAGAAACTGGGCTTTGTGCTGTGCCAATATGAATTACTGGACCTATAGGCCTTTCTTCCTGGAAGGAACCATGAAGTGGTTGAGTACCACACACTCTACTTCTGTCCTGAGAGGAGAGAGGCCACTGCCTGAGAAAGTTCAGTGGAAGGCTTAGTTTAAACTTAAGAGTTTTTTGGAAGAATACACAGAAAACATGCTTTGCGCACCACAGACTCACACCCAACTGCTTCTTTTTAGGAAGCATAACTCATTCAGATGGAAACCAGTACTTCTTTTCATATCATTACACTTACAGTTTTCCTAATTTGTCTAGATCATAACACCAGGTAGAAGGTGCATTCTGTATGCAAAATTATCAAAATATAAGCAAGACAACTCTCCCCTCCCCCTGTACCCCCTTTCTCAGGTGAACCACCTGAGTCCAGGTCATAACACCCTCACCCACTGTGCACTGTGCTGGTTTTGATCCAGCACTAGCTCTACCAGTTTATCTATAAACCCTTATGAATTCAGAATTTGGACACTGAATAGTTCATTCTAGAGCCAGTGTGGTGTAGTGGTTAAGAGAATGGGACTGGGACTCAGATGATCTGGGTTCTAGTCCCCGCTCAGCCATGGAGCCAACTGGGTGACTTTGGGCCAGTCACAGACTCTCAGCCCAGCCTACCTCACAGGGTTGTTGTTGTGGGGATAAGATGGAGGAGGAGATGTTAGCTGCCTTGAGCCCTTTGTAGGAAAAAGGCAGGATATAAATTGCAAAATAAAATAAAATAAATTCTAGTGGGAAAAATCATAGTGGGTTGCATGTAGCCATGTAACTTCTACATTTCTTGAACCTATTTTGTTTATTTGGTTAATATATAAATATATCCTTTAATTACAATGAATAGATAATATTCAGAACTATTAAACTTTCCTGTATTGAGGTTTGTTCTGGGAAGGTGAAGGAAGGGAGGTGAACATTTTGAACTTCCGAGCTGTATTATCTATGCTGCCCTTACTTTCAGTCAGTTTTTGCTTACCCACATCCTGTATAGGAATTTACTTGCAGACTTCTTTCAAAATGGAAGGTTGTGCAATTCCAGTGACCTAGATTAATCTTCTCCGTTGCCTGTTACAGCTCAGGAAGCATCTTTAGAAGACCTTGTTAGGGGTTTTTTTTTGTTTTTTTGTTTTTTAAGTCCATTTTGATTTCCTCATGTAGCAGTAAGATGAAAAACATTTGGCTGGCTGTCCCTTTGGCTGGTGTCAGGATTATATGCAAATTAAAACTCTGTTTAAGGTAATGCTGATCTTATGACTAGGCTTTTATTTCTTGGTTCACTTTACTGCAGTCCTCTGTCTGAATCAGGAAGATAGGGACTAGTTCCTTCTTTATTTTTGTACAACAGATTAGAGTTTTGTCATGGATCTCTTTCTCTTTGAATTTCATCTTCTCCTTTTCCCCTTCTCCCTTCAGGATAGTGTAATAAATTACATTATGTGTCTGTATCTAAGTATCCTCTGTATTCAAGGAAACTATTGTCAAGGAAATCTGGCTTTGAAATTAAGGCAAATAGTAAGCAATAACAAGCTCTATTGTAGATTTTGGTCTTCAGTATTCTTTGGCAGATGGAGTTAAATATCTATCAGATTACGGAGCTGCCACTGCCAGCAGAAGACACCTTGAGACAGAAAATAAAATTATTGGACTCTTCTGTGGTTAATAATTATTATTCATTTGTTGACTATTTACTGTCCTTCTGTGGAACCTTGAATCTGTTGCTTGATGTGGCTCTTTCTTTTTTTAATGGTAGGGATGGCTCCGATAATTTTCCTTTCCAGAAGCATAGAGAGCTAACAGATTACTGCATACCAGAGAGCTGATTCACACACGCAGGAAAAGCATGCTTGAAAGTAAAGCAAAGTTGTGTGTGTATGATGTTGCTTTTGTTACATAGCTGTTGTAGTTGTGAGGCAAGGATCCATAATTGTCTTCATGTTAAAAGTGAATTTTTTACTTGTATCTGAAAGAAAGTAGAACATGAAAGCCTTGTGGCTTCAAGTTACAGGTAAGAAGCATTTTGGTAGCTCAGTGTTCTACTCATAGTGCTTGTTGTTGATGCTGGGAGTTTTGAAAAAACAGAGTAAATACGAGTGTGTGTATGTATGAGAGAGAGAGAGAGAGAGAGATCCTAATTATTTCCTTACAAGGCTATCCCTGATAGTCAGACTAGAAACTAGTGTAGTAAGTATGGCCTTCTTCCAGTTTGTTGAATTGTTACAGTCTTGGCTTAGCTGGAATGATGGAAGTGAACAAGGATAGATGTTTGCCTCCAGTACTGTCCCTTTTTGAAGTTTTGGCAATGAATTTACAATAATCCAGCTGAGTGTCTCTAAGGATTTGAGCAGAAATTCTGACTTCCATATTAAATTAGGCATGGTTATGAGGCTAGAACAATTTGAAGTTTTTGTGTAGCATGTGACTGATGGAGTAAGCAACTGGGATGCAAAGCCTTCCCATGTGCTTTTTGTGAAGGTGGTGAACTGGGAGAGTGCCTAAAATGTAGCCAAATGAGAAAAGCTTTTCCTGTGGAATGTGCCAAATAAGTTGCTTACAAGATAAGAATTTCAAAGGCCATTCAAAACAAGATCATTTCCTCATACTGATTGGGAATAGATAAACTCAGTCTTACCTGCTAGCATCTGTTAATAAGATTTCTGCATAATTACTAATTTTTGCATCTAGCTAGGATGGAATTATTATAATCCTAGAGCCATTTTAAAAATTGTCCTTCTTCATTGCCTTGCTGTTTATTTTGTGCTATGAAAACAGTATATCTCTATCACTTTTACCTGGTCACTATCTTTTTACATTTGCACTAATCAACATGCAAATGTTGACCTCCATTTCTCATTAAAACTTTACCAGCCCTGTCAGCCATGCCCATGTTTCCCACATCTAATACAGAACTGGCTTATCTACTCTTACTAGGCAACCAGGATGGCTAGCATCCCAGCTGGACCCACCATTGATGCTTGCCCTCATGCTTGGAGCAGTGCCAAGAGGCTGTTTGCTTCCATTTTAATTTCCCCAGTGCCTTCCACATGGTATCGTTCCAGAGCACTGTGGAAAAAAATTAAATGGTGGCTAGATATAGCGACATAGCACTGCTAGGGCCCACTGACAGAGGAGGAAGCTCAGCAGAAGAAATTTCTCATATTGACTGCCAATAAATAGATATGATAGATCACTTAAGTGTAACTGGAGTGTGCTATACCAGGGTCTTATTCTTAGACTTAATAATTTTCCTTTCTATTTCTTTGCCCGTCTGTGATCTCTTTACCTTTTGATTTTATCTTTTGATCCTTTTCAACTGCTGACGGAAGCTAGTTTGCTGTAAATGTATTTGGTTTATCTTACATACAATCTAATAGGGTTTTTATAAAATAAAAAAATAGCCATACAGAGTTCAATGTTTGGACGTGTAGTTTTACAAGGATTCAAAACAGGAAAACAACTTTGATATTCTGAGCTCTCGCAAAGGACAGCATACAAATATCTTAAATAAAATAAATAAAATAAAATATTTTTTCTTTTTTTCCTTTCATTTTTCTTTTCAAGGAAGAAGGCAATTTAAAATATTAATTAGTGTGACAGGTTACTTCTGAGGAGGGAGTGGTGGTCATCACATATTAGTTAGCAGCTTTTGTTGTTCCTGAGTAATTATTTCCTAATGTGATTAGGATGTAGTGGTCACATGAGGGCTAGTCATATGGCAACTTTCGTGTTCATTTTACTCTGTCAGGTTAACAAATGGAAAATGCAGTTCTGTGAATAACTTACCACTTAGTTTGCCTTTAGGCTTCAAATTATTGTATTCTAAATAACTGAATTTCACATGACTGATTCAGATGACATTTTTATATTGGTGAAGTCCTCATATGATAGCTTCACTGCCTTGGCTCTGTTTTTGGAAAAATTTATCATATTAAAAATCATAGAATTCTTGGAGGCAGTTCAGAGTCAAATAGAAATATTTGAGAGGATCAATATAGCCAATGGCCAAATTAAACTAAATGTTTCTGTTGTTGTTTCACGCCATATATATGTTGTCCCTGGCTTATTTAAATAGATCTGTTAAGAATTCTTCTTCTTAGAGTCCCCAACAAAGCAGAAAAGCTCTGCAGCCTTAAGGCTGGGACTGACTGCACTTACATTTCAGTATACAGAACAGTTTGTGTTCACAATCTCTGCCTATTGTATGACTGCAGATGAGACAGACTGACTGACTCCAGGAAGCTTGGCTGGGGTAGAAGGTGAAGAGCATCATTCAGTGCCACTTTCTGTGAAATTTGGCTTGTTTCTAGTAAATAATTCTAGTTGAAATCAATGTTGCATTTACAGTCTATTTCACTTCTAGACGATTAAATGCTTTGTGTGTGTGCAAGGAGCCAAATTGCTACAAATAAAAGAATCTGTATAGTAATTTTGAGGTTTAAAATGTAGCGTATTTTACCATTTGTTTAACATGTCTTGAAATGATGGCAGAAGCCCAGTATGTCAGATTTGTAAAGAATGAGCAAGCATGTGTTGTACTGTGCTCTATGTTCCTACTTGGTGTTTCCTGTCCTTGGGAACTACTAAACAAACCAGGAAGTCTTCAGCCACGATTTTGTTATATCCAAAATGGAATTCTGGTTTGTTGCTCTACTAACAAATCCAAATCACAAGGCAGAGTTTGTTCTTAAATTCAAGTTATATCAGAGCGTAAAAAGAGGTTAGCTATTTCTACATGAGTAATCAGAAAAGCATTATTCTCCTATTAGCTTAACAACAAAGAAATGGATTCATAGTAGTTGTCTGGTCTTATGCATAAACTTGATCTCACAGTGCTCAGATGACTTTTCTACAAAAATTCATGATGCATGATAAACAGTTTTTTCTGTGAACAACTTCACTATGTTGGAAGGCTTATGCAATTATTGGCTGTCCATATTTTATGAAGTATTTCCCAACATGTACTTAGAGGTTAAAGATGGAGTCATGTTGATAGATGCACAGAAACTCCAGACTAGTTCCTAAGCCAAATTTCTTTTAGCTCCTATGAAATAGGCTCACTGTCAACTCAAGAAGGAGTTTCCAAAGTCCCAGGGCCAAAATAAGCATAACTTTAAATCCATATCTAGGAGCTATGTATTGTTTTTACTTTAGAAAAGGTGCAAGAGGCTCAATCTGAATGGGGACTCAAATATATGTGAGCAGAGTCTTTTCAGATCCAGATTAGACCCACCCCCCTTCCACACCCACACTAAAGTAAAAAATGGAAAGCATGCAGTTGTTAGATAAGTAAAGGGATCTCTATCTATGCCTTTAGTTGCACTGCCTTGGGCTGAGAACCCTTGTGCACCAGAAATAAGCCTGGTGTGATTACTTGTTCTGGGATAGTCCCTAACTTTGTTGGAGGTTTATCTTTAACTCAGTGTATGATTTGTGTACAGTGTGTGATTTGACCCCTTGAATGTGAAAACAAACCCGACAGGGAAGTGAGGTCAGCCGTTTTTGAAGGATATCTGATTGTACATACTTGCCCTGCAACTTGTTTAGAGAAGCAGACTAGACAACAGCAAAGATTGCACAGTTCAAAGGATGCCTACTGTACCAAGAAATTGCATGCAAATCTGGACCCCTGTAATCCCATGGCATGTACCCCAGAACCTTCTGTGACATCATAGGAGATTCTGTGTGGATTCTTAACAGTTGTGGGGACATTCCTGTTCTGTCTAAAACAGCATAAATAAATAAATGAAAACAAATTAAATCCTTCAGCTAGAGTTGCCTGTAAATTAGATGAAACGTTGATTCTAGCCAATGTTCCATCGCTGGCTTAATTTCTGGACTTGGCTGAACAAAATGTTAAACTTGATTATCCTCTGAATTAAGATCAGCCCATCCTTGTACCCATACATTTCAAGATCATTAGAGTAACATTTTTCCAACCTGTTGCCCACCAGATGGGTTGGTCTATAGCTTTCATCATTCTTGCTCATTAGCCTTGTTGGCCGAAGCTGATGGGAAATACAGGCCCATACCTCTGGATAGTAGCAGCTACGGGAAGGCTTCATTATAGAGAAATCATTAATATAAAAGCAGCCAATGCTTGAAAAATAAACCTGTGCAGTGATTTAGTAAGTGATTCTAAATGTGGTTAATGGAATTATTGAAAAGCATTAACAGCATTGGTATGTGAAAAAAAGTTTTAAATCTAAAGGCAAAGTATGGTTCAGAGGTCTATGAAGTTATCATGAAGCTGATGAAATTCCTGCACCTGCAGCTGTGCAGATAGCCACTAAATGCCCAAGTTTGTGCATGTGTAGGCAGATAAATGGCCTACAGCTCCCAGCATGGGCATACTAAGAAATGAAGGCCTTTTTCTATCTACACTTGTACAGGATTGTGCCTTAAATTAAAAATTCCATTATATATATATATATATGAGAACCATGAAAGGGGATCAAGATCTCATTGTGCTGCTGGTGTCTGCGCAAAAAGCTTCTGGGCCCAGATAAATTGCCCCATTTAAGAAAACTCCAAAGATAATATGTTGTTCATTACTGTTTCTGTTCTTGCCTTTCCAAGCAGGAAAATAATAATGTAAGAGTACAATCCTAAACACACTTAATTGTAATAAAGCTCAGTTGAAAACATGGCTCTGGTGCACTGCATGTACAACAAGTTCTCAAACAGTATTAATCCATACATATTGCTTTAAAACTTGTAATAACTTATGATCTATGTTTTTTTGTAAAGCTAGTAGACCTGAATTAAATCTTTGAATGTGCTATACTCAGTTTTTTACTTCCTATATTTATTTTAAAGGGCTGGGGGAAATGGACCCCTATTATTAAATAAACTCTACAGTAATAACTTGATTAAACATGCCTACTGCAATGCAAGACAGAATTCAGAGTTACCTACTTAATGGTTTTTTCCCCTACTATCAATCATTACTTGTAGCTCACAGCAATGGAAACGTAATCCAAAGGCCAATCAAAATGCGTAACAAAATGCTGCAGAAATGCTGTTCTCAGACCCCAAGGGGTTGATAGAAGGATACTTTTCAATTGTGACTGGTTTGGTGAAAACAGCAGTTGTTGTGGGAGAAGAATTCTTGGCTTCTAGCACAGAAGACTAAAGGGGTCAAGTGTAGGATGAGAGCCTTGGATTTACTGCTGGACTTTCTGCCATGATCCCATGCAAGCCTTTGAACTCGCCTCTTGCAAATTTCACCTTCATTTCACTGGGCCTTGTGCCAGCAATAGATCCAGTGGATTGTACGCTATATGGCTAGGAGAGAAAGCGTGTCGGATAATTTTGTATAAAGTTTTTCTCTGTGGCTTTGGACTTAGATAAGCTTTGTCAAATTCAGGAATGCGGTATCTGTTTTATCTGAAACATGGCCAGGAGCTTTTATATTAATACACAGTTCCTCTCACTTTGTGTAAGAAGTAGCACAGCATTCCAGACAAGAGAGTTAGTTTTCAGTAATGATATCCTTGCTGCAAATGATTATAAGAATTGAGTCCTAAATAATAGTATTGAGAGACGTTTCTCCCCTAAGAATGTAAGTAAAGTGAGTGAGTGTGTGTGTGTGTGTGTGTGTGAAGGGAGAGAGTTAGTCTACTATGTGCAGAATCTAAGTTTAGATTGTTTTCACACAGTCGTGTGAAAAGTGTCAGTATACTAAACAAAATTTGGGTTAATTAGAGACGACTAGGACAGATGTAAAGGATAAGAACTTTTAGCACAAAAATAAATTTCTCATTACTTCAGTGAATCATGAATAACATTTTCTGAATAAAGCAATCATTCACCCACTCTAAGTGAGAACTCTTTTGTTTGTAGGGAATTTCACTTCAGCCATATTAACAGTATAACTGATTATTGAGGAAGGAACACATTTTTTTAAAATCAAGCACAGCATGTATTTTTTGAAAATATGAAGCTACAAATGTCAAGTGCTTGTTTTTTCTTGTGTGTGTGCATGTGTGTAGTGGGAATAATTGGATTGTTGTTGCAATGGGTGTTCCCTGTGCAGCTGTGCATTTTCTAACAAGAGCAGAGGGGTAGCTAGTCAATGGCTAATCAAAGTAGGAATGGCTTTCATAGTCACATTCTCTTCCACTTAAGCCAGTCTCCTTTCCAACTTCCCCCAGTGGGAAACTGTAGTTTCCATGCAGCTTACAAGCCAGGATTTGAAGCTAGAATCTGATCTTGGTTTGTAAGTACGTATTCCTGGTTCAAGCATTGTGGGAAACCAGGGTTTAATAATGCCAAAACCAGGGCCACAAAGAGAGAAGGAGAAACTGCATAAGTACAACACTTATATCCCAGTTAGATAAATGATGGCTTATCAGATCAATTTTGTGATGTCTGAAGCCATCTAGTGTGTGTGAAGCAGGGGTCTCAAACTCAACTTACCTGGGGGCCGCTGGAAGTATTCCACCACTGCGGTGGTGGTGAGCTGCTCATCCCATGGCCGGCCCAGGCACCGCTGGCACTTTGAAGACCGCAGGGCCCCTCCCCCGTGCCCCACCCGTCCCAGCAATTGGCCCACGGGCCGCGAGTTTGAGACCCCTGGTGTGAAGCATTTGCCACCTGACTGCTTTTAGCAAATGTTATAGCTGCCTTTATACATGAATAGGTTGAGGGCATGCCTGGCGGTGTAGCCAGTCCCAGAAGTATGCCTAGTAGTAGATCTCCATACCTGATAGTTGCATAGTGTCTCCCCCAAGTGATTCAGGTGCGAAAGGGGCTTTTATGCACAACACAAGATGCAAGCACTTTAAAGCTGCCAGTAACTGTTGGCAAGTTTCAGTTCTGGGTTTTGCAGCTGTGTTTTTTCATGCCAACCTCGCCATTCATTGTGCCACCCCCTTAAATGGCCATTCCTGCCACTCTCTTGTGCCTGGAATAATCTGAATATGATATGCAAGTAGCAAAGTCCTCTGACCTTTGAGGGTATCATTTTGACAAGCTTCTGTGCTATGAGCTACAGAAAGAGTGAGTTGAAAGTATATTGACAGATGTGGGTCATGGCTGGACTTTCATTTAGTAATTTATTGCACTTTTAATTAACCTACCCAGTAACCCAAGTTCTTGAGGCAGTATAAAATACAAAATGCATATAATGCATAAAGTGAAACAGTGCATAAAACAACGGAAAACAGTAGAACTGGTTTTGATTTCCATTAAATGGATGTTTGTTCATGCTGGAGATTTTTGCCAGTATTGTATTTCCTGCAGTCCTGCGAGTAGGCAACTTTTTGGGACATGGGAACATTTGACAAGTTATGAAACTGCTCTAGGCACCACCACAAAATGGCTGCTATAGAAGACATGACAAAGGACAAGTAAGCTTCCCAAATGACTGAATACAAGGCAGAGGTAGAGTTTGATTGCCAACACATTAAACAACTTTGAAGCCATGGTTTTTAGTTTCAAGCAGAAAATAAACTATTTCACAGCAATCATAGTTGCGATTAAGAACATTTGTGATTTTTTAAAAGAGGTAATACACCTTTAGAGGTACCAAGGAAAGTGTCTATATCTTAGTATCCCCCAGTACCATGTTTCCTATTCTTGCAGCTGAGGATATTCAACAAGTTCTTTATAATATACTTAAAATATGGACTGCATAGACATGGATATCTAATAGATAGAATAACTGACCCTTATATTTGAAAACTAGACATATGTTTATTCCCAAAGTCTCTAAAAGATAAGTCAAAATTTTATTTCATTCTCTGATAGTAAAGCATAGCTTAAAACAAAAACACTATGACAGCCTCATGATCAGACATCTGTGTGCCAGATACACATAGTTCTGTGTGCACCACTGCTTTCTCTATTCAAAATGTTACATACTTTCTTTCAAGCAAATCCAAAAGGTAATCTGTTGGAGAAAATGATATATCAATTTTGGGAAAGCATTTTGTTGAAGAAGAATTCTTTTCTTGTTTCATATCATGGGTTTTGTTGAGACTGTGATTTACTGCTTAAGTAGCATGAATGCCATAATTATGTGTTAAAATATGTGTGCATATTCCTTTATTGTACAATGGTAAATAATGATTTTATTTTAGGCAGTAGTCCAATACTTGCCTACCTGGGAGTAACTGTTGTGAACTCCATGTGGCCTACCCCAGAATAGATATGTATATATTCCACTTAATTAGTCTTGGCTGCTTCTTTAGAAATAAAAGGATTTTTACAGTGTAGTTTTGTTCAGTTTTTTGTGGGATGTTGTGCATTTTGAAACTGGATTATTTTTGCATGACTGCACACAGTTCTTTTGCGACATGAAAAAGTTGCCTTCCTTATACCAGTCAGGATCTTCTTCTCTACTTCTCTAGTACTGCCCAGTATTGTTAACTCTGGATCTGCCTGCTAGTGGGTCTTCATGGTTACAAGCAGAGGCCTGAACAGGGGATGTCACGAATCAGCTGTGATGTTCTGCATACAAAGCATATGTTCTGCCCTGAGCTGTGGTCCCTATTGTCTCCCAGTCTATTCAGTGTTCCTTGTACTAGTACATAATTACTTCTCACTGCTGAGATCTCACATGTGTCCATAGACATATTTTTGGAATCTACCCAGTATGCTGCCCCTCTTAAGTTTTAATATTTGTGTTTTTTACAAACAGAGAGAGAGGGAGGGAGGGAGGGAGGTTGTGGGGGGGAGGCTGATAGTTTTCAAAGTAAAGCACTGACTTCCAGCACTGGTTCTCCCTTTTTATTGATTTATTTACTTTCCTACAGTATACCTTCCTAGGTAGTTAGTGTTTTGTGACCACATCCTCCATGGTAGCCATTTTGTGAATGGAGAAGCCCCCACTGCAGCCATTTTGTCAAAGTGCTCATGGCATGCTCTCAAAATACAAAATTAGCTCACTGAACCAGAAACAGGGACCTCTGCCATAAGGAATAGTTTTAACTGATGTGATAAACCTGTGTCAAAAGTGTAACCCTTTAGATTCTGAATGGAATCTGAAATAGTTGTATACATTCATTTCCTTCCTATAGAAAAGTAGATGTTGGCTCTTTTCTCACACTCTAATTTTGACCACATAGAGTTTTATCTACAGATTAGCTTCCCAGATGCTTTTGTAGTTTGGGTTTTGGGGACTGAATCAGGAATGCTTGTAGCATTGAGAATTAAATTATTCCAATCATAGTTTGGGAAACAATCTGAACTGGCACTTTGGGGGTTTGTAGAACTTTGACTTCTTGTTCCCTCTTTGAACTGCAGATCACTACTTTAGATTTAAATTGTTTGGAATTCTAAAGTCATCTGTTGCATTTCAAAGAAGAAGTGGGTGTTGTGGGAACTTCTACTTGAAAGACAAAATTCTAAAGCTCCTTGACACATGGAATTAGGCCCTGTACACACATTATGGCATCAGCATAATTGCTGCCATGATGGCAAACTATGTAGATGTCTATCTGTGGGGGAAGCCATTCTTGTAAAACAGATTAATGTGACCCTGGTCTCAGTTTGGACAGCCCATGTTCTGAGACCCAAACTTTCTGGAATATGCACAGAGGAATCCAAATAGACTTTAGCTTTCTAATGATATTAGCCAGTGCTGTTCATTGCATGCAACAGTTGTGCTTCAGCATGAACTTCTTTGATACCAGAATAATCAAGAAAGAGTAGTCTTTGGAGTCTCCTTATGTTTTTGTTTAATCATCTTCTAAATCCTCATACTTGAAACTTCCATTTTATCAAAATGTATGAATAGTGCTCAGTATTACTTAATTTCATTCCATGCACAAGATGATGTTGACACAGCTCTCCATGCACAAAATGATGTTGACACAACTCTATTTTCTCACCTGGATTGCAAATATATTAGGTAGGTCTTGTTTTAAGTGGGGGGAAAACAACAGCAGTACACCTGGCCCTGAAACAGAGTTTGCCATGTTTAACTTGGATAAGTGCTCAATAAATTTTACAATATAAAGTGATGGAAGAGTTAGGTACTGTTGACATTGATGTTTACAAGAGCTAAGGGTTGTACACTGTCTTGGTATTCAAGTAGCTAATTTAAGAAATCAACATCTTGGTCTGTGCAAGTTGGCTGAGGCATTGGAAGAATGTGTCCGAGTTGGGATTAGCCCCCTGATGCGTTCTTTCAAGGCTGTTGTTCTTCATTTCATGCGGCTGTTTCTCCTTTTATCTGAAGTCTTTGCTGGCTGCTCAGTGGAAGGGCTGGCTCAGTTACAGTCTGTTTGCTTGGACATTTGCAGGAACTGTAACACTAGCATCAAAAGCTTAGGTGGTACTGCCCTCTGCAGTTGTCAGCTAATTTGGAATTTTACCAGATATGACTCCCCCCAACTTTTTCAGTGGTTCTGTGTGTGTACAAATATAATTGAGATAGTTAGCTGGCTATAGATATAAAGTATCTATGTTACTACTAGAGGATTCTAAGTATGACCTCTATAAAATGTGCTTCTAGCAGGCTTTCAAAGTAATATATTTATATTCACTGGCATTTTTTCAGCAGAAAACTCTTTTTAAATGAATTGGGATTTTTTCCACTGACTCCCAGAGTTTGCTTGGTTTAAGGGTGTTATGCATGGTCTCTGGTTTCTACACCAGAACATCTGGTTCCTTATAAATAGAGTGAGCTTGTGTAATACAGACTGAACAGAGTTCTGTAATCTCTAACCACAGGTTCTTATGCACAGTGGGCATCGTTTATGATCTCTCTTGGAGCAATGTCCTTCATCTGTTACATGTAATAAACAATTATTTTTGTTCTGAATTTAAAACTAAATGTGTTTCATTCATTCAGATGCATCAGAAGAGGTATATACACAAAAACAGACGGCTACACTGGTTCATGAGTAAAGCAACCTTGCCTATTAAATGTGCAACCTGGTCATCATTTTTCCCAGTGATATGGGATGACCTTTATTTTTATTTAAATTGTACTATTCTATATTTGCATTTATAGCATATGGAAACTTAATGCAAATGGTTGTCCTCTTTGCTCTTCTATTTCAGTGATGCATTTCTTCTTTCTAGCAGTGTTTAACTGGCTACTCTGTGTGGGTATGTGATTGCAGGTTAAGGGAGCAGTAGAAGTAAGTAGGTAAAGATGTAATCCTGTTCACATTTAGACAGAAACAAGTACTACAACTCCCAGCATCCCCTAGGCTCATGATTCGTTACGACCATGGTGGGGGTTGTAGGACTTTTTTCTATCTGAATAGGCACAGAATCACTGTCTAAGTCTTCCCACTCCTCTCTGTAAGTCAGGGTGGAAATCTCTCTGTCTACAGAGTGGGGTAAAATGTTTATATTTACATATACATACATGTGTATATAAGTGTTGTTATTAGAGGGTCTTTTTGTTGTTGTCAGAAGATGAGTGGATTTTGGATGTAAAAATACAAGCCAGAGCCATTAAAATTAGCACAAGCATTGCCATATATTTCAGAAGGAAATGGATTGCACAATTTATGGCGTAAACATGCATTGGTTGCTATAAATTGCTCACTAGGAATCTGTAAATAATAGATGAGGGGCTTTTTTTTTCTATCCTTCTCTCCACCTCTGTTCCGCTACTGCATATATATCATGATTCAGTTTGGGCACCACCGTAGATATTACAAACATATTCTTTATTTGACAGTCATATTTGGCACAGCAAATCCTATTTATCCCCAGTTACTTCTGGTACACTGCACTCTGGTTTGTTCTCTGTAACAGCATTTGATTATGGAGGCTGGAAGTCAGATTGGAGCCTAGACAAAAGAAACTTCTGGTCCTGTCCTTTGATTTGTAATAATCTGAAGATGGACTTCTTTGTCAGGGCATTTCTTTTTCTCAGCCTTTGTGCCTTTCTTTTCACCTTTGCGAATCCTTTCTGGAGGGTGAGGATATAAGAGAGGGAGATTAAATGCAAAGTAGCCACCCTTATGGCTTCAGCTACAGCTGGTATAATAACATTTTAGCACTTCTGCAGTAATGCTGTACTAGCCTGTATTAATTAATCATTTGACAGTCATTACCAAAGTTTGTGTTGGCTAAGTCCTTAAAAGCTCACTTTCATTATCCAACCTTTTCTGTTTCATGAGCTTATTCCCCGCTTCTCCCTGGCTTTAAATACTAATCCTATATTTATTCCTTCACATTCAATCATTTTTCCAGGGTGGTGGGTTTCCCCCGTGTGCTATTAGAACTCTTTGAAGTGCAGATGTTTCTCTGTAATGTTCTTACCACCCTCAAAGCTTGGCACTGTGATGACCTCCTTCTGGCTAGACATCTTCTCCGCCTTCTGTATTTCATATACCTACATCATTGAGTCTTATAAGATGATGTGAAAAATCAGTTGTACAAAAACTGGGTTTGGTCAGATGTACTCCTTCAGTGTAAAAGCAGTCTGTGCTTGGCTTACCTCTGGCACTAACTTCTGCACTAAACAGTGACATGATTCAGGGACTTCATTAGTGTTTAGGTCAGGGACTCTAGGGAATGAGTGTTGGAGGTGTTCTTAGGAGTGCATCCTTAGGCTAGCGGAGTATAAGAAAAAATGCTAGAACGGCAATGAGAGCACCAGCAAAGCCAGTAAGATACAAAACAACAACTGAAGAAAACACATTTTCCATGAATTATGGAGAGGAGGGATGATTTTGTATTTACACAAAATGTACACACACAAACACACAATTTTATATGTACACAGAATTAATAACCACTATAGGACTGTCAAATTTGTTTTATTTTTCTGAATCAAGGTTAAAGTGCTTGACTTGCTCATAACAATGGGATTTGCTACACATTTCATTTATTTCAAGGAATAAAGCATAAAGTATATTGAACAAACTTAATGTGTTTAAGGCAAGTTCTGTTAACATTCTGAGAAGTTCAGTCTCACAGTATATTTTACTAGTGAGTTCTAGCTCCCACAGTTACATTTTGAGAACACTGATTTCTGTGTTGTGCCTTCATACAGTCTGCACACTGGCATTTGTGTGAATTCCAACTTTTTATGAACAGGTTTAGAATTCATAAGATTTTCATTGAGCAAAATGATGGATTTGTGTTTCAATAAAAATCTTTAACATGTATCTGCTTATAAACAAGCTTCATTTAGCAGCGGACAAAGAAATTTCCCCTGTTAGAGCCAGAGGTTTGCAAGAAACTTAACAGTCATCCAGACTAATCCCAGCAGCATAACTATTGTGACTAAAGTGTGATGTATTGCCTTTTATAATCCTTTTAAAATATGCATATATTAATATATTGAATTAATATTTTAGGTATGCATATTTTGAATCTATCATGTTAGCAACTTTCATCTAAATTCTTACTGTAGTGTTATGTGATTCTGCTGCCAGATTATTTGTTCATGCTGAAAACACTGTCAAGGAATGTTCTTCAAGGTTTAGCTTAATGTGCATTAGCAGTGCAGTTTGTACACAAAAATACAGAGAGAGTGGGTTGTCAGAGACTAGTTAACCATCTGGGCTATAGCCCAATTTTGTGAGCAGCTTCCATTGACTTCTTTCATTGTGGATTCTGTAGAGCTTGAGAAAAAGGCATTATCTCCAACCAATATAAGAGAACTGTATTCTCAAATAAGCTCTATTTGATATGCCAAACATTTATGAATAACCTCTTGGATGTATGGAGATACCTTTAACAGCTTCACCAAAGGAGAGGGTGAGAAAAGCAGTATGGAAAGGCTTCTAATATTCTTTCAGGTAAAAATATATATAGACTTCCAACTCTTAATGGCCATATAAGTAATCCTCAGCTGTGGAGAGACCAGGGTTGGCCACAAAACTCAAAGTTTTCAGTGGGTAATGGCTCAGTCATTTTTTCTGTTTAATTTTCTGCATGTCTGTCTCAAAGCAAAAGGCAAGTATTGTATTGATTAGTTACTGCTCTATGAAGGGGGAAAGAACAATGTGCAGTTAGTCATATTCTGCAAATTTTTAATTAAGTGTAGTATCTGATAGCAGTAGAAGTGAAATGCTCCTGGGAAAAACCTTAGAATAACAGATTATAATTTTTTCATGTTTGACCACACTTTTGAGTTTCCCAGCTTTGGTGACAGTAACATTAGTGCCTTTATTGATTTTTTTTTAGTATTAATTCTTTTAAAATACTTAATGTCCTAAATGAGAGCACCCTGAAGTTAACTCTGAACAGATAAGTTAATCATTTATGTATCTGAGTCAAGACAAATAAAGAGTCAAGTGCAGATATGTGCCTGCAAAAGGAGGCTGCAAACACTGACTTCCCTGCTATGCTGCTCTCTCTGTCAGTCCCCAGATCTCTCCAGAATGTTGGTCTGGTGATAGTGCTGAATACAATGAACTGTGTGCTATTGGGATGGCAGGAAGATTACAGAAAATCAGGCAAAGGTATGAGTGGAGAATAAGGTGCATTTGCAAAATTTTTAAAACGAATCTCCCCTTCCTCCTCAGCTCACAGCCTACTCCCATTCTGTGGGGTCCCTCAATTTTTGGGTGAGTGTTGGGAGGAGGAGCCCCAAGGAGCTGACCAGGAGAGAAGGGGACAGGATATTCAACTTCTGTCCATCTCCTTCTGTGGGCAGATACCTGGGTGTAGTACCAAATGCATTCAAGTGTCTTGTAACCAAAACTGCAAAGTATATAAATACTGAAGGCATGTACACCAGCTATCTTTCATATTTAATATACTTTAATATAATATATACAAACCTTTATGAATTGAAAGGGAATTCGCCTGAGAAACAGACACATTCGGATAACATTATTTCAACTTTGCAAGATGACACATCATTTTATGAGGTATATGTGCTCTGTTATATAAACAGGCACATCTTCTTAGAGACCTATATATGAGAGAACAGGGAGCTCTAGAGAACAGGTGGGATGATTCCAGTCTTGCATAGAATTCCCTCCCTTCCTGGAATCATCCTGGACCACTTGTATGTGTGTTTCATTCACGAATTGAGTTAATATTCTGTTAAATCTCTTAACAGTTAAGGCAGGGTGACAAGGTGTGTCCTTTCAGGTATTATTTATTATTCTTACAACATGTATATACTGCTCCACATCTGAACAGATTCCAGAACAATGAACAATTAAAAAATAAAACCCCATTTGGAAACAGAATTTCAGTAAAACATAAAGGTAAAAGGTAAAGATTTCCCCTTATCATTAAGTCCAGTCATGCCTAACTCTAGGGGGCGGTGCTCATCTCCGTTTCCTAGCCGAGGGAGCCAACGTTTGTCCACTGACAGTCTCTGTGGTCATGTGGCCGGCATGACTGAACACTGAAGTGCACGGAGCGCTGTTACCTGCCCACAGTAAAACATAGAATATCACTAATCAAACAAGGAAGACTTCTTAGAATAAACCTGTCTTCAGGAAGTGCAGGAAACAGCACAATGTTTGTTAAGGTGGGGAGTTCCACAGAAATGGAGCTGAAGGCTCTTGTTTTGGTGGACTCCAATCAGGCCATAGGTGCATGAGGTTGATAAGGGAGAAGGCGCTCTCAGGTTTCCTTGTTTCAACTTGGTTAGAGCTTTATACACTTGTACCAAAGCCTTAACTCGATAGTTAATATGCAACCTGTGCAGTTCCTCCAGGAAAGGAGTTGCAGGCTGAACGCTCCTGACAATGGCCAAGCTGCTGCATACTGCATTATTTCTAACTTCCAGACCAGTTTTGAGGGCAGCCCCACATAGAGCACACTGCAGTAATCTAGTCTTGCAACAATTAGTACTTATACCATGGTGGCCAGGCTTCCTCTATCCAGGAAAGACTCAAAGTGGTAAAAAGCACTCCAGGATGATGTTGGACCACATAAGTCATCATTCCTAGACAGTATAAGCAATAGTGAGGGATTTTTTGCCCTCCCACCCCCTGAGATTGGCAACAGAAGCCCTCCTCTGGGAACCCTCTGTGAAAGTTATTAGGAGACAGAGTACCCGGAGGAGGGCCTTCTCTGCAGTGGCACCCCGACTATGGAATGCGCTCTCCAGAGAGGTCCGCCTGGCGCCGTCATTATATGTTTTTCGGCGCCAGGTTAAGACCTTTTTATTTAATCAATATTTTAATAAGTTTTAATATTGAATTGTATTATTGTATTTTATTAACTGCAGCCAGAGTGGGTCATCAGTTTATTTATGCTGTTAGCCATCCAGAGACGTTAGTAATTGGACGGCATACAAATTTTATAAATAAATGATCCAAGTTGAAGAAAATCCGGAGAACTACATGTTCCCCATCCCCATGCAGAGTATTAAAGGCATATCTAAAGAGACAAAGATAAGGACGAAGTATATTAAGTTACCTCACAATGCACTCGTACTTTCAGCTCCTACAATTGGTTGCAATCAATTTTACTTACAGGGGAGCAAGAGAATATGTACATGTCTTGGGTGTATGAAGAATATATTTGAATGCCAGCTAGGTACTTTTTTCCTTGTCATTTGAGACCACCCATCAGTGTGTGAGGTATCACTTTACCACAGCCACTCTTGGTTATAACCCACATTATTGATATCCTGTTCTAAGCTCACTCATGCTGGCTGTCTAAACTCTTCTACAATTTATCTTCATTTCTTAAAACTTAATTATTCCTTAATATCTGAATTTGAGTCTTTTGATTTCAGCTGTTATCATTTAACAACTTGTGTCCTCCTAAAAGACTGAGCTTTTACTGTGCTATGTAGCTGAACATTTATTTTGTACAGCTTATTTTTCAGCTGCACCAGCAGACTTCCTTCACTCAACACCCCAGAAAAGTCTGTTCACAAGCTCACGTCTCTGTTCCTACATCTCTTTGTTCTCTGACATCGTGTTTTTGCTAGCTTGTTTCCGCATTTGCGTATTTATAATACTAAATCATTTCATGCAATAAAATGTTCTTTACTGCACCTCCTGATAGATCATCACTGCCTGTGGACACACCTGAAGCCAAAATGAAGGTGGGAGGGGTAGAATCTGTGAAAGAGAGACCTGCACAAAACGTTGAAATATTGGAGTGTTGCTTTACAGTTGCCGAAAGCTATTAATTACTGTAATAGACTCCCCCTGGTCCAAAAGCAGGGACAAGCACCGCATCATGATAATAGGAAATCATGGCAGCAGAGTGTAGTGAACTAGAAGAATCCCTTTGTTGACTGCAAGGAGTAACACAGGCTACGGAAAAGAGGGAATTGGGATTGGATGACATGCATCACAGAGTAAGACTGCAATCCTATGCAAGTGTCAACAGACAAACTATAGACCTCTCTTCTGTCTAAGTTTGCATAGGATTGTGCTTTAAGTGTCATTTGAACCCAGTCCCTCTCCCAGACAAACCTTTTAGCATGAGCAGGACTAATTTCTCCCTTTCAGCTGTGACTCACTTGCATCACAGTTGCTGCTGCTGTAACAGTGGATTTATGGCTCACTTTTCATTCTTGGGAGGAACCCAAGGAAGCTTACATAGCTCAGTTTTATCTTCACAACAATATCCCTGTGAGGTAGGTTAGGCTGAGTGTCCATGACTGGCCTGAAGTCATTCATGACCTCCTCCTATTCAAAGACACCATGTTTGTTTGTTTTCTTCTGGGAGAACCCCCAAATGATGTAACAGTAGCAAGCATGCTTAGGAAGTAGGGTGGGAATAGTTCTGATCATTCACTGGGTGGGCTTGAGGGTCATGTGTCTTGTGCAAGAAGTTAAGACTCTCTGTGGCTACTAGTCATGATGGCTGTATCAGAGGTAGTTTCATGCCTCTTAGTACCAGCCACTGTGGAACATGAGCAGGAAGAACTTTTTCCACGTATTTTGCTATGGATTTCCCACACCATTCTGTTTGGGAACAGAATGCTGAAACTGATAGTGTGCTTTAGAATACACAATATATGGAAATGATCTCTTGCAAACATAACACACTAAAATCCCCATATAGCTCTGCTCATTTACATAAAAAGCCATAACCAGTTTGGGGCCAGGAAAGACTGTCTCCTCTCATTTGAACCTGCCTGTAACTGATAATCTACTTTGGAAGCCATGCTCTATGTCTTACCACCAAGAAAGGCTATGGTAATGAGAATGCAGAATAGTGGAACCACAACTGTGAACCACAACTTTTAGAGAAATTGGACTGGCTTCTTTTATTTTGTTAGTTTTATGTAAGCCTTTAAAATGTTTTTCTTCTGCATGGTATTAAATGGTTTTAAATATAATTAGTCCAGCTCTATGCTTCTTAAAGATGGGTTTCTCTTGTTCTGTTATCTCATTGTTCAATTTTTTTTAAATCATAAGTTGCCTGGAAAATCCTTGTAGGCTGAAAGATAATTTTCTAAATAACTAAATTCCTGGCTGACACTATATAGAACTCGTGTATGTGTATATGACAGAGAGCGAGTGAGAGTTTAACTTATAATTTTATTCATTTTATTTTTCGCCAGTAGGAAAATTAAAACTCTCCTTTATAATACTCTCCTAGGTTTCAAATGTAGTGAAGAAGAGAATGAACAGCCTTTGTATATCCCACTAATTTAAAAACAAAGCTGAGTATGACTCTTGTGTATCACATTGACCTATATTTTTTTCATCCATAATTTTGTTATATAAAATATAACTTGTTTGTATTTTTACTTTTTTGAATGTTCAAAAATTCTTAAAAATGGGGATTGTTCTGACATGCCTCTGCACTCCCTGTTTCATTTCAAGCAAATTTCTAAGTATTGCTAAATATTTAAAGCACTTTGTAAAGTTTCCTGTCTGGTCCTAGGGATTTCCTTCCTTTTATCTTCTTAAGCATGCTTTACCTTGTTGCCACTCATAGGCTTTGTTCAGGAGACTTCTACTTTTGCTAAGTATTTGCATTTTCTACATTAAAGACAGAATTTTTAAAAGCTTTCATAATCTCTTCGTCATTTATCATACCACAGTCATAAAACTTGTTTTGTTTTGCCCTTTCCCTTTAAACCACATGTCCCATTTCCCCCCATTCCTTCATTTTCAGATTTTTACACATCTTTGGTAGTGTTTGAGTGCAGAATGTTCTGTATTCTTGCCTTCACATTCACTGAGAAGTGAATACCATTTGCAAGTGAGATTCACTGAGTTACATTTCTGCCATTTTAATCTCTACTTCTGCTTTGTTTTGCACGTCTTGTTTCATACTCCAACCAACTTCATATTACCCTCTCTTTCACTTTTTGATTGCCCTGTTGAGCAAAGAAAGCTGTTTGTTAGCATAAGATTTTAACTGTAAAAAAAGTTTTGTTGTGTGTGTGTAGTGGGGGGGGGCGCGACATTTTTTTCTTTTATGGTTAAACTCAAGTGCAAACGGGTCATCGTGCTGTTGGATGATTCATGATAGGACTTTTTTGTTCCAGTTTTGTAAAACATGTCTCTTAGTGATTGAATCCTGTCCTGAGCCATCTGTATTGACAATCGGATAGATCTCAAAACAATGGGAATGTAATGTAGTTATATTAAGTACATTCTCAAACTTCAAACTTGTCTCTAGACCAAGATCTACTTTTCTGTTTCTGTAAGATTTCACACATATATTGCTCGTCATAGTAAGGAGGGCATCGCTTGAATACCAGTATCCTATATTACCTCCTTTAAACATACTTTTTAAAAGTTATAGATAAATATGAAAATGTATGAAGCACTCTGAAAAGCAGCATGATTCTTTAACCAAGTAGTAAACAGGATTGGAAGAACAGCAAAGGGCAGACTTAACTTGGCACATAAATGGCAACCGTGATGGTTGAGGACTGTGATGAGAAATCTGTGGAACTCGAGATGCTGCTGGACTTCAGCTCCTATCAGCATGTCCAGTGGTTGTGTGTGGGTTTGTTTCTTCTTCTTTTTTTGCGGGGGGGTTGGTCTAAAAAACATTTCTGGTCCTGGATTAGACAGATTAATGGAATATCTCAGCAGAAATTTACTGTGATAGCTGTGTGAAACCTCCACATTCGGAGGTGATACTGAGAAGAAATTAAGGAAAGCTGCTTCCTTCATGCCCTGTTTTTAGTTTTCCCAGAGCATGTACTGGCCCCATATAGTAAGCATAGGTTTAGCTGTCAGTGTATTCGCATGTTTGTTCAATTTGGCTTCTGCAGGATGAGTGGTGCATGAATGTTACTGTGGAGAGGCAGGAGGTCAGTGCTAAAGCACATGTGTTGCATGCCAAGGATAGCAAATTCAATCCCTGGCATCATCATGTAGGGCTTAAAAGCCTAGAGAAGTGCTGTCCATCAGTTGCGACAGTATTGGATTAAATGGACTAAGGCCCGATCCTAACATGTTCCTGTGTACCATAACAATTATAGGAACAATGTTTTCTTACGTTCTAGTTGTGTGTCCCTGGTTCATGAGAACTTGGGAAATGCATACAACTATGTGGCAGTATAATAGGTCAACTAAGAAAAAAATGCTAATTTAATAAATCTATTTCTGCCAAGTTTCTAATTCTTTAAATAACATGTTTTCTGAGAAATCATGCATACTAATTCTTTGCTCTCTTATTAAAATATATTGGTCTGTAGCAAAGTCTAGTATCTACTTTGCCTAGGACCATAACATTCCTCTTCTGTGACCCACAACTCTGCAGAATGAATATCTGTTTCCAGATAGAACAGTTGTGAAGTTAAACAATAGTACTACTTGAATCCTGAGTGTTGAGAACATTCTAGAAACGAGGACTGATAGTTAATTGGGTAGAACAGTGTTTCTCTGTGAGTTGGAAAATAAGCATCCCTTCCATTTGGTTGGCAGTCTAAATGTTCATAGTTTGCACAATAAGTACAATATACACGACCTATTGTGTCATATTCATAATGTTTGACCTCTGAAGTCAGCTATTTTGCCTCTAGTTCATTCTTTCAAACAGAATAGCAGGCTTAAATAAAGAGTCATTGATTCAGTTTTAAAGGATGTTGAATGTACAGATTTTACATGCCTGTACATTTGTATTAAATCCAAAATTCATCTTAAGCATGTTATTTTAACGAACATTTACATTGTAATTGGAGCAGGTCATCATAGAAGTGAGCCCAACTGAATTCAATGAAACTTACTTTGTCTATTGATTGCTGCTTAAGGGCTAAATCCTGTGCAAGTTTTGACAGAAAAAGGGCTAAAACTCCCAGTGTACTTAGTGAGACATGTTATCTGTCTAAAGTTGCATGGCACTGTGCCTTAAGCCATTGAATCTTTTGAAATTTTAAAAAATGTATTTTTTACTTTTTAAAAATATCCCTTATTTAAACAAAAACAAAAACCTTACATCCTTGCTGCGATGTAGCCTGTAAGCTTCTGAAATTACTAATTTGTTCCTAAAAACACTATTATTATTAAATATTTCAGTCAAACTTTACACTGCCTAGTCTGATTTAGGATTTTTGAACATAGTTGGTAATGGTAAGCAACATAATGAAAAGTTAAAGACTTGTAATTTTTTGTTCACAACAGATTTCAAGTCTTCTCCTTTGCTGTTCTCTGTTCCATTCAGTAAAATTCTGAATGTGTATTACTTGCTTAACAAAATGGTTCTCAGAGAAGGGAAATCTAATGCTTGATCTGAGCATTTCTGTGCATGGCATAACTTGTCCTTTGAATGCAAGCAGTTGCCAAGAAAGCAATCGCGTCATACATTTCATAATTATAGCAGTCTTCAAGGGATTTTTTTTATAGATCCTTTGATCTTATTTGTCTGTGTTTGCTCTAGCCACCAACAGTAATTGCCATCTGATGTATCATAAAGATGTGATCATTATGAGAATAAATAGAATGTGTTTTGATAAGTATACAGGATCTCAGTGCAGCAAAGTAGTACTTTCTAAAACTCAATGGAAAGCCCATCAAATGAACTGACTGAGGCTGTTGTGGTTGTGATTTTTATAGGAGTGTGAATCTAAGTTGGGAGAACCAGCCAGAGGAGGGCTCTGGAATCAATGCGGGACCCTAGAGGTGAAATTGAGGAATGAAATTTGGTGGGCATAAGTGCAGGCCCTTGGGGAGGCCAACCTTGGTGGGAGTGGAGATTAACATGGCTTATACTTAATGGTTGTATCATTTGTCTTGCATAAAAAATTGCTCAGAACAGCAACACACACCAGTTTGTAGCAAGACAGAATACCTTTAAATGTTTTTGTTTATCCTTAACTGTGTGTGCAGCATCATTTTCAGACCCATTTTCAGTGACCACTCCATGCTTGTTATTTACTGCTACTTAATGCTGTTGCTTATAGTTTTGTTTGTTGGCTTGCTTTTAATTTCTTGCTTATACATTGTTTTATCTGAACCGGGAAGCCACCCCATCGTTCTGCGTTAGCAAAGTTCTAACGCGGAGAAGGATGCCTTAATTGTGTGCAACATGCTTTTCCTGCGCCATTGGCAATCTTTCTCCCAACTTTCTCCTCCCATGTGCTGGGAGTTTGTTGCAGCAGCATGTCCTCTATGTGAGAGCTCAGTGGAGTAATCATTATGGGTGGCAGGAGTGGCAGCAGCTGGAACTTGACAGGGCTTCTTCTTTTCTTGGACCAAAGTACACATACTTCAATCCAGTTTAGACAAATGTAGTTGCTGGCCAGAAGCTGTTTTCTACAGCCACATTGAAAGGCTTCCAACATAGTTTTTGTGAAGGCTGAGGAGGCAGCACTCTGTGGGAAGGTAAGGCGCATGGAAACAGTGAACAGGTTTGCTGCAGCAGGCAGGTTGTTGAGGCACCATGGCCATATGCTCAATCCACTACACCCCCCCCCCCCAAATCTAAAGGCAAGTAAGATCCACCTTGTCTAATAGTAGGGCTGGGTTTGGCTTAATGAGTGGAATCGGGAAGAAGAATGGAGTTGGTGAGTTCAGCACGTATGGGAAAAGATGGGGTGAGAGAAAGAGGGTGAACAGGAAGGTACAGAACAAGAAAAGAGGCCAAGAAATGAGAACATTATTAAACTGAGCTACATGTAAAGGTATGGTATGATTGGCAACAGAATGCCAAAGCCAGTGCCAGCTGGGCTCAAGGGTGGATTTGGTGATGATGGAAGTAAAACCCAGTGGGATAAAAAATACAGTAGCACATAGTGCTTCTGTAATAGACACAATTAGGAGCCTTAACCAAGAAAGGGGTAGGAGGGAAATAGCAACAGTAATCCAATTCCTATCTGGGTTTTTTGAATGTTTGGAAATCATTTATGTGTTAAAATATATCTAGTTTACCCTTTCTTTGAGGGAAGGGCAGCCCCATAGATGCCTCCGATGCCAAATTATTCTGGCTAGCCCTGACATGACAGCAGGGAGGCATTTGAATGCCAGAGGATTATGCTAGAAGTTGTGGCATGCCTTTTAAAATGAGGGAGATGGTATTATCTAGTTGAGCATTTTTCTGTTAGATTATGCACAAGGAAGTTACACTGATCTAATTTGACTAGATTGAAAAAACAAGATATTAAGAAATTGTCAAAGGTCTATTTACTACAATGCATACATGCATGCACACACATATACACAAACAGTGTAATTTTGATTCGTCTGGTTGCACTACCATTTCTATGAATGAATTTGCTATGTGACTATTCAGACATTAGGCAATTCATTCTTTTCCTGTTATTTTTAAAGGTGTGATTAATGAGCAAGTTTAGGTTTTAGTATAGTTTTTATTTCCTTAACTCTGTGTCCTGGCTTTCTTTAATGGTAAAGCTATAAAATGTTCTCCACTTTTTATCTTTGAGGTTTGCACTAAGTTTATATAAATAACCTTTATATGTTCATTGCTAAATCAGCAAGAGGAAAAAAGCATTGAAATGAAAAAATAAATGGTGAAATGTCTTGCTTAAGTTGATGATCAACATAATAAACATAGATATTACTTAAAGTAACTTGAGAGTGTAAGATCTTCAGTGAAATCAAAGTACATATTACCCATTTTTGTCCTGATACCCTTTTTCAAGTGATATTTCCATTGTAAAAGCCTTGTATTTTCCAAACAGTGAATACACTGTATTTTGTACCTGGGAACACAGACTTTTCCCTTCCCCTAATATATTAACTGCTACATCAATTCTTATGTGAGATTGCATGACAACGGCCTTCTTCCTGTGTCATAACTGTCTAAGGTTTAACAACTCTTAGGTAGTTTGCGTGTCCAGGAGTGAGTAAGCACTCTGCCTCCTATCTGTACCTTAATTTTTTTCTTATTTAAACAATCCAGGCTCACCCATTTTCTGGATTGTCTTTCATAACCTGTGAAAATACAAAGAGGCCTGGAGATTTCACCTGACAACAGATAATAACTTGTTTGGAAATCCATGTGATCCTATGCATATCTACTCAGAATTCACTGGAGCTTACTCCAGTATACTGGATACAGTGGCCACCATAAGCACGCAGCCCCCTCAGGCTACTGCCTGCTAGACGGAAGCTTCCAGCCTCAAAGCTGTGGAGCATCCAGTGCCCTGCTGGGATGCTGCTGGCAGAGCAGAAGACGTGACAGGTGATTTCTAACTCTGCTAGATGGAAAAGAGAGGAGAGGCCATAGGATAGAACTTAGCCTCCTTCATCCCCTTTCTATCCACCTGAACTCCTTGCTTCTCTCTTTACCTCTCCCTGACTTGCATTAGCAACCTTGAAGCATCTGCCTTAGCCCATTTCACAGTAGCTGTGAACGGGCAACAGGAGAGGCAGAAACCCTCTTCCCAAGGTTGTAGCAGTGCCATTGGCCTTGGGAGAGGGACTCTGAAAAAACCTATGGTCTCTGAGGTCTAAGGATTGTCCTTCAAAGGACTTAAGTGAAGTCTGTGGGCAGGTGTGGGTGTGGTGGTAGTTTAATGGCAACTCTTCCATGAAAAAAATCTGACCAGAATAGACCCATTTCTATAGAAGTTACAACACATACTCCATACCAAGTAGCCCTTTTCTAATATAAAATATATTTACAGAAGGAAGAGCATTAACAGCTAGGTAGGGTTTAACTATTCACATTGACCATAACACAGTGACAGTTTTCATACAAATGACCACTGAACCCCACCTTTCATTAACAGGTTCAAATGCATTTCGAGATTTGCAAAATGCCATCAGTTTGACCTATAAAGAAAATCCCACAAGTCCCCCAGCCATTCTTGTATCTCATTTCATGACTAGGAACCACGTGCCTTTAATAGTACTAACAACTATTCCATACACAATTTTGTAACTTTTTCTTTTATAAAATTAAGTGTGCTTATATTGTTGTTACAGAATTAATGATGGAAGCTGCCAAATATTCAGGGGTAGAATATTGTCAGATGTAGGTTTACTGGATGTAGCTTTAGAGCCAGACTACATGTAATGTGAATCATGTTGCTGAAGGTTAGCTTCTTTACTTGAGTGTAAGGAAGGAAGGAAAAGCTGGTTGAGACTGCAGCTACCACCCATGAGATTGTGACTGCCACTGACTTTTCCCTTCTCCTGATGGTTTCCCCAGTCCCTTCCTACACTGCATCAATTCACTCCTCCCCTCCATTGCAAAGTGGTCCTAATCTCAATCATATTTTTACACTAGAGTAAAGAAAATAGTAATTCTCAGCAATGCACTGTGCAGTCAGCGTAGTATGTAGTCTGGCTCACAGAGATGTTTTTTCCTGTTATAAACTTAGTCAGAAAGTAGCGCTGTTTCCTGGGGTATCCTCTGAAGACTCCCCAACCTTTGGATAGGGAAAACTTTTCAAGCAATATAGAGACTGCTACAGGAGGGAAAGTTGAAAAGCCTTTTTGTTTACATGGAACACTGCCAGTGGCACTTTGAATCCTGGTATTCATCTGTTGTGATTTTTCTTTAATTTTACCACTGATTCTGAAAGGGATAGACATGGAGCTATTCCAGACATTAAACGCAAAAGTATATTGCAGTTGTTTTTTATACGTGTGCGTTCTGTGCTGTTCACTCCCTAGTGTTCCTTGCTGAAAAAGTCTGTTATGCTTTTGCTTTGTATCTTTTCCTATATACTAAAAGGTGTGAGGGTGTTTTTAAATCCTCACTCATGTGTGCAAATGAGCCCACAAGTAAATAACTCACAAAAATGTTTGCTTACCTGCTTCTCCAGTTGTGTCTCAAACTTTTCTTTGCTAGTTGCAAAAAAGACCAGTTATATGGGCTTCATGTGACCTCAGGAGTCCTTGGGGGTTGAGGATTTACAATGAAGTCGCCTTGCTGAAGCTAATTGTGTCTTGGTTTGGCTAGTGCCTGAACAGGAGACCCTGTGGGAACCCCACGTATATTGCCTGGAATTCCATGATGGAAGAAAAGCATTGTACCAGTGTACTAAATAGTTTTCCCTATGAAAAATAGATGCTATGCTTTGAATTTCAGTCAGTGCAAAAGAACTAATAGGCATCTACTTCGGGCATAGTCAAGCAAGCTTCTGGCACTTTCTAGCCAAAGGTAGAATGTTTCAGAGTTCATGAAGATTCTCTAGAACATGACAAGTGCTTCTTTGCAGATAATTTGGCATTCATGAACATCTAAATTAAATTTAATTTGGTCAATCTAAAATTGTAATGCCATGCATAATAGCATAATGATATAAATACCTTATATAAGGGAAGATAAAAGTACAAAATTGTTCAGTATAACCTGGTTTTGTAACAAATATGACTATTGAGGCTAAAATAATGAGAAGCTGCCTGTTCATGTTTCTGTAAACCATTCTGTAATAGGTAAACTAATTTAAGCTTCCTGAGTGGAAGGAAAATCATGTCTAAATCAGATTAGAAGAAGCCTGCAGTGAAATGCCTTTTGCACATGTTCTGAACAACTTTACTTCAAATTATTCTTTAAAAGACACCCTCTTCAATATATCATTGAGCATTGTTGAACTCTGTACATCCACCATGAATGCCATTTTTGTACAAACAGAGGCCACAAGTCAACTGTGTAAAAGAGAGTTGGATGTTCTGTATGAAGAGCCTGTTGATAGGAACAGGGGTGTAATTCCGTTTTCATAACCATTCAGTTCTTCTAGCCAGTAAATGCAGCAGTTGTGAGTATGCCCTCTTTCATGTGCATAGCTGTTTAATGGAAGCTCAGTCTGAACAAAGAGAATCAGTTTATTTGACATAGGTAGTTATTTTTTTGTTTTGTAAATATATTATTCCTTTCAAAGGAAACTTCCTTAAGCTGCAGTGCAGTGTAATAGCTTACACTGGGCAGTAATAGCTTCTTATTGTCACTGAGACCTACTGTGATGTCCTGGTTAGAATGGAAGACCGGGGACCCAGCAGATCCGGATTCTAGTCCCTACCCATTGGGTGACTTCAGGCCAGTCACAGACTCTCAGGCCAAACTACCTCACAGGGTTATTGTGGAGAACAATGTAAGCCACCTTGGGTTCGTCACAAAGGGAAGAAAGATGGGATGTAAATACGATGTCATAAAATGCCAATTGTGTAAGAAATAACTGAAATGTTCCCAGGATGTATTTTTTAAAGTAATTGCTTATCAGGCATGGTGTGCATGGCTTGCAGGGAGCTGAATGCCTTTTTTCCAGGTAAACTCTTGCTTTGTGTTAATAACCCTGCTCAGGGTTCAAAGTATTACAGTTAGACAGTTGGTTAGACCAATAAAACTAATGTTTAAGCAGAACAAATTATTTTAAAAAGTTAAAAAGTTCAAGTTTGTGATTAGAATAAAAAATTTAAAACAGTTGGAGTTAAGAGAACATTACAGAAAACACAACTGCATGTAATCCATCAAAATAAACTTCTTTATTTTGTTTATTTTATTTTGCGGGGTTTTTTTTTGTTGTTGTTACAAAGTTGATTTTTGGGACTCTTTCAATTTTAACCCAAATCTTACCCAGTAACTTAGTGTTTTCACACTATCTCTTCATAATCCATTTAACTATTATGTTGCAAAATAATAATTACTTAAATGTAGTGTTTTTATTATTCTAAGCATGCTACCATTTTGCCCACAAAAAATAAGTAACATTGTATTTGTATATGTATTACCAAAATATATTATACTCTTTGCATATTCTAACAAACTTATATGATGACATTATACCCTGAATCCCTTAATGCTATCCAGTTTATATAGACAGACCTGGTTTTCCAAATTATGTAAATTTACTTTGTCTAATAACATATGCTTCTTTTGCTGTAATGTTTAAATTCCTAATGTCTTTGTTGTCCACCTGTGGAAACAGTAAGTATATGGTTTAGGCCTTCCTGTTCTCTGCCTGTGCAAGTCTTTTAATGCTACTTCTTTGTAATCATCATAAACTATTAAAACTCAAAGCACCTTCATGTGGAAATTTAGCCCATCATAGAGGATCCGATTAGATTACTTTTTGTAGCTTTTTGTTCCCAATTATTGAAAATGTTTTTTCCAAATTCTCTTCTTTGAAAGTTTCAGTCTTCTGTTTCAGTTATTACTGCCTTCAACCAGGGGTGGAGAGAATGCAGCCTCCGACCAAATGTGGCTTATATTGCCTGCACCCCAATTTGGTTAAAATAAATCCTATTTTTAATGGCATCCTTAGTTGTTACAGAAAGCCAAATCTGGGTACAAGTTCCCATTTTGCCAAGAAGCTCATATGGGTGACTCTGGGTCCAAACACAAAAGAGAGTCTGCATCTTCAACACAAATCCCTCCACTCTTTTTTTGCCCTTGCCCCCCACTTTCCAATTGATCCTAGTATTTCATTTGCCTTTCTCAGTCAAACAATTACAGGTTCAGGCATGTGTGTTGTAGTAGTCCAGTTCAGAAATTACCACAATGCCACAGACTACTTGTGTATCTATTGATGATGCTGGATTCACCACCCTGTTGAAAAAAAATCTTTGGTAATTGCTACTTGGATAGAATTAGAGAATTATATTGAATCTCTTGAACTGCCATATCCTGAAACAGTATTTATTATTGCTGGAGATTTCAGTGTCATGGAATTGATGATACGAACTTGTATAACCATTACGATCAGATTCTGGAATCTGATGTTTATCCTGAATGTGGTTTCTCTCAATATTCCAAGGATATTAGCTGTAATTATCCTGGATTCTGCTTGGCCCAGTTTTTGAGGAGGAGAGATTAGATAATATTAAATGGTATGTAGAGAGTGATAGACCTGGGGGATTTACCCATTTACCAGCTATGGAGGTAGTGTGATTGACTATAATCAGTAATCTCTCGCTTCACTTACAAGTATGGATGAAGTTGGAACAGTCACTATCCCAAAATGGTAAAACTGGTCCTCTGTAGTAGTGCAGTCCCAACTGGAAAAAATGGGACAGTATCTCCCTGATCATGCCAAACATCTGCTAAAAGGCAGGCAGTTCCTATCATTAGGCAGAGTGAGGGGATGCCTCTGCTGGCAAATGCTTTGGAAGGTGGCCACAAGAGGCAAGTTCAGAGAGCAGTGGAGGATGCTGTCCTGCTGCCAGTGTCATAAGATCCTTTAGTCAGTCCCGCCAGCTTTTGTACATGGTACTGGAGGGGGTGCCATCTTGTCCTTTATCACAGGCAGCAAAATGCCTTGAGCCAGTCTGCTAATACGACCTGATCTGGACTGAGCTTCAATTTATTGCTTCTTCTCCAGTCATTACCAGTTACAGAGCTTGATTAAGCCTCTTTGTGGCCTCACCTGAATCCTGGTTGGAGACAGAGAAGGATACATCAGCATGCTAATGTTTCCTTACTCTAAATCTCTGGATAGCCTCACTTACTTGACACTTATGTTTCAGTAGGAACAAAGCTTTGTGTGGTATAATTAAAAACATAACCTTCCTGCCTTTTTCATCACAGGGGCCTTTTTTGTCCTATTTAATTTCAGTTAACAGTGTAGCGCTTGGACTGTACAAAACAAATCTGTTGATAGAGAACGAACAAATCAAACTTTATTCAGAGGGCTTTATGAAATTCATCTGCATGTTCTGGGAACACAGTATGCTCTTCAGTCCCTCTTAAACTTTATACAGGATTTCCCCAGTGGATGAAATGGATAAGAAATTGACCTCTCTTCTTCAACTCCATTTTGGGAAACTGCACAACAGTGTAACTAGGTTGAATTTTATTTAACCAAATTGTTTTTGTTTCATTTTAAAATGGAACTGAAGCACTGCAAGTGGAAGATCTTTTTATCCATATGGGGTGGTTTACTGATGGACGGCTAACAGATTTTGCTTTAAGTTCAGTACTTTCTCGAGTAATTCCTCTCTTACTTCTCCATATAAATAATTTTTAAACTCCTCCTTGGACTTTTTAAATAACTGCAACCCTCTAATATTGTAAGCATACTTTTGCATCTAGGACATTTTCATTGGCTTCAATTTACAGCTGAAGAACATCGAACTGTAGTATATTAGTTTGTCATTCACAATTTTCTCCACCTTCATCCTCGTAAATAACATTTTTGAAGGAACAGGAAGTAGAGAAATTTCTCCTTTATTTGTTTTCTTGCTATTACATCCTCAGAATATGTAGTATATGTTTTGTTCACATTGTAAAATTAACTTCTGTAATTAAAGTAATTATTGAATGATGTCTAATCAAAGCACTACAGTAAGAGAGGAGAAGAAAGAAAATTTAATTACAGACTCTGCAATTTTAAGTGTGACGAAACAATAGTACAAACTCTGCTCCACCCCTTTGTTCAGTGAGAACTTTACCTAGGCAGATATACCTGGCGTACATTAAAGACCTCTTTCTTGCCAGACATTTGCTTGAAAGCAGCACCATTAGTAACTAATGCACACTTTTGAAGTTTTTTGTTTACAGAACTGTATTCCATATACTTGCTGTTAATATATCTGCACTCCCATTTTTGCTTTATGTATCAGTTTTAATAATTTTAGATAGTTAATGGGAAGGAAATCTAAAACTGCAACGTGATGATAAGTGCAACAGAGTTATCAATCTCTGTTAATATTTTTCCCTAAAAGCTATTATGAACAAGCTGTTTTCAAGGCACATTTATGTGCAACAGTCTTAGCAGCATTTTCTATATACTAAGTCTGGTCTGGCTTTTAAATTGGTACCTACTGAATCTGATTTCTCGGAGTTACCTAAGATAATAGTGTAGATTTTTTTATCTGTTTCATAAAGTGCCCAGAGACTTTTCCTGGCAATACCACACTAAAATAAATGAGACTGGATATGTTTTTATTCAGCTTTCTTTAATGTGAATGAAGATTGTATTGGAAAATTCAAAATGCTGCAAAATGTGTGTAGCCATAGCCAAAAGACCTTTGCTTAAGAAAAAAAAGATGACTACATTAATTCAATAAGTTAATTCCAGAATATTGGTCAAATATTCAAGAGGTAGTTAGCGTAACTCAAGAGAACACAAAGAAGTTATTTCAAGATATGAATGATACCTACATATTTAAATAACATGTTTTATAACAATGAATATCAGATGAAATGAAAAAGGAGGGAAATTGTAAATTTTACAAAATCAATGTTGAAGAAATGTTAGAATATTCTGAAATTATTTTATAAGTAACCAATAACCACGTAATAATTTGCTATGTTTTGTGCGGTCAAGTCATCTCTACCTTATGGCAGCGCTATGAATAAAAGCCCTCCAAAATCTCCTGTCCATGACGCTTCATTCACCTTTTCCAAGTTGAAGACTGCTGCTTCCTTATCGAATATTTGGTCTTGCCTTTCTTCCTCTGCCTTTGACATTCCTCAGCATAATTGTCGTTTCCATGGGGTCTTGCCTTCTCATTAATTGATCAAGCATGGCAGCCTCAGTTTTGTCAATGTTGCTTCTAGGGAAAGCTCTGACTTGTTTGGGGAAGCTCTGGACCCATTTGTTTGTCTTTCTGTCAGTCCAGGGTATTCATAAAACTCTCCTCCAGCACCATCATTTTTCTTCCTGTCGGCTTTCTTCACTGTTCAGCTTTCACACATGTACATTGTGATTGGGAATTCAACCCATTCAAGTTTGGATGGTCCTGCCCTTGGTCTCCTGTAAAATATCCTTGAACTTGATCTTTTTTTAGTTCCCTCATTGCTACCTTTTCAAGACTCAGTCTTCTAGAGGTTTCTTGGCTGCAGTCTCCCTTTGAATTGATGACTGAGACAAGGTATGTAAAATATTTAACTATTTTGATTTCTTCATCATAAATAGTAAAGTTCTGTAATTTTTGTGCAGACGTGATTTTTGTTTCCTGAATATTCGGCTAATATTTCTAATATTCAGAGCAGTTGCACTCCTTTTGTAGTTCATCTTTCACTTTTATCAGCAGTCATTCCAATAGCATGCATAAAATAAACTTTACCTGTTATTCCTAAATATAAGTTTTAATCTATTATTAATTTTGCTAAATAGATATGCAAATAATTATATAAAGGAGGTGATCTTAGAAGTTTTTATTGGCATTAACTGAATTAATCATAGTGGTATAATGTATCCATGAGGATTATTAAACTGTTACTTGTGGTAGTAAAAATGAAGGCAATAGTTACCATCCTTATCAGCACACACTGTCCTACTGCTTTAGGCATGAAAGCACATACCTGCAGTCACTTTTACTCACTGCAATCCTCAGAATCTGCTAAGACAAATATTCTAGTCCCATGTTTTCCGCCTTGTTTTTGGGATGTAATATACTGAATACATGTCAGAACAACCGTATTATCACCTGTATTTTGTAGGCAAACATTTTTACATGGAGGTTAAGGATTGGGTTATCCGTTCTTGTCTGTTAGGATATTTGAACGATAGCTCTCTGTCTTTGGAAGCTGATAGTTGGAAATGTTATGTTAATAGTATGCAAAAAAGGTGCAATTAGAACGCTTCCCAGCTAACCTCAGCTGTGAGTACAGGAGAGAATGTTGTAGCTAAGATTTATAAGCACTCAGGTACCGTGATTTGTAGTGGAAGCTGGCCTGCTTGACCATAGCAGTGACAGTGCAATTGAATGCTTTAGGTTGGATCCTGTCTTTTATTCCACCAGCAGGGGCAGCTCCTGAGCATGCTGTATTCAGAAGGCTTCAACTGGTGGAAAAGAACAAAATAGATTTTCACTTGATTAAGAAGTCATCCTGGAGCCTCCACTGCTGTCTCCTTTCTGTTTGGGAGGGGGCCTCTGTTTTCAAAGCTGATTTCTAGGGGACTGTAAGGGAGCACAGAATTTAAATCTAGTTGTCCAGATATGCTAATCCATTGGCTAAGTTTAAGGTTTGTTTTCTTTTTGCTGTGAAACATACACAATTTTTACAGATCAACTTCCGTTAGAATTTTCAGTGAATAGGTAAGTTTTAAAATAACCTCTGAAATATTGTACCCTGCCTATCCATTGGTGTATAAACAGTATTCTGCTATACAGATTTTGGTGTGTGTGTGGGTCATGATTGTGCAAAGCTCTTAGCATATTCCTTTCCAAAACGAATTCCGTCCTTAATTTCTAGACATTTTGATTCATGATCAGAGTAATATTAGTAAGTCAGATAGTGACAAAAGGTTAGGCAAAGAGAGGATAAAAAGCAGGATTTTTTTAAGGAGTGTCTTGAACGGAGAAAAACCAAAACACAACTGGTTGCAAGATGACGGAATCTCCTGCAGTTAATTGGTGTGGTGGGTTAGCTATTTAATTTAGTTTAGAAGGTGGTCTGTGATACTTGAATGTTTCATCCTGTTTCATATAAAATTTTCTGAGCTAATCGAGGGTGGAAAATATCTGGAACAGATTCACAAAATACACAGAATGGGAGTGGAATACAGACTTCTGGACATTTTTGGTATATTAGATCATTCTTGACAATGGAAAATAATAGGGGAGTAAAGATGGTGAATTTTCAAGAGATTTGCTACAGTGTTTAGCTTTCATCAGTTTAAAAAATCAATGCAGTCTTGTTGCTTCTAACACTTTTGTTATAACTGGTGACAATGTTATGGTATGGGTTCAGTAATAGTTTGCATTTATCTAAGAACCGAGGTGTAGGTGGTGGTTCTTGTTGCTGGCAGTATTTTTCTGATACATAGGCTTCCTTAATGGGAAGTGGAGGCCAAAGTAGCTGTGATGTTGAATATATCTTAGCATTTAATGTGCATTAAAAATGCAATTAGCATTGAGTTGTAGCTGAGGGAATATCTATAATTAGCAGGAATGCAGCAGGTGTGGTGGGAAAGTTTAACCAGTTTTTCTGCACTATGATCCTCGGACAATCTTCCCTTTCAAGTATTTGATTTGGAGTAGAGTTTACCCAGGACTGCAGCAGAGAACAAAGGGGTTAAATGCCAATGTGACATTGTGGTTTGAATGTTGGACTGGGACTCAAGAGATCCAGGTTCTTGTCTCCGCTTGACCATGAAGCTTGCTTGGTGAGTTAGGGCCAATCAGTGACCCGCACACTGACCTACATCATGGGGTGGTCTTTAGGATAAAATAGAGGGAAAGATCATGTAAGCTGCTTTGGATTCCTTGCCAGAAAGAAAGTGGGCTATGAAATAAAATAATAAACCTTCCCTTGACATTTACTGCCATGTCATGGATGCTGTTTGCATTTTTTAAACCTTCATGCTAATTCTGTCATATAATAATACCATGTTTAGCTTGGCCCTAAAATGAAACAAAATGAAAAATAGACAAAATGAGTGCAATCTTAAACATACTTACTAGAAAGCACAGTGGGACTTTCTTCCAAGTAAACATGCCTAGGATTATACTGTAAACTCAAGGACATCCGTTTTCTGTGTTACCAGCCTGTGAAATAAGCTGTTAAAGATGAAAGATGGATGTGAAAGTGAATGTATTGGAACTTGTTTTTGTTCTCTGTACTTTAAAACGTAGGGTGTTTGCTTTTTTTCCGACTTGTAACAGAAGGGCAGATGCTGAAAGGGGTTATTTCATCTGATATAGGAAAGGGAGTAACAGTTCTTAAATTAAAATGAAATTCCATGATGATATTGTAATTAAGCGTAAGATGAGCAGGTAGATATATGTGTGCACAGAAAGCTGTCCATGGCATTTTTTATTTCCCTCCTATCCCTCCCCCCATGAAAATATAAGCATACCATTGCAGTTCCATTGTTCGTATTTTAATGTTAATTCCCCACTGGCAATTATGTTATATTCTTCATAACTGATTTTCTCTTTTTCAGTTTAGCATTAAGCTTCTGGAATTTTAAAGGAGGGGTGCACAAATGGACCCAGGTCCCCAGGTTGTACCAGTAATCTACTGTTTGAAATAGCCATTCTCATGCTCCCAACTTTGGCAGCCCTTAAAATGGAGTGATGGGGTCTGGGAGTGGCTGGAAAAGTGTATATGCATGTGAAGAGAAGTACATATGAGTGCATCTGAATGTGCATGTGAAGTATGTGTGTGAGGGTGGTCACATGCATCTTGTAGGCCCACATCTACCATTGGATGTGGCTCTTGGATGCAAAAAAGTTGTGCACCCAAGAATGTGTTAGTGAAAATTTATTTTTATGTTCATCCGAATCGTCCTTTGCACTGTATTCATTCAAAGAAAAAAACAAAACAAAACCACATAACTGTTCAGCCAAATTCTTGTATAGTAAATTTCACCCTGAATTACATGTTTATGGATGGATTATTAAACCTCAAAAACATGGGTTTGTAGGCAGAAATTGCTTCCAAATTCTTAAGTAACTATGGCAACACGATTTGCCCTTTCATATTAAATGGTAATATTATTACACAGATTCACTTAAATGTTGTTAGCTTCGCTAAAAAGGAGTACCAAGAAGTTCTATGCTTTGTAACCGGCTTCAATAAAACTCCCCCCCCCCCCAATCTGTTTTTAAAATCAAGAATATGTCTTCATAGACAGCTTGTGATATATGGGGCAATCAACGTAAAATCTCTGTCTATAGAACAGACATTAAAGGTTTAAGGCAGAGTCTTCTCTCTCTCCCCCTCTCTAAAATGGAATTATTATGCTCAAGGGTAAAGTTCTTATGAAATGTTTCTTTGTGAGTGCTAGAGCTGGGGAAAAATGCCATATAACCTGACCAAACCTGCTTAGGAGCCACCTGGTTTCCATTTTGCTAGCTCAACACTTTGTTAGATCTTATAAGTTTAATCATTTATGACATTTCAAAGCACTTAGAATGGATTGTGAACTTCAGATTTCTCTTTAAGTGGATCTTCTTTCCATTAGATGCATTATTGGAAATATATTTTGCATACAATTGAGAAGTTTTCCTGTTGAATACTATTTGGTCAGTGCAGCTACTAGACACAAAGCCCATCTCCCCAAACATTTAATAAAAGGCCTAGTTGACTTCCTTCTACTAGTCTTGATTTTAGGTAGACAATTTCCTGTTTAATAGTAACCTGGTCTTGTACTCCATGAAATATCATGAGATGTTATGGAAACTGGTTTTAACTCAGTTTAAATGTCATGGCTTCACCCCAACAACTATGGAACAGATTCTCTGTGAGAACATTCAGAATTTGATGAAAGCCCTTAAACCTCTCTGTGGAATTGAAGTTTCCAGGTTGTTTTGGAGAAGTTACAGTAACTTCTTTCTTTGGTTAGGAAAGCTCCTAGTTTAAATCTCAGTTTAACAAAGAGCTCTTCTCTACAGAAGGCATTTATCATGCACTCATGATTCACCCACAGTAGTTTCTGGGTGCCTTATATTATGCTATTATCCTCTAGGACTTCTCCCATGCCTTGTGAGCCTTACCATGACTTTTTTTTTTATAAGGCTGAGATAAGCTATGGAAGTGCAGCACACTATACAACACTACAAAATGGTTGTATATTTTTGTAATTCCACTGTATTGCAGTGCCACCTTGTGGCTGTGTAACAGAGTAAATAAAAAGTAGAGCAAGAAAAGCCCTGGGAAAAAGACCAGGTAAAGGAGCTGATCTTAATCCCACAAAGAACCCAGAAGCAGAAGCCTTGGTAAAGTAATAGATTAGAATAGGTTAAATGCTGAATGCAGAGAAGCCCTACATAGCTGTGTTTGATACAGCAGAGGAGAAGCCATTTGTACTTTTCATCAGTGTGTAGCAGATATAATTTAAGGAATGGGGCTGAGAGAAACTATGCATCTATTAAAGGCATAGTGTTTTGTTCTGTATTGCATCTTACCTTAGCCTGAATTAATCTGTGTCCTTTTTCATCTTTAGACTGAATCCTTAATTACTTTTGATTGTTACAAAAATTGGACAAGATTAAAATCACCAGGACACTGAGATATTAAGGGACATTCTTGTGGTGGCAGAAAGGGCAAAGATTCAGATGACAGGCCAAGACATCTTAGTTTCCTTAAATCTGTTCTGCTTAAGAGAGCCAAGCAAATATGAGTTACCGTATTGCATCTCCATTCTTAGAAAATTTTGTGTCATCCTAATAAGGATTAGAAATTGTACACAACAACTGTGCACACACTATCTGGATCTTACACATACAGCTGCTTGTCACGAACCCATCTTTAGTGTATCTTTCAGATCCACCCTCTTTAGCCAATCTCTCTGCTTTCATGCTCTTCTGGGACTGTGAACATAAGGTGCACATCTTTTATAAGTGAACATAAAAAGATCCCTGCAGGATCAGAGGAAGGTCTGCCTCATATTGTCCCCATACACAATGGCTAGTGAGATACCTTTGAGAGCCCATAAGCTAGTCATGGCTGTAAAAGCACCCTCCTTCCCCTGCTCCCAATTTTGGTGTTTGAAAGCCTACTGCCTTTGAGCCTGGAGATAATATATAGCCACCATGACTAGTAGCCCTTAAATACAGCATTTGGTTTACTCACCTTATTCCTAAATTCTAAAGAAAATGTGATGGATTAAACATGTTGAGTCTAACCCATTTGCCAGGCCTTGCACTGTTCATGCCACATGACAAGGTTAGAAGCAGTATTCTGCTTGCATTCTGTGGAAGGCCAATTGAATGCCTTAAGTGACTGGGGACCGTTTTTCTAGGGGTGCCAGTCTCACGGCACATTTCCCCGGTGTGCTGCTTAAGATTTGCCTCAGACCTCACTGGTCCATATGGCAAAATCAGGTAATGAAGGATGGTGGCCTGGAACTCACAGGGGTGTTGTGGGTGGGGGCAGCATGCATGGCCCTATCCCAGTTTGAGCCATCATGTATTCTAGAGTATACAACAATATGGCTTCTGGAAGACCTAGTTTTGAGTCCTTGTTCGGCTGTAGGGATCATGTTCATGTTTAAAATGCAAGTGTAAAACATACCTTGACTAGAATGTTCATTCGCATTGCACATACTTCTCTTTCCAATTCTCTTTCTGCATGGGTGTATATTACCAAGTGCAAGAAAGGCAGTTCAGAGTGATTCATGTGCTCTCACAGGGTATCTCTCCAAGTTGCAATTTTATTCTATATTTAATCTTATTTCTCAGGATTGCCTAATTAACAATTTTGTTTAATTCATTGTATCTATACCAGTTTTACAGCCCCAAACAGCCCTCTCAAGCTAGTTCTCAACATGAAGCAGATTAAATGTAGAAACAAAATTCACACTAAAAATTGTTCATTACAAAATAGCAGGAAAATTGCCACAACAGTTCATAGGACTATAAACCAGTATCATTAACAATGAAAAATATCAAAATATCCTGTTTAAAACCAGTATGTGAAGCCCAACACGCTCTCCATAACAAGGAATTCCATGGTAATGAACCACCACTGAGAAGGTCCTGTCGCTTGTGCCCACCAGCTTGGTTGGACCTTATGGAAGTCCTGACTGCAGGGCTTCCATGACCCTTCAGGGATCAGGTTGAATAAGCCAGTGTATGCTGACCCTTGGAGGAGGAGTGGCATAGAAACATGATAGTTCAGAATGATGGCTGATAACCAAATTAATCCTTTTAGCATCACTGAAATTAAATCCACTGCACAACAGTTAATGGTTCTGTGTTCTAATTCAGGTCCATATTGATTTTTGCAAGTATTTGAACCTTTTTAAATATATCAATATGCTTGTCAACAGCTGGTTTTGTCAATACTTTTATTATATTCACATGTGGGTTAATATGAGCACATGTTTTTCCCTGAAGGAGATATGCTTGCATTCATTTGAAAGAAAAAAGCCTAGATGAAAACCCTAACATTCAGGAATATCATTTGAGGTATACTGTGACAAGGTCTTTCTAAATGGGTTTGAATAAGAAACATCCTTTTGAGTTCCGAGGAATATTTAATTTTTCTTGATTTCTGTCCTTGGGAGGAGAAGCAATTGTTGTAAGAATGTTTTAGCTTAATTGCAGCTAGCGGGAAAACAACCCTAAGGGCAAATTGAGTTTATGACTGAACAGTCTTAATGGTTCCCTTCCACAGCCTTTTATTCTTTTTGATTCTTCTCTTTGAGAGATACCCTGAACCTATAAACCCTGTTCTTTGGACTCTTAGTATTGCTTTCCTATTTGTGTTTAATGAGGAAGCACTGCGGAAAGGGAGTCATTGAGTATCAAAGCTGTGGGTTGGCTTCCCCCCTTGGTTATCTATTCTTTCATTGTTCTAAAAGAGAAGAGTAGGAAAGCATTCCATATTAACTTTTGGAAAACTTGTAAAAAAACTAGAGAGAGAGAGAAAGAGAGAGAGCGAGCGCGAGCATTTTAAGGAGCAGAAAAGTGCTTGATTCTATTGTGTCTGACTCTAAGAAGGCCTCTCTTTGTAATATTCAAAGGTCAGATTCTCCCAATTCTGTTTTGGGACTTGTTTGTGTTGAGTTTTAGCCAGCAATCTCCAGTGCACAGTAGTGATTTTTTGTTTTGTTTTGTTTAAAATGCTCCTCTCCCCACGCCCAATTGCTGTTTTCAGTCAGTGTAAACAGTTCCTTGCCATAATAACATAGACAAATTTAGCAAAGAACCCATTTCTGGAAGAATCAACTCCCTGTGCATATCTTAACCATTTTTGGGAAGAATTGATCTATCTGTATAAGCAGGAGAAAGAGGCAGGAGCTGTGAATTGAAGTGACATCATATGTATTACTCCCATTGATCCACTTTTAGACTGCAGCCAGGATAAAAGGAAATGGCATCAGGGAGGAAGTATGCTCATTTAGGCACAGATCCCAGTGTGATAATGGAGTAATAATAGAAATCACGCCACTGTCAATTGGTTGCTGCATTAGTCCAGGGCACATGTCCCCTTTGAGGAGGCTTCAATGACTTCATTCAAGTGCAGGCTGTAGCAAATGGGATATTCAGCATACCAGCTGTATTCCTTTGGTGATTTGTGTCCTGGCTTAGGGGTGCAGGCGCAAGTGGTCTTGCTGCTGGATGCTCAAGTGCATATATCTGTGTCACATTTTTATGGCTGTGGAAGGTCAGTAGTCAAATGTTTCAATGACATTTTTTCTAGTATAAATTGTGGACATGGCATTTATTACATTATGCTAATGTAGAGGTTGACAAATAGTCTCTGTTAGGGTGGGTGGTCTTCTGCTACGAGAGGCCAGTGACCTTGCAGTAAGCAGTAAGGGAGCTTTGGAAAAGGCAAGTTTGGTTTTCGCTGTGCCTTTCTAAATTATTGGGCTAGAAGCTGTGAGAGAGATTAAGAGAATGCCTTAAAAAAACCTTGAACTTGCTGCATGCAAACTTTCTCACAACAGCTGACATTTTGGCCTTTATTTTGCTATAAAGGAAAATGCCTTCGACACATAAGATCTTCATTTATTATTATCAATTGCAAAGATACATACCTTTTTACCAAAAAGTTGCATAAACTGACATTCTATGTTTAGAGAAGCCAAGTTAAGCATAAACTGCACAGTAATAATCTGCTGTCCTGGGCTTTTGTTTTTTAAATTGACAGTATTTTTATATTTACTTAACTAGTTTTCAAACTCAGGTTTGCTTTTCTGAATTCTTTAGGATAAGTTTTGAAAGTTACAGGCTTGTTAGTGCAAACTTCAAAAAGCTTTGCATGTGATCTCACATGGAAGCACATTACAATTCCGCAACACACTGACAGTGATTTAAAGTCTTAATAGTTCCAATCATAGGATTATTCAACTTTAAACACTAATGCAAATTACCATATCAGGGGAAGTGACTTTCTAACTTGCATATGTTGCTATTTGGAATTTTACAAGAGAATTCATTGTGCTTGATTACAATATAATACTTTATTCTCTTTCTCTCTCTCTCTCTCTCACTTGAAAGCACATTTGGCACAAATAGTCATGGGAAAATAACTTCATTTTTATGAGAGAAAGATGGGATAGGCTGAGAAGTATCTGCTTCGCATTGTGTCTCATGGTTCATACCATCAGGTTGCTGTATTTTTCTTTAATCACCCATGATTTTCCTACTCTTTTTTTTAACTCGGCTTGTTTGTTAAATTTCAGACATTGCCTAGCCAAGTTCTCAAAAAGTTCCATTGCAGACATTCACTGCAGCTCAGGAGGCCTATCCCTGAGCTCAGCATTTGACATGTATGAAACTCCCAAGGACATAAATACTTTCTTGTTAGCTTAGAAGTCACAAAGGTGTGCAACCCCATTGTTTGTGTGCACGATTTCTAGCTATGTATGGCAACACTTTCAGAGTGGTTGCATGCAGCTGTTGGTTTGCAGGCATTGCATCGTCTACAACAGATGGTGCTTGAAGTGGAGAGAGTTCCCATTCCTCCCTTTTCAGCTGGGCCTAAAATCATCCCACTTTTCAATGCTTGTAATTGGATCTGGCCAAATACAAAATTAAACCACTTCAAGTGCTGACAGCAAACATAAGTTGTGTTGCCTTTTGTGGGTGTATCTGTGGTAAAGGGCTCAACATGTATTTGTTTTATTTATTTTATTTCTATACCGCCTAACAGCTGAAGCTTCTGGGTAATTCAAAATGGGCAAACTGGTATTACTGACTTCGGAAAATTTAAGGAAACCATTAAGAATAATATGTGTTGGTAATGAGAAAGTACTGGGATAACCATTCCAGCATGGATTTGGAAGACATGATCCTCATAGTACACCAGCAAATAGCACAGTTGCTGCAGATCAACTTTTCTGGGTGGAACTATTTGATCACATGAATATGTGTCATTGGAAAGGGCGCTTATATAGAACAAGCTTGTCACATGCTAAACAATACTAAGTATATTGAGGGTTAAATTAGGTTGAGTTTAAATCAAGATGTAACAAATATAACAACTACAGTAGATAGAATTTAGATTTGCTTTCTCTTTTACATTCTGTTTGGTATTAACTATGTTCACATGGCTGCGCAACTGGTTGGAGACAATATCTTCAGAAAGTTGTAAATGTGGCTTATGTAACTTAGATGAATGAATTTACCTTTGCCCTCAAGTTAAATATTTATAGCACTGGTCATTTCTTGAACTGATTAAAATAAAGTAAGGATTTTTTAAAACATTGGGATTTTGGTGTTCTGCATGCCACATATATACACTAATGTAGCTCACATGCAAAACAATTAAAGGAAAGAAAGATACATTTCAATATCAACATTTTTTGCAATGGCCTTTTAGAGAGATTTTCTTGTCCTTTTTTCCTCTATTTACACATTATGTGTAGGAGTGTAGAAGCCTATAGTCAAGCATTTATGTTATATCTGCTTTATTAATGTTTCTTTATTAATATTATTAGCAAACAAAACTGCCCTAGAATTGGTTGGAACAGCCCTTAACTTGCTACAGCAAATCCTTTAAGAAAGTTTGTCTGTAGTTGCACCCCGCCTATGGAACAGCTTCCCAAAATAGTTTACCTGTCTCCCTTACTATGATTTTTTCAGCACCTGGCAAAAACAGTTTTATTGTATAGCCATTTTAATAACTGATTTTATTCTGATAATTTTAACTTGTTGTTTAATATGTATGGTTTTAAATCATTGCCCTCGGCTACATACTGTCTTGTTTTATTGTCTTTTGTTCATTGTACTTTAATTATTGCTTTTATTTTTATTATGTGTTTTATTGATTGTGATCCAGTTAGAGGGCCCTCAGGCCAATTAGTGACAAATAAGTGTAAAAATAAATAAAACTTTCACAGCTGTCATAGCTAGAAACATTGTGCTCATGGTGTTCAAGTAAAGGCTTGCATGTGGTCAACCTTGGCCCAGTTCCTGACATGGTGCATTCCTGTAGCCCCCTGAGAGAAGGAACTATTTCATGACAAGGGGTTGGCATATGCCATTGTTTCTTGGCCTACTGATCTCCCCTACCTTTGTATAGACCACTAAGCTATGTACCAGTTAGGGAAAACTATGTGTCAGTGGCTGAAAATGTTACTGCAGGCTTCAACCTCTTGGACACACTTTACCCTGAGGTTCCTACCACTAGGATACTTCATAGAATAGTAGAGTGGAAGGGGCCATGAAGATCATTGGGTCCAGCCCCCTGCTGTTGCAGGGCACCAACCCCCTGCTGTTGCAGGATACCAAGTTACACCATCCCTCTCAGATGGCGGTCCAGTTTCTTTTTGAATGTCTCTAGTGTGGGACATGCTCTTATTCATGCCAAGCTTCAAATGTCTGATTTTATGATCTTGGCACTATGGTGCTGATGGACAGACAAGCCTGCATTTACACAAACAGACATTTTCTTTCATTAGCTGCAGTGTACCCACTAATATCAGTTACAGATCTACCAGAATTTACTCTTAACATGAAATTCAAGATCAGGCAGTTTCAATTACTTTTTCTCCACTTTTGCTATGTTTTCTACAAGTCAAGAGATCTCTGCATAATGCACAACAACATGAAGCCCAGTGAGGCAAATTAAGGACATGTGGTGAGCTTGCTTTTACTTTTTCTCTGCTTTCCTTGGCCAAAGTTAGATCTTTAATGAACTTTTAAACAATAGCTTCTTGTATAAGTAACATATAAAGTCAATGCCAAATATAAATTTCAAAAGAAACCGCATCTGCCCTTCAATTTCTAAACTTTTGGTGCTGTTTATGTTAAAAGAAAGTATTTTTAAAGAGGAAGACGTGACATTTATTAGATGGTGTTATGCAACATTTGAAATTCAGTTTACATTCAAAAATAGTCACTTCTGAATTTTAGTTTAGTACCCCCACCCTACACACAGCCATTCATGAGTTGCCTTCTCAACTTTTAGTAAACTTGAATCACAGGGGATAGAAGCATACATTTCAAATGCTGCTGTCCATAAGAACCATATTTTTTGGTTTGGGGTACATTTAGGTGTTTCACATAAAATACAAGTTTCTAAACAAATCAATAGTTAGCTTGACAATAATTAAACAGATGTAATTTGTTTATAAATTGTATGCATATATCTATATCAGCAAAGCGCATATAAAATACAAGTTTGTACATGTGTGTATGTACTCATGTTAACTAAAGGGACATATGTGTGTGTGTATGCATGTGTGTAATATACAAGCATGGTATAAAAACATAGCCACACAAATGTTAGAAGCCAGGATCAGTTTCACATGACTGTTGTTGTTTCCTAGCCTACCTGTAAACATAACATGTTCTGAGGTGAGTTGTTTCTGTCAGTGTTGACCCAGTTGCACCATGATGCATTTGATTTGTCTTTGGGCATGGCCAAGCCTATGGGCATGTATGCAGTGCAAGATTGAGGCCACAAGCTCTGTTGAGGTTGAAGTGGCTGAGTTTCTCAGACACTGCTATGTGTTGAAATAGTGGTGTAAATGAGCCAGTGGAAAGGCAATTCAAAGTTGTTACTAATAGCCACTTCTGACATTCTGTGCCTTTTAATGTCATTTTTAAGAATTCTAAGGCACCCTTGAAAACTCGGTTAAAGATAATTCACATATTGATTGCTCTCCAGCAATTGTGTGCTAAGTAATTTGTGTTCAGTTAGTTCTCTTCAGTTAGTTCTCAAGTTGCATGAGTGGGCCAACTTGAGGTCCTCCAGATGTTTTGGCATGCAGCTGCTAGGAGAGCTAGTGGCAGGATGGCCAATTCCTATGCTGGCTACCAAGGCAATTAACAATGTATATTTACCTGAGGCTGGGTTTGGAGTGTAAAATGTGCCATCCCTTCATGGCATGTTAGTGTTCCTTATGTTTTATCATATGTGTTCTGAACTGCCTTATGTGGGGAGACCCCAAAAGGTGTGCAACAGATGCAGAGACAATAAATATAGATAACGATCCCTTGATGATGCACAAGTCCAGTAATGAAATGAAAACATACTATTGAAGCATATCAGAGGTTCCTAACCAATAGAAATAAAAAATTGATCCTTTCTTAGAAATATTGATTGATAAGGAATTCATTCCGTAAGTGCTTCTATTACATAGGAGTTCTTTCCAGACCGCTTCAAATAGTCAAATAACCATAAATATAAATATTTTGCACAAGGAGTGCTTCCCTCATTTCTCTTTGTTTCTGAAAATGCCCTCACAAGTTATTCTAATGATGAAAATCATTATACAGGAAGGATATATATCTGTGTCTCTGTTCGCAAGTGAAATGAGGGTATGTGAAGAATTTGGGAAATGGACCTTATCTTTAAAGATATTTTTAATACTTATCAGCTTTGACAGTCAAGATTTTAACTGGAGAATCTGCTCTGAAATGGAATCTGAGTCTCCTAACATTGTTGTGCATACCGTTTAATTTTTAGTAGAAATATGCTCACTTGAGTATCTATAGTTAATGAAGCCAATCTAAATTTCCATAAAAAGTCAGTGTTCTTTCTTTGTTAGCAATTAGACCCCAATACCAAATGAAGTAGCAATGGATGTAATAGGCAAAGTCCTCACACAGAAAGCTGGAAAAGTTTTAGCAGTTGGTCTCCAGATGTGATAGAGTGGCATTACTGAGTCATACCATGCTTATTTTCACATATGGCCTCCATTTTTTTGTAATGCAAAAATCATTATAAAGAACCCCTTAGAGGATTTTCACAACCTAGAATTCAAATGATTTTTCCTGGCCATTGATATGTACCCCGGTATTTGATACAGTATGTATTTTTATATCTAATAAAAACAAAGTAAACAGAACACTTAAGCCTTCACTACAGCAGCTGTCCTATAGACATTTCTCCTAAATTATCTGTAATTAAATTCATACCTGTTTTCTTGTATTGCAAATGCCATAAAGCTGCATGTTTACCAGGGAGTAGGAACTAAGGCCTACTTCTGAAAGTAGGTAATGTGTTCTGAGGGTACACAGACATTTCTATTTCTTTATTTTTGAAAGGGAACTTAAGGAATTTTGCACTAGAAATTGTGCTATCACAGTACACTTTTGCTTGCTTCCTAGCTAATTTATGTGTATCAGGGATACAGGCAAATAATTCACATCCTAAAACTACAGATCTCTGTTGTAGTTCAGCAGTCCTATGACTTTCTGGCCCTCTAGGAATTAACTCAGTATAAGTTCCATTTTTTTTGTTTGTTTCCACTCTCATTGAAATAGAATAGTTGGTATACACATTCCATTAAAATATTAATAACAATAACATAAAGCTGGTTCTACTGTAATTTAAATAAAGAATGCTAAGTCATGGTCAATTAGTCTTAACCAGCCTTTGGTAGGAATCTTTAAAAATACAGCCAATAATGTAATGCTTTTTAGAAACAATGGGCTAGAGCAGCCTTCTACAACCTGGTGCCCTCATGTTGTTGTGGATTACAACTCCCAGTAACACCTGACACTAGCTAGAGCTGATGGGAATAAAAATGTGGAACATCTGGAAGGCACCAGGCTGGAGAAGATTGAACTAACATAGGCTGTTCCTATATTTCAAGCCATTTTGATTATTGTCGATAGATTGTCTCAACTTAGTCACTGACCTGGTTTGCA
>NW_025336087.1:42361663-42432693 GCF_004798865.1 Varanus komodoensis | reverse complement strand
TTCTATAGAGCTGCAAAGGTCTCTGGAATACAGGGAGGACCAGGTGAAGGAAGAGGAAATCAAACACAGGAATTACTGTGCCTCACACAATTATGTAGCAAACAAATCATGGGGAAATACTCAGCAACCTATACTCTGGGTTCTTCTTATTTCTGAAGCAGGTCAGTATATGGTACAGCTTTCCCCAGAGAGATCCTAACAATGATGGCCAGTCACAAGGAATGAATGTATTCTAAAATGCTTTACTCAAATTATTCATTTAAAGAAAAAAGGGTATATAATCTCAAAAGCTGTTTGTTTTCTTTTAGCTTTCCCCAGACCAGCTGGTCTTACTTCTGGAGTGCCTCTTGGAGAAGAAGACATTATGTTCAAAAATGTTGGAATGCTTACAGAAAACTTGCCACCTCCGTGAGCAGGATGCAGAGGTAACCCACTTAGAAAATGTAGTGAACTCATAAACTAGGCAAGTGAGCCAACAGTGAGGAATAGCTGCATTCTGCTGCATCCTGGATTATTTTTTAATCAATGGAAAAGTCAATCTGTCCTGAAGTCAGTACAGGTACAGCATTACTTCCATTTACTAATGAAAACCAATTTAAGCTTTATGACTATGTTTTTAAAAATGTTTGTGTTTAATAATGCATGTGTATACGTGTATGCTTATGTTGTTCGGTTAGAACAACCAAGCCAGATCTCTCCCTTGTGTCTTTCTGTTTGAAAAATATGTTCATTTGTAGAGGTTCAAATAGTGATAGGTGCCTTATATTGCAGTTCTTGCTTTTATTAAGGTAGTATCTGCTTATGTTTGCTTGATTTATTATCTACAAAGGTTGTTTGAACTAGTACTTAACCATGATCAAGGATTTTTTATTCACGAATATTAGATTGAGACTTTTTAAACATGTAAAATGCTTAGTGTTTTAGTCATACAAGTTTCAGCTAACAATTTATTCTTACCAAGTCCAGTTAATATAACAGATACTGTACAAATGTCACCAGCAGTTTTTGGAAACCTGGATTACAAGGGACTTGTTGCCTAGATTAAAGTGGGGAAAGAAACAAGAATTACATAATAATGCAGCATGGACAGCAGGTTAAACATACCACAAACAAGCTTGCACAAACAAGTCAGTGGTTGCCATGCTACATGCCCTTGAAAATTGTCCAAAACAGGGATGAAGAGTGGTTAACTGAATCTTTTAAACATATTTTGTAATGCTTTGTCAACTTCACTGCACTCCTGAACCCAAATCAAATTGCGTATTTACCTCCCAGGATCCCAGTGCCATTGTTGGAGGACTTTCTCCTTGTACCTCTGCCAAGTGAGCAAGTGACCACTGGGGAGAATACCTCTTCAGTGATAAACTCTGCTGTTAGAATGCCCCCTGACACCTTTGTATATGCTTCTTCGTGCTTTTCTTTACAAAGTGAGGAGCTTCAAACAAAATCCCAGACTGTTAAGAGTTGGAGGAGCGTTTAATAGAGCTTGAGGTTTTCTGCTCCATTAGCTGATATTTGCAGCTCCACAGATAAGACATGATCCTGCCTCCTGAATCACTGAAGCATCTATTAGACAAAAGTTGAATCTTTCCTGTAAATGCCAGTATACATGTTCTCAGTTAGGAAAAAATAAATATCTCTGCTCATTGTTTTTGAATTATCTGTTTGAGTAGTGGCTGTTGGAATTTTTCTGTATGCCCTAAGGCTCCCCCACTCCAGCATAAAGAAAGATACGTGCAAAGGGCTAGTTCACATTATCACTACAGCCTACTGTAGTCATTATTTAAGCCATGAAGGATTGTGGCACCTGCCAGCTGCCCTTCTAACTATTCAAGTTATGGTGCAAAGTCAGTGTGGCTGTTAGGTAAACTCAGCAAGAAAGGCTTATGTGAGGGTTAAACAATTCTTGTATAACCCAAGGGTTGTTTAAGCCTAGTACAAGTTATCCTTGCTGAGTAAGACTTATAGTTAAGCCTCAGTGACTTTCTGCTGTGGCTTGAATAATCAAATTGCCTGCAGCACATGCTGCGATCCTCATGGGTTAAAGAAGTCATGTTAGGTGGAATGCGCTCCCCAGAGAGGTCCGCCTGGAGCAGTCACTATATATTTCCCAATGCCAGGTTAAGACCTTTTTATTTAATCAATATTTTAATATGTTTTAATATCGAATTTTATTATTGTATTTATTAATTTGCAGCCACAGTGGGTTGTCAATTTATTTATGCTGTTAGCCATCCAGAGACGTTAGTAATTGGACGGCATACCAATGTAATAAATAAATAGGTTGCAATGAACATACAACCGCAGACAGTGTTTCTGTATAAGGTTTCTGTTCTGAAGTTACATGACAGTGTTTAAAATACAGGATCAATTCATTACTGTTGTACTGGAGAGCCCGTGTATAGCTGGAGTGGGACTTGGGAGATCTTGGCTAGTCCTCACTCTGCCATGAAGCTCACTGGGGGACTTGGGGCCATTCAGTCACCCTGACCTTCATCATGAGGGTGTTGTGAATATAGAGTGGAGAAGCTCAGTATTCCTCACAAAAGGAAAAAATGACAGGAAATAAATGCAGTATAATAATATAAACATGTCCTACTAGATACGACAGTGCTGTTTGGGACTTTTGGTGAGCGAAATGTTGCATTACAAATGTCACAATTCAAACACATCTACTTTCTCTAAGGAAATTCTCAGGGTAATGTAGCAATAGCCAGCTTTTTTCAGCTTTATTTATTTGTTGCTGAAATGGTGTTGCAAATGCCAGATTTATTTTTAATTAGCCTTGAAACACACTTTGCTATTTATAGAAATTAAGATATATTTAGGGTATATTTTAATCACACATGAATACCAAAGAAATGTCAGGACTTCTATATTTGGAAGAGAAATAACTGAGGAGGTAGGATCAAAGCTATAGTCCCCTTGCTGTTTCATGCCAAAAATCTGTGAGATTTTTATTCCCTACTTACATGTTTCTTTTCCTTATACAAATTGTGCCAAATGCATTCTAGTGAAACTGTATGTAGTTTTGGCCTTTGAAAGAAAGTTACAACTGCTACAGGAGAAACCTTACCTCCACTTTATCTTGCAAGGTGAAATCAAGGGCTTTAACTAGACCCTCTAAGAAGGACATTCAGGATACCATTACCCTTAGCATTTCTGCAGCTATTGGATCATAGGAACCTGCAGCCGTCAAATGGGAATGTTGGTTTACGTTCTGTCATCTGTCTAAGCTAGGAGCATTCCATTTCCCCAAATAGAGCAAGTGCCATGCCAACAGTTTTTTTCCTCGTAATAATGGCAAGTTCTAGAATGCCAGCCTAAGTTTTCATTACCAGGATTTTAATGTAATTCAGTCAAGTATTCCGTCAATTCAGTCAATACTTTTGAGTTATATACCTCACCCTGCCTACACATACACAGTGTTCTGTGTTCTGTAATCAAGGTAGCAACCCTAAATACACACATACCTGGGAGTAAGCCCCACTGAACAGAATAGAACCTTCTATTGAGTAACATGGTTAGGATTGTGCTGTAAAGCAGTTTGCATTTTCATTTGAAGGTGGAGCGAATTTAAAAAATCAAATTGTTAATAGTACAGTTTTAGTCAGGATATTCATGTAACTAATTTTTCACATACTAGATGGAGACATCATTTTCTGCAGAGATCAATGACAGGATGTGGTCTGACAGAACCTGATGAACAGTTGGGAATGAGAGGAGATCAAAGAAGACAGAATGTAGAATGTTAGGTTTCAGATGCTCCTCCCTCCAAACCAGTCTGTCAGGAGGTCAACAACAATTTTCAGTACGTGATGCATGAAATGAACATTTGGACATGAATCATACCTATAAATCATACTGTGATCAACAAAAGACAAAGCGGAACCTCCACATTTATACATCTTATAGATTCTGTATACATAGAGAATCCCATAATGTAATATAGTCACGTCTTTCCTAGTTTGTGTATGTACAAATTGTTGTCTTTCAGTATTTTGATAGAACAAACCCTAGGGGTGGTTGGGAATTCTAATTTTTTATAGGCTCCCATTCACAGTGCATTATGATCTTTAGAAGAGGGCCTTCATAGAGTAACAGTAGTGGGAGAAATACTATTTGCAGTACACAAAGGAGAGGAACTTCTTTGTGATGGCACTCTGATTTTGGAATGCCCTCCCAAAGGTGATAAGATTGTCAATGATTTTGTTTACTTTTCTGTAGTAAATCGAAACCTTTTTGGCCAAGTGTTTCAGCATTTTGGTATGCTACTGTTTTTAACTGACTTGATCATTATGCAGCCTTATATGTACATTACCTTTATAATGCCAGTATTCGTCACTGTGACGGTTAGATTCAGATTTACATGGGGCCAACTGTCCTGGTGGAATTAGCTGTCTCCTCTCCTTACAGCAAGCCGTCCAGCCTCCTGAAAATGCTGCTCAGAAAGTCAGGAGACTAGGGGTGAGCTGTTGATGTACAGGAATGGGGATCCGGAAAGACAGAGATTCCCCCTCCGAGTGGACGAGCCTTTCCTCTTGTGGAAAGCAGATCCTGGATCCAGCCCTAAATCTGTTTAGGACAGGAGCTTTGCAGGTAGCCCTAGTCAACAACATGGCATCTTTGTGTTAAACATTTTCCATCAATTCCCTTTATGTGTTTCATTCTAGTTGGGAACAGAGCATTCCAAGAATGTATTAAAAGTATACAGAACAATAGTTAGGTCTGCTGGAAATTGGGCAAGAGGCCCGGGCTGTATGAATGCATATGCCGTGGACTGCTGTCCTGTGTGAGAGGCACATTTCAATTGTATATGTGAATGGCCTGTTTCTTCTCATGGTTTTGGTCATGTACATTATCAGATCTATAGCCCACCACGCAAGGTGAATATTTGAACCATTTCAGCTTGCAAATTGAAAAAATTAAGCAAACTAGAAATATTACAACATGAATAACAATATAAACTTAGAGTAAAACATGTAAAAATAACAAGAACGAGACCAATAAGAAACAAGAAAAATAACAATAAGAACGTAACTGAACAGCAACTGAAGAAAAATACTATAACCAGGAATGGAATAACTTTTTACCCATTTTTGTCTAGTAGATGGGGTTCAGGCCAATATTTCTTCCATAAGGCAGTTGGTTTTGTAGTAGGCCTCACTGGAAGATTTACTGTATTTTTCCATGTATAAGACGTGACTTTTTCTTAAAAACATTTACTTAAAAATGGAGGTGCGTCTTATACATGGGGGGCCACGGGTGTGCTGGGAGGGGGAAGCTGGCATGCGCGGGGGCAAGGGGGGGCAGCAGCAGCTTGCTCGCTGGAGATAGGTAGGAAAAGTGGGGGGTGTCCTATACATGGGGGCATCTTGTAGATGGAAAAATACGGTAACTGAATGTTTATATAGCACTTTGGGCATACAGAATGATGCACACAATTTACTGTTTTCTAAATAACCCAGAAAGTTAGGACATACTGTTCTCTGTTAAAGATTAGAGACTGTGTCTAAGAAAAGTAATTTTCTAACATTTTCTAACATTGAGCATGGAACCACAGAAGTATTGACAAGCTTTTAAATTCATAGTATTTTTGTAGCAGTATTACCTGAGTGATCCAAGCTTGTCAACTCCAGGCTTACTGTGATGCAAGTATTCCCATGTTTCTTGGTTCCCCATATTATTTGTGACCATGCTGCCACTTTCACATAAATATTCCATATTCCTTACCCAGTGCTATCCACAAAATAAAACTGGCTTTCAAATGAGCTTTCCTTTCCTTCCTGCATATGTTCCAGAATTACCCTTTTAAAAAAGAAGTCTTCATAGCAGATGGAAAGTTACTTCACAACTTTTTTCTACTTTCAGCAAGTTGGTTAATAGTGTCTCGTTTCTTAGAATGCAGTGCATACCAGGACCATCCGATGGAATATTGGGGAGGGGGGAGAGGACAGAATGAAGAAAATGTAAGTGCTTTTGCAGAAAATGTGAGAAATAGAAGTCAGTATATCATGTCCAGCAGTATGTATCCATTCTCATACAACTGCTCCATTGTACATGTTTCTATGAAATCTTATTTAACAGACCAGAATGAAGTTACATTACAACAAACCGCATAAAGCTCCCAAGTTAAAAAAAGAAAAGGAAAATTTAATTTTATGTGAAGAAGATAACTTCTATCCATTTCCCAAACCATGAAAACTCTGGCGGGCATACAAGAACATGTTAACCACAGAAAAATACCTCTCTGTTTACCAGCCAAATGTATTGCTTTTAGCTTAAGCTGTCTACCTAGCCATTCTGCAGGTTGACACAAAGCAGCGTTTAAAAAACTGTGCCCCTCTTCAGAACAAATCCATACATAATGAGTTGTATAACTAGAACAAATCTACGGCCAGGTTACCAAATGTGAGTGGTAGTTCTTTTTCCTTGAAAAAAAAAAAGTCACTCATTTATACGGCCAAGAAAATGTCTCTGACCATGTGTGGAAATGGTTCTGTGAGCCGAGGTGCCTAAATATTATATGAAAACTGCTTCTCTTTCTGCAAATGTTAAGTCTTTCCTGCTTCTTTCCCTTTATGAGAAATGGAAGTTCCTCAGCCACCTTCATTTAGGCCAGGAGGCGTGGTCATACTGGATCACAGATGGAAAAACCAGAGTGCTTTTTTATTGTAATTTTGCCAAAGATTGGGGAAGTATTTACAAGAATGGTTATCATCAGCCTGTGTTTCATAGATAGGAGAGTCACATGTTGACCTAAACTAAGTGAAGGAATTGAGCTGCTTCTGTTAGTCCTTATGCTTCTGATTGCTCTTCAGAAAAAGGCAAAATTACATGCAGTGTATATACGGGATACATTTGTGGGGCAGGGGGAATAGTTTTCCTATTTTTGAAAGGCATACTGCCCTCCTGACAATCCAATTCTTAGCAGGATTTCCCTTCACTCCAAAAGCACTGGTGATGTGTATGGACCCTCTGTTATTATCTTGAAGATCTACACAATTCTGTGATATAAATATGAAAATAGCACTGTAACTTTCAAGTAAACCTTTGGATCATTTTTCCTTTTCTTTGTGTGCCTAAGGGAGACTTGATTCATGAAAACTGGTCTGTTTCCCTTACTACAACAGGCCTTCCTAACCTGGCAGATGTGTTGGGCTGCAACTCCCGTAGTTCCAAGCTAGTGTCCCATTGGCCACGACCATTAGTCTTAAGTGCATGAGCATGTACTATAACGTCTTACTGTGTCTGAAACAGGAACAGAGCTAGCTTTGGTTTACTGAAACAAGCCAGGATTATCAACCACAGAGTGAAGCTGTTTTGTTTCATTAAACATGTTTCAGTGTTTCATTTTGAAAGAGATCTGCAGGAGATACAGGGTTATGGAAAACAATGTCACCTGTGCTGTTAGACTTCTTTGGGAGATGCAAACTCTCATTCGTAAGTGGAAAGGGAAAATAATTTGCATATGTTCATAGGTGCTTTTACTGTGTGGCTAGAAGAAGTGTTTTTGACCACTAAACATTATAATATTGCTGCTGTAGATAGGCCTGTGCTCTATAAATTCGCACAGCCCCTTTTAAAGATATTTAGGTTAGTAGCTATTACCATATTTTGCAGCAACAAATTACATAAATCAGTAATGCATTTCTTTGACTCCCTTGAATCTGCTTCTGGTCAATTCCTTTGAGATGACTCCTAGTTTCAGTATTGTAAGATTTAAAAAAACCCTCCCCCCTCTCTCTCTTCACAACATTAATATTTTATAAATCCCTATAATTTGAATGCCAGTCTCATTATGAGAAAAGTAGTTCTGTAGGTGCTTTTAGACAATTAAGGTAGCTGGAATGTAGCTATATCTTTAGCTCGTTAAAATCATATTTTTCTCAGTATTCAGCAGTGTCATGCAGTGTGGGTGAATAGATTACAATAAGAGCAAGAGTATGATTATTTCTCTTTCTGACCATAACAAAAACTGAGGAGGCAGGCAGTTTTGCTGCTTCTGCTAATTTGATTCCAACAGTTGGGCAGAGGTCTGCTGTATGGAGTTGTCTAAAGTAATAACAGAAGGATTCTCTACTTTATATACTGCTAGGACTGTTCTGTGGAATAGAATTCTTGTTGTACCTTCTTGGCAAAAGATCTCTTAACGTATCAGTATGCCTTAGTCCTTCTACAGCTGGCCAACATACTCAGTAACAGCCTCACTTACAAGAGTAAAAAAGGGCTATGTATCCATGCTACCACTAAGAGAGGCTAAGGCCAGTGCCCCCCGGTAGTATCCATGTGCTTCCCCCAGACTTCAGACTGGGTCTTTTCAGCCTGGAGGAGACTCTGAGGGGCTCTGTCGGCAACATATGGGTGCAGGGGTGTCATGCAGAGGTGCGTCAAGGCCTGCTTTTCCTACAGGACACCTTTCAGTGGAGCAAAGCTCAGGGAACCAAGATTCAAGATGGGTGCCAGGAAGTACTTCCTGACAGGTAGGACTCCTAGGGTAAGGCATGGGCTTCCACAGGAGGTGGTTGAAAGCCAATGGGTGAAAGTCAATGGATGAGGGTGTTCAAGGATAGGCTGAACATGCACATGATAGGCATGTCATGAGTTGAGCCGGTTGGAGTCGGGTCAGACTAGATGGCTCGGGAGGCCCCTTCTGCCTCACTCTGTTTCTTTGTTTCAAGGACAGCAAGTCAAAGGCTTGTTTGCTCATGCAATGTCAGCTTTAAGCTGTAGTTTTCCTTTGGCTTTGAAAGATACAAGGAGCATCTTATTATAGATTCTGTGTTGTTTGTCTGCTTTCATTTATGATATGATTTGATGGTCGTAATTGTTCAGGAGCCTTTGGTATTTAGTATAATGCCATGACAAGTCCTTGAGGACATCAGCATGTCTGGCATGCAGGTAGGCAAAATTGGTACTCAAATTATTGTCACAATAGACACATTGCTGACAATCCAGAAGGTTGGTGTTTTTTTTGTTTGTTTTGTTTTTGTAAATTTCTCCTGATGCCTTGCTGCTTAAAACCAGAATAAAGAAAGTGTGTGGCCTTGCTGTATTTGTTCAAAGCTGAGAGAATTGGAGCTGCAGGTTGACCATTCAGAAGTACTTAATTGACCCTAATGTACACACAATCCTGTAGCTACTTGTATGGATATGTGAGAAATCCAATTGGGTGGGGTATGAAAATCTGAATTTTGGCCCCTTGGATTCCATTCTGTCTATCTTGCACTGGTGCTAACTCAGTATGACACAGTCAAGCCAGCATATGGACTTTTTAAAATGTGCTGCAATTAACATATTTTTTAAAAGCAAAGCAGATCAGAATTCAGGTCTCTGTTCTGTAATACGAATCTAAAATTAATTATCAGAACATTCAAGGGGACCAAGGTGGAGTGCAGTCATGTCCAGTGAGAAGAAGATGCTTCCATGGTTCGCATTGTAAGTGTTACAACTTGAAGAAACAGCTCACATCTCATATCTGCCCCAATGTGTGCAGATTGATGCAGTGTGCATGCATTGGACTGGAGATGTTCAGTTCTTAGCCCAGATATTTTTAGCCATTTTGAAGAAGCGGAACATGCTCCCTCCCCTGACTCTGCCTGCTTGTGGTACTCAGGCCAGAAATGTGTCGAAAGTCTGTCAGTCTCAAATGGAATGAGTTCTCCAGTGCCACACCATCCCTGTCCACTTGGAGTTAACAGATAAGCACGCTAGTATGTTCCTGTTCCTGCTTTTGGGTACTGCGAGATCTAGTTGTTCTACTCAGCTTCTGTTCTATTTATAGCAAATGCTGAGCTAAATTAGGAATGAAATTTCATTAACTCTTCCGTTCTGTAAAAAGCTCTTTCCTTTTGGCATTTTTCACAACCCTTTCTAGAGGTAGATTAGAATGATTATTTGCATTATACTCAAGCTGCTGAGACATTATGAATAAACCCAGGAAAACAGATGCAGTTAACAGACTAAAAATTATCAGCCACAACATGCGTCAAAATGATGCCTCCTCATTGTGGAGGCTCAATGAAAACCCCCTCCAAACTTTTTTCTCAATACTCCTCGATAGTTCCTGGTGATTTGCAGCTCCAGCATGCATCTGCTTTGGCACCATGATTAGGATTTCTTTTTTCACTAAGTGATTCTAGCCAATCAGCGATCACAGAGTGAAACTGATGATGTCGAAACACCCTCTTGAGCGTAGATTGTACTGCACTTTTAGCCGTCATCATACATGGTATGTTGAGAACCATATAGTTCCTTAACCACATACATTCATGTTATGCATTAAACCATAACAGGATTGCATGCCCTGTGACGGGGCAATCCTACTTGTGGGGGCAGGAGGAGCCAAAGGTGGAGCAATAGCTTCATCCACAACTCTGTTAAGCTCAAGCCAGAAGGGAGGAAACCGCAGTGTTTCTGCCACCCTGACCTCACTTTATTCTTTGACTGTTTTCCTCCCACTGGAACTAGTAAGAGGGGAATTTACGTATGTGCATTTCTGGATCTCTTCACAATGCTCCTTATCATATCTGTTGCCACTTTTTTTGCCTTTATCAATATCAGAGAAGAAAGGGTCTCAGAGGTTTTCTCACGGCATAGTAGAGGATACCAAAGGTTAAGAACCCCTTTCCTTGAGCTTAAAACTCTTTACACTTGGGAGACAAATCTGATCTCTCTTGTAACCTTCCAGAGACAATAAAATTTTATTTATTTTATTTATTAAAACATTTTTATGCCGCCCCATTCGCCGAAGCCTCGGGGCGGCTTACAACATAGATAAAACAAGTTAAAATCCATATAAAATAATCTTAATTAAAACTCATATTATAAAATAAGCCGCCCTGGCCAGATAAAATTCAATTGTATTTAGCATTTAAAATGTTGCTTAAATAAAAAGGTCTTAGCCTGGCGCCGAAAAACAAATAACGACGGCGCCAGGCGGACCTCTCTGGGGAGCGCATTCCATAACTTAGGCGCCACCGCTGAGAAAGCCCTTCTCCGAGTAGCCACCCTCCTAATTTCTCTCACGGAGGGCTCCCGGAGAAGGGCCTCTCCCGCCGATCTCAGGGGGCGACTGGGCAAATATGGATGTAAGCGCTAAAATTGCAGGCTAAAGATGCAGAATTATGAAGAAAACATACAAATAAATGCAATGGTTCAAGGAACACTTGCTACAGCGGCAATACACTCCAGCTAGAGAGTTCAAGCATCCAGCAGTGTATCCTTAGCAGGATTCATTAAATTTTTTGGACTTACTAAAATGGATTTTCCTTTGTTGAATGTGCCACACATGCCTTGTTGGAGCAGTAAATACCCTAATATAGCATGACTGATTATCTTCTGGGTTTGAAAAATAATTAGCTTATAGTTCTTTATGTATTTGACACTGTACTAAGACATGTAAGTTCTTCCAGTGTTAATGAATTACACAAATACACCCTAACACTCTGAGAACCTTCCTTATCATCCAGCATGAATCACCAGGAGATGGGCAATGTACTTGAGTTTGTTCTACCCCCCCCCCCCCCACCATCAGATGCTCAAAAGACTTAAGGAGCTGGGCAGGAATAGATTTCATTCACAAATCTTGTAGGCCACCATGTTTTCCTACCTGATTATAGCACTGAAATAAATGCCAAAATACTTTTTTAGGCCAACCAAAAGGTCAGAAGAAATGTGCATGCATTCAGGATACTACAAAAGGCATCTTGCTGGTTGGAGAAGAGGGAGTTATATGAGAGAGAACATATTTATACTGAAAAAATATATCACTGTAGCAGAGTTGGTAGGAGGAGATCATGATGCACTGTTAGATCTCTAGGTGATCTGTACTAGGTCAGTGTGAGTGTCTTTGTTCCTAGTTCTGACTCCTAGCTGTCTAACAGCAGGAGTAACTAAAAGCTTTTGCCCCATCAATTTAGTTACTGAAAAAGAACTCTTGGGGCAAAACCTTGAGAGGATTTTGTGTATGAAAGGACTTGTGAAGTTGGTTCAGTACAGATGACAAATTCCTGGGCTGGGTATGTGCTCAGAGGGATCCTGTTACTTAATTCTTTGCACATGTCTGTCTGCCTGAATCAGTGGGCCAGTTCACATGACACAACAGCCTATGGTCTAAATAAGCCACAGTGGGTTGTTTCACCCAACAAATAAATCCCACTATGGCTGCCAGATAGTCAAGAGCAGTATGGTTGGTCTTCATGGATCATGGCTTGTTTCCTTCTGCCCTTCCACATGCCTTCGACGCATATCCCTTGAGCTTTTTGTGGCATGAAATGTTTCGCTACATCAGCAGCCTTTTTGCCATTGGAGTGCATATTAATCTTCAACTGCTCTGATGATTAAACCCTTCCCTTCAAGCCTTGGTGTAGCAGAACATCATCTCCCCCACCCCGTTACCCACTGGAACCCTGTGTGAGCAGTAGAACATCCTTGCCACCCTTAACCAACAATGGAAGGCGATGTGGGATTGCTTGCTGAGCTGCCCTCCTGCTGAGATACTATCTTCTTCTTCCTGTTCCAGGCCTTCTCCTGCTGCCACTGCTTTCTCTGCCTGCTAGCAGCTGTGCACCTTGCTTTCATTCACTGGCATAGCCCCTCCTGCTGAGATGCAGCTACCCACCCACCCCTCCTCCTCCCCACTTGCTGCCTGCTGCTCTGCTTTCCCATTAGCACCAGTACACCTGCCTTTCATCACATTCTCCTCCACTTCCCCCACCACTGGGACATCAAAGTGCCCGCTGCTCCATCATTACCTGGTCTTCGGACTATCTCTGCTTGCAGCATGATGAAGTGGGGGAAGGCAATAGGCATTAAGCTCACAAGGTTGCCCATCACCCATCAGCTGGCACTTGAAATAGCTGCCCTCCCAATTCCAGTCACTGCTGTCTTCAGCCTACAGCTCCTCCCGTCTCTCTGATTCCTTTATCATTCCTAAGCACATGCAGGCTCCCTTCATTTATGTTAGAACAAAAAACACACCTGATGTGGATTACAGAAGGCAGTTTACTGGAGGTTGCAAGGTGTGTGTGTGTATATTGGAGGCAAACTAGCACTTTATTTAGCTGGGTAAAGGAGAAAGACCCAATGAGTGTAATCGGTATAACACAGTAGTTAGCCATGGAGAACATGTGAATGGTCTCAGATGAAGTTAGCAATAGCAGCTTGAATGGCTTATGCTTTGCAGCATAACACACTTTCTGATCAGGGATTCAGGTGTGGTCAAGGTCTGGGAAGAGAGGATCATCCTTCTGTTTGCGGATGTCAGTAATTTAGCACACAACAGGAACCCAGCTGCTAGGTCTTCCTGGACATGCAGAAATGTGAACAGAGAGCACAACTTTGACTTCCATCACCCAGATGTTCTTTCTACTAAAAGTCTAACCCTGCTGTGGTGGTAATTGGAGTATTTTCATTTGGGTATTCTCTGGACACAGTACAGTGCTGTGAGCCAAGGCTGAAGTGCGAAAGCCTGGTTGTTACCAGGGTGGGTGGGTGAAAAAATAAGGTGATAAAATGCTTGTCTGCCACCGGTAGATTCTCAAACATGGTAGTGCCATGCCTTCTGGAAATGCCAGCATGTAATTCCACAAACCTGCCTTTGTCCTGCAAGGTGTTCTGTAGACTGTTGCAGAACTCTGCCCCCATCCTTTGGAGTGAGGATTCTTATATGAATCCGCACACAAGGAAATTCAGGCTGGCAGAAGTATTGGATGTTTCCCCCATCTTTATGATGTCTGAGCTCATTCAGAACTTGTGCCACCTCTCTGAAAACGTCACATGATGTTAATATTCCAACTCCAAAGGTGGTACTGAGCAGGAGGTAGCCCACGCTGAATGCCATCTGGTAGGGGGCAGGGTGTTTTCATTCACCTGGACAGCTTAGTGTTCTGCTGTATTTTCTTGCTGGATTATTGGACTGATTTTTGTCAGTGGTGATGTCAGACATTTCCTGCACCCCATCACCCAACTGAAGCTTCAAGACCTGTGCGGTTTCCTTGCATGCAATGGTTCAATGGCACACCAAGCACACATCTGCATTCAGGTGCTCAGCCATGGCAGTGGCTGTTGTAACCATGAAAACCATGATAGCTTTTCTCTGGCACATCAGATTCAAGCCTTGTCTGTGGTCACAAAGCCACCCTCGTTGCAAGTGCAGTTCTGCCCCTTCCACTCCTCCAGTGTAGCTGTAGTCTTGCTTCAAGAATTCAACAGCCGGTCAAGTCCTATTTGTCAATTCTCCCCTCCTTTCAAGGTTGCACATAAGACTAACTTGGTTTCATGCAAAAAATCCCACCACTACCATGGGAAGCACCAAACTGCAGGAAGGAGGCGGCGGCCGGATGAGCTCTCTTGCAGCTGTTGCCAGGCAAACTTTGATGACTGAGAAATAACTAGTGAGATAGCAAGGCAAGCAGACAGGTCAGGCTTTTAATGCTTTCACCTTTTCGAACAAACCACCCACAGTACCAGATTCACATAATGTGACAATCCATGGGCTAAACAAGCTATGGCCAACAACCCATAAAATTCTGGGTTCTCATTGTGGGTTGAGTACTCATAGTGGTTGTTCATGGTTAATAATCTTCATGTATGCCACTGTGCCGCCTTTATATGACACCACAACCCATGATAACAATCCACTGAGGCTTATTCTATCATTACTTGGCAGGTTGTGCTAATCAGGTCAGTATTTTCTACCTGGCCTCAGTTGGTGGACCTTGGGCTATACTAAAAAGAAAGGTAGGTCCTGCATTGTTAAATGCCCATTTATGCCTGCCCCAGCTGTTTAGACAGTAACTCCAAATACAAGGAAATCACTAAAATATTTTGGAACCGCTTTTATTTTATTGCTACTGAGTGGAAATGGGATGCTTTATGAATACGTTTGCCTTCTACCAAAGCAGGGCTGGTAAGGTCAGGGGTTGTGGCCATGCACATGGCACCATTTGGCTCCTGGCCAATGTGCTGGCTAGAGCTCCAGCCGGGGCCTGGCTTTGCTGCAGGCAGATCAGAGTGAAGCCATCTCTGCCTGCTTTCGCCCATGCAGTGTGCCCACCGGTGGCGGGAGGCAGCACAGTGAAGATGAAGCTGCTGCACCCAACGAGGCAGCCAGCGCCTCCAGCCATCCCTTTGCGTGGGGTGTGCTTCACCCGCAGCAGGCCTCCTTTACCTGGTTTTTCACAGTTGTCTAGTTCAGGCAGGACCCAGAGGGAGATGCATTTCTGATATGCATAACTGGTTGCACATAACTACATCAAATGAGATCTGGAAGTCATTGTCTTTTGCCTAGATTAACTTCATTGGTGATTGCAAGTTGCTTAACATTTCAATTTTAATTTATTAAAATATTTTCCAACCACCTGACTAGTGTACAAGAGTATGATTAAACTGGTGCAGTAGATAATTTATCGCATTTCTATAGCAGCTAGTAGTTGATGGTCTAATAAGAAAGCAGTACATCACAATCATAATGTTAATCGCATTTCTGAATGTCTCTGGCTCATTTTACATGTGAACAACTTCCTTAAGATCCTTTGTGATATTTTTAAGGTGCAAAGACTCAGGTTCATCATGCAAAGCCATTCCCATGGTTGCGGTAGCATCATTTAGACACCTAAATGCTGGAAATAGCTGACAGTTTCCTACACAACTGCTATACCCAGGAAAGCCAGGAAGGATAGGAAGAGGATGTTTGCATGTTATGAGCCAGCCTTTTCTTGGAACCATATACTATTCTAGTTGGGACAGTCTCGTGCAGCTGTATATATTTAAGGCTCCAAGTTTATAATGAATCTGTTTTATAGGATCTCACATTCCTTTTGTACTGTGATTTAGAATTCTTTAGAATTGTTGTCTTCCGGCGCCTTTCAAATTAAATCCAGCTATTAGCAATGTTTACTCACTTCACCCTGAAGCTAGACTCCTTTCTAAAGACAAAAGTCGTAGCTTTTGTTTTTATTAAAGCACGTGTTTTGAGTTACTTGCCTTTTAGGTCATATTTGCAAGCTTCAGAGGCAATGCATTTTGTCTTACATTTTTGTTGAGTGCATTTTAAAACCTCAGTAACCTTCAATCTTTATATCATGCACAATTTTTGGTGGAGAAATTACATTAAGAGGGAATGATAAAATTATAAGCAAGTGTTAATTTTGTTGTTTCATTAAAGTGTGTGTGTGTGTGGGGGTGCTAATCTTGCATTTTCAACCAAAAGTAAAGTGTTAAATAAAGCTTAAAACATTCCACCATAAGGCCCACTGGTTTCAGTGGAACTTATTTTCAAGTGGGTAATGACTGCATTCAAATGTAGCATTCGTGAGTCTCCAAACAATTGGGAGATTGGGAATGCGTCCTCATATTTTTTGCTTCAACAGAGGACTTGTCTTAATGGATACTTTCTTGGTTGATCAAACCATAGGTGTTGTCGTGTATAAAACTGAAAATATACACAGTGTTGTTGTGTATAAAACTCTAGGTTTGCAAGCCCAGAATCCAATTGCCTAATGAAGCCACTGGATTCAATAATTCATACTTAGTTGTAAGTGTGCCAAAGATTCAATCCCAGTTGCTTATTTGCAGGCATAGCAAGAATGAGGTTGATCTGTTGATGATTTTCATTTGTGCCCTTTTCCCACATGAAAGCTAAATGCTACCATCATATGTTTGTAATGCATTTTACTACTCACATCTGATCAAAGTTGTATAGCTGCTCGTTTAAGATAAATTCTCATTATGAGCTCACACTGCTTAGCTATGATGGGTTACTTAGCTTCTATGAAAGTGAATTATCTTATATTGATTGCCCTCAATAAAACAGCAGTTCTGTCTGCTAAAGAAAGCATGGTTAACTGAGACCTTGTATAATAGGATGGATGGATGGATAGATAGATAGATAAAGGCACAGTCATGATATTCTGTATAATGAAGCACTACAAAACAAGTCTTTCAGATTTCAGGGGCAGGGGTGGGCTGGGGAAGTCATTCCTCCAGGCTGAATTTCTGCACAGGATACCAAAGAGGTGTTATTAGCAAATCTCAAAAGGATAAGAATGTTTTTAAGATCAATAATGATTGATTTGGAGCTTGACTTCCTGCTAGATCCATAGAGACTTAACCCATCTTCTGAAACACACACACAGAGAATTTAGCTCTATGGTTCTTAACATCAGTTTAGACAGAAGCCCATCTAAAAAAATCACCTGTGAGACTGAAAAACAACAGCAACAACCACCAGATTTATTTCTTCAGATTAGCACACAAATTTTGTAGGAGCCAACCTGAGATCCAGTTGTTTTCTGTAGGATTACAAATTGACTTTAGGTCAGATGCCTGATGCAGCTTGCTAGAAACAGGAAGAAAGGATGCTCTATATTAAGGTTTGATTTGTGTTGTTTAGAAGAACAGAGAAGACTTCGTTTTTCACTTAGTAATCATGGTTAGTAAATCATGCTTAGTGAAATTCATACACAACAAAAATATAAAGGGAACTCATTTTGTCATTTCCTCTTAATGTAATTACTCCACTAAAAATGGTGCATGATGTAAGTGCTGAGATTTTAAAAGCACACACAACAAAAATATAAAGGGCTCTCATTCCCTCTACAGATTCTGCAATATGCTTTCCCTATGTCTAAGAACTGGAGAGTAGTTGTAAACATGGAATTCAAACTGGTCCGTCCATTCTACAGAAGCTGCTTGTTAGCATTTTCCTTTTGTAGCTGCTTGTTAAAATGCTCTCAAAATATGACATAGTAATGATGGTGCAGGGGGCTCTGTCTTCTATTCTTATTCCTGCTACAAGTATTGAATGAAAAGACGGGGGGATAAAATGTATAGTATAAATGTATAATAGATTATAACTGGCTGTTTGCATCAGCTGGAAAAGTGTGTTTCTTGTTCCATTCAGTTGTGTTCATATAGTATAGGTAGAGCTGTGGTAAAGGAGGTGGCCCCTTTTAGCTACACGGATGGCAATGACAGTAAAACCTCAGCAGGCTTTGCCAAAAACGTTGCAACTGGCTGTATTTTACTTTAGCAGAATTTGCTGAGTCTTCATCATGACTATGAATGGTTTCATGTGTGAGATTTCTCTCTGCCTGCCCCAGAGCCTTCTAAGGCTCAGTCCAGAACAGGCATTGCTTTTTCTTCTGTTTCTCAGAAAATTACTTTGGGCACTCGGTGTGTTCGCTGAGAGGTTGGGCTGGGCTGGCACCCTACCTGCTCTGCTTGCTCTGAATTACCATAAGACCAGGTAGTATCAACCCCAGAGATTTCACTGCCTGAAGGGAGCCCAAAGGCTGCCCCCTCTTCAACTAGAGCCCATACCGTGCACATCCCAGGAGAATACCCGCAAGGGAATGGAGGGCCTCAACGGAAAAATGGCTGCCCGCCCATTTATTGTTTCTGCTATCTGTATGTTTGTCATTTGCTTTCTCGTTAGAGCAAGGATTGCCAGCCTGGGGTGCCTGCATCCCAGTGGTGCAACAAAGAGGAAGGCTGTGTTGCCATTCTCCAATTTTTTCACCAAAAATATCCCAACAATAAAATTATTTATGCTTATTTTATTTGCATATGGGTTCATTTCTCTTTTGTCAATCAAGACAAAATGCAGGAATTGCCTGAATCCACAGATAGCCTTTCGGGATCTCTATCAGTAAGAAAGTGCCATGTTTTGACAAAATTGTGAATGAAAAGCGGGGGAAAAAAGAAGTCATTGAATTTTATGTTCACAATTTGGATTGATTTTAATGTTTTTTATTTTTTCTGATTGCTCAATTTATATTTGAATGTTAAGCACTAGGTTAAAAGCACTTTTAATTCAATTTGTTCACTAGCAGTACTTTATGCGGTTCAATTTTTGGTTCCAAAATTAGAAATTTGACAGCATCTTCAAATGTGATACTACTTTTGTAGGCAGTGTCAACAGGAACATTTTCTAGGGGTTGAGAACCACTGTGTTAGGGTAACTTGGTGTTTATCTTGCCCATCACCTTGGGAAATTGCCATTGGAAAAGCAGCCCTTCAATATTATGAGTATGGAAATGAATTCAGACAACCATGGATGCTGGTCTGCAGGGCCATTTCTATTCTAGACACACATGCACATCCACCCTGCTCTCGGAGCCTGTGCACTGTCAGTCATACAAACAGTGTAAGCTGTTTGTGGCCGAGGTCCAGCCACCCTGAGTGTACATGCTTGGCATGTTCTCTGTGAGTACTGCAGGCACGTTTTCCCTGTAGAACCTGAAAAATCCTTGTTTTGCAAGACAGCTTTTTTTAACCACACTATGAAAAAACTCTCTGCATTTCTCTAGTTGGAACAGTAATCCATGCCAACCAACCAACCAATGTTTGGTAAATAAAACACAGTTTTATGAAATGAAGCATTTCAGTATTATTTTAATAGGTTATTATGTGGATATATCTTTACATACATGTTTGATATTGTAATATTCTTATGGAAGAGTTATTCATGCTCTTGTTGGTTGTATTTATTGTATACCATGTTCTATTTTCATCATACTTGGCTAGTATTACCAACAATGGCTATTAATGCATGGCAAAGTATTGGAAGTAGCATAGTGTTAAATAAAAGAACATAGTGTTTTGTTTGTTTTTAAAGGAAAAAAGAGGAATCATAGGATTTAACGAAGATTGCAGCATTTTAAACATGCAGTGGGAAAAATCATTGGAAGAATTTTTGTGTCAATGCTTTTGTATCACTATTTTAATACATGTTCAGTTCATGTTTGTTCTTCTCTCTTCTTAAAGGTTCGGCATCGATGGTGTGAGCTGGTTATTAAACACAAATTCAAGGCAGGGTATGTTGATGTAGAGAAATTTCTCAAGGAAGATCAGGTTAGTTCTATTCACTTAATATTTTCTATATAGCCAGAAGAGTAAAGGTGTGTAGAGTGTAGCTAGATTAGAATGAAAATTACCCTTAAAAGGTTCTACCAACATAAACTCTGTGTTCTACTTGCTGCAACTTGTATTGTTAGAGTGATTTAAATACTTTAAAATTGATGCAAAGTTAAAATTATCCTTCTGTTAATACAATTCCTGGCCCATTCAGCTGTTTTTTCTGCTGCTTTTCTTTTCCTTGTTTGTTTTTTACCCTGAAGTGTCACCTTTGCTTGTTCCATCTTCTTCATTACTGTGGTGTTTATACCATTCTTAGTTTGCTTTCTTTCTACTTAAACCATTCTTAAGACTTTCAGGATTTAGGATTTAGCCAGAATTTAGCTGTTTGCTTGCTTGCTTGCTTGTTCATTCGTTCATACATTACAAAGATTTCAAGTTGAAAAAGCATTTCCTTTCCAATCTGTCATCTTAATTTGCTTATGTTGAGTAATACGTGTTTTGCCCTTCCCCTCTGTCCTTGAACTTTCAGAGGAAAATTCATCCTATTCCACTTGAACAGTCTACCGAAACATAGGAAATAGCTATCATATTTATAGAAAACAGGCGCTTAAACTGAGGGGGAAAAGACAAAGAAGGATGATAGGTTAGCAAGAAATCTGGACATAGGAGAATAAAACAACTAACTGTGGAGAGGATTGCTAGGAAGTTCATAAATAGCATGCAGTATGGGTGAAACCTCACAGTGGTATGCGATTGTAATTTGCTCACATACCATGCCACTAAGATACACCTGTGTATTTTCCTTGTGTTTGTGCTTTGTTGCTTAGCATCACATTCCACAACATTTGGAAGCCTCCAAAGAATAGCAGAAAATCCTAGGAACTTGAAAGCTCTAATGCAAAAGGATAGATATTTAGGTTTCACAGAAGATGCAAGAACTTCCAACAAAATGATACGAGGATTAAAACAAAAAACTGGGGGAGAACCAGATGCACAAATTTAGCAACAGCCTTATAAATATGTTGGATATTTTCTGGCATTACCACCCATGATTATTTCATATGCTGTGCCTTTAAAAAAAAGTCTAATGTACTAGAATAATTTCCTCCATTTTGGAATTGCTGTAAACACTTCATAGGGAGTAGCAGTGGAGTTTATGTCAAGTGATTTGGGCAGGAGAAGTAGTTCAGGGTTTTTGAGAGTCTTTGGAGTATTAACTTTTCATACTCTTATCTGCCACTTTATAGATCAACTAACATAATAAAACTGTTTTTGCACTACTTGATTATTGATCTGCAAACTGTTCTTTGGGAGCAATACATTTTGTTTCTTGGGATTGTAATTTTTTAAAAACCTTTATTTTCCTGCAGTGCCAGAGGCTTTTTAAAATGTTTACAAACTCAGGAGGAAAACTTTTTCAAAAAATAAAATCTAAGAAAGATTATGAACTCCTGTTTTTGTAGTTTCCTTTTGTTTGGTGGCACATGGCCTACCCAATCACAGCTTCCTTAAACAGATTTATCTGTTTAAAATTATCCCCCCCCCCAACAGTACTTTAAAAATGGACCAGGAAGATCCTTTTCCAGATATTGAGTGTGTCAGTAATTGCAGTGGCTTCATCCATTGGCTAAAAACAATAACAAGGGAGCAGATTTGTCTCTCACAAGGTGAATAGGCATGGCAGCAGGCACTTATTTCGCCTTGGCTCTCAGGACGCCATAACCTAGTACCTTGGATCCTGAATCACCGTCCCTTTTATAAAAGGCTCTTTCCATCCATGGAACGAACACTGATCCAGCCAAGGTTCCCACTGGTGGAAGGCAGATGATGGTTATTAATTCCTTGTGTGCCACATCCCATGGTGGTCTGGAAGCTCTCCCCGTGCATATTTTTGTACAGAATTGGGGGTTGAGGAATGATCAGCAGAAAGTGCTTCCGCTTTTTCCACCATTAGGAGTATCTGATGAGGGGAGCTTTGCCCTGAGGAATTGAGGATTTAATTTAAAGTTCAACAAAACAAAAAGAGTTGTTGACTCTATTACAATGGGCATGGTTATTTTTATATTGTGATACTCCTGAAGTAGAGCCTTTAAGATCAAAATGCTTGGTTTCTTCTTTTGGCTTGGCATTTCAAGATCCCGATTTACAGTAAAGGCACTTTGATAGGATTTTAGCATAAATTATTTATGTGAGAGTGGTTTCGGATAGTTGCAAAATGTAACAGCTACCCCAATTGGAAAAAATAATTGGTGTTCTAAGTAAACACTGATCTTGTTCACGTTTTTTCAAGGACTTTTTTTTTTCAGTTTGTTTCTCTGTGTTCAAAATCAACATTTGGAGTAGGGAAACACAAGTAGGGACACAGCTACTGCTCGCATGATGAGAAAAATATATCATGGAATTTCAGAGAAGCAGCATCTGCAATCTTCCATATGTTTCCAACCCAAGCATTAATTTGCACACAACAAGAACAAACAGCATGTTTCCAAGCATAACACGAGCACCTTAGATGTTACACTGCTCACACAAGTAGATTTTCACATGGTAGTTAGTCACAGAGGTTTGCCAGCTGCAGTAACATATAAACCAGCTTGAAGTACTCAACCAGCAGTATTAAGTCAAAGGATTTCAATGAAGATGGATTTATACTTTCATGCTCTTTAAGAATTCCTGATAGCAAATGGTAGATAATGTTTAAACCTCCCTTTTAATCTTCTCCAAAATTTTGTGCAAACTAAGACACTGGTAATATGCAAAATTAAAGCAGTCTGTTGTGCGTTCTAGTTTTGAAAGGCGACTTGGTTGTTCAGAAGTCTGAAGAAAATGCAAATGTAACCTTTGAGGGTATTTAGAATAACAGAAACGCCAGTGTTTCCTAAATTGTGATGTTTTAGTTATAGAGAAATAATTAAAAAAGGCACATCCAAATGAGAATTTTCAATGTGACTTCATTGGCTATTTGGCAGTACTCAGTAGAACACTAGATTCTTAAGAAATTACTACAGAAATTACTAACCAGTAATTTCCACTGGTTGTACATCATACATGCTAACCTATTTGTGTTAGCAATCTACCCAGCAGAAGGTAGTAGCTAGAATGAAGATGGTAGCCAGCTTACATATGCCAGGCTAATGGTTTAATGCTTAGTACAGAAGCATGAAGGAGTCTGAGCTGGTACCTCGGGGCAATGCAGTCCCTCCACACAGCTGCATACCAGCTTCTGCATGCGTTCTGTTTCCTCATGACAAATGTTAACATATTTTAGACAGAAAAAGTGCATCTTCTACGAGTATAAAAATAGATAAATAAATAAATCCATCCTAAATTCATTACACTGGAATTGATAGACGATTATACTGTGGAATTACTATGTTTTGTTTCCCCTTGCAGGCAATGGGTGTCTATCTGTATGGAGAACTGATGGTGAATGAGGACGCAACACAGCAAGAAATTGCATATAGAAGTTTTGCTGCAACCCGGGACCAAATGGATCCATCTTCAGCTAAAGTAGTGGCAGAGATGTTATTTTAATGAGGTGAATTTTTTGCCCAGCAAGTTACATTCTAAGAATGCCGGTTTAGAGAGAGGGGAGATGGCTTTTTTATCAATGAAATTAATGAAAACCTTTATTTGGTAAGATCTAATATCATATAATCAGCAATAGATCATAGAAGGGTTAAATCGTTTAAAGATAAAAATTTGAATAAAAAGGGTTCATTTAAAAAAATAAAAATTGAATACAACTATTAGATAAGTTTGCTGCACACAAAAGAAGTGGTTTGTCCTTGAGCAAATATTCATTCTTTTGTTGAACCAACCTATGATCTTGTCTGAAAAGATCCAATTTTAGACCGTTTTTAGTCAAAACCAAGGCTCTTGAGCTGAAAGATCCGTCTGATTTTTCAGGCTTCAAGGCTGCAGACAGGTCATAGCTCTGTGTGGACTTGGATGCTTTTCTTTTTACTATACATTCTTACGGATGCTATAGCCAACTTGCAAGACCAGGCAAGACCTGCATTGTGAGCAGGACGTGAGCAGACTGCCACCACCGCTGCACAGCACGCTCAAAAAGCAGATCTGTTGAGGAGAATGCTCACAAATGTGCTTCATCAAAATGCATCCTCCGTAAAGATACTAGATTCACATGTAAACTAAGCTATCCTTCATATTGTTCTTCCTACGTAGCTATTTGGATCTTTGATAAACCTCACAGCCAACTGACCTGCATTTTTAAACTGTACATGTGTATCTTTTTGTATGTAACTGGTGTAAACATGGACTATGTACCGTTTGTGACTGAATGGTAACAGCTGCGCTTTAATGTCAGTTTTTAGGTGTGGGGAGATCACCACTGGATAAGAATAATTTAGTCTCTTTTTTCCCCCACTCCAGGTGTGGGCTGTCCATTTGCAATCTATATATCTTACTCTGAAGTCGTTCTTACAAACCTGACTTGGTTGAAATCATGGGTTCTTTCTTTTTCCGAGGGCAACTCACTAGGTAGAGGGGGCTATTAGAACTACATGAAATGAGTTCATAGCAGACATACTGACTGAATTTGAATATGACAGTCCATCCCCTCCATCTAGTTATGATGGGGGTGGGGGTGGCTAGCCATAATGGGTTGTCGTGCTGTCTGGACCTGGGCAACTGACCCCCCCCCCTCCCGTGGGTACAGGGAATTGGCTAGCTATTCACTTGGCAACGCTAGGGAAAAACGTGGCTCTTGAGCCCCAGGTACGTGCAAGTTCCAGCCAGCCCAAAAGCAGCACTTGGGGGCAGCTAGCAGTGCCCCATTCTTGCCCATCAGGAGCTGTGTTTGATATCTACAGATGGTTCCTTCCAAATAACCCAGTAGCGCCTTGAAGGAGCTGTTTGTGCGCCTAATGCCAAGCATTGTTTAATTTTCTCAAATATTTGGGGAGGGGAAAACAAACTTGGTTGGTGGTTGTTTAAATGAAGATCATAAAAGCCATCTTGACAGCCAGCTTTTGTGAGTTCAGTAAATAAGTGCTAAATGTCCATGGCAAGCCAGAAACAACTCCTGATCACAGTGGGCAGGGTGGGTGAGGAGACAACGCTGTCCCTTTGGGGTATCCTCTTGAGCACCTACAGGAGGACCCAGGAGAGGAGGAGGAGAGGGACAGGCAAACCATGGTACATGGTGCGTTATTCGCAGCACCAGTCCACTGTGGATGACGACCAAGGTGGCTTGGGATGATGTGGCACCATGCCCACTAACAGCTTTCTAGTGTGTAACCGTCCTAACCCCTTAAGCAACACACCAAACAATATATTTTGTATGCTGAATAGCGTTAACACTATTGAATGTAGAATTTAACTATGCAATATTTCCCATTTATTTATTTGTTTGTTTGTTTGTTTGTTTGTTTGGGATGTAATTTTATGTTACTTGTACAAAGAGCCATTGTGGTGTAGTGGTTAAAACACTGGATAGGGAGCCTGGGCTCTAGTCCCCACTTGCCTGAAACTTGTTTGGCCACACACTCTGTGTAGCCTACCGCTTGGGATGATGGCAGTAAAACGCTGGGGGGGGGGGAGGCTATGTGGGATGCCCTGCATTCCCTGGGTCAGGCTAAAAATACGATAATATACCAACATTGCTTTACTATAAGGATCCTTTTGAAGCCAGCCTTACTTTGCATGTCAGTCTTTTGGATTGTTCACTTAAGTTTGCACTTGATGCAGTGTTAGAAGCCAATCATTGCCAAAACAGCCAATCAGAAAGTATTGCCTAAGCTATACCTAGGCCAGTGCAATATCAAAAGCATTTTATGATGGAAATGCAGGCAGATAAGCCTGTTAGAGGATGACTGTTGACTGAAGGTTACTTTAAATAGCATCGCTTAGTATGTGAGCGGGTACTGTTAAATGGTGACAAATACCTTGCTGGTGCTTTGTTTCTTCAGGCCAGGTGTAAAAAGTGTTACCACGTTATCCTTATTCAGTGCATGTGATCTGCGTGGTCACATTTCCCAACAGATCGGTAGCTGCTTTTTCCTGATGTGTTGTACTACAACTCCCGTTGACAGCCAACATTGCCATGCAGGCAGCTGCTGATGGAAGTTACAGTCTAACCTTTTGACAGCACTGCATGTACAGAACCGGAGTCGATAAATCTTTGGCTATTGGGTCTCATAGGAATGAAATTAATAATTCAACAGATTGAGTTCAATGTAAGAATCATCATTTACATTTCCACTTACACAGATAAAAGCTTGGGAAAGTGTCAGTCACACTAACATTTCCATGTGTAATTGGGCTGGTATCTTATTTAATGTAATTGCCTACCTTGCAATTAAGTCTTAGAGCAGCCTGTACTGTTTCACTGGCTTTAGAAGGGAAAAGCTAGAAATATGAATTTTTAAACTGTTGACTCTGCTGCAGTGTATTTATTCTGCTGCAGTTTACTCTCGTGCACTCTCTCTGCCTTTTTGGTATAATTTAATGGTCTTCGTTAACAGACATGTTAAAGACATTAATTCAGTCAATAAATAGAACATGACAACTTTACAACTATTTATACTGTTTTCTAGAGCTGATGCATGCAATTTCTTTTCAGTTGCCAACATGGTGATCCAAAAATATTCTAGCATGTAAATTAAATGTGTGACAAAGTTGGATTTCTGAAGGTCCATAAGTTCTCTGGATGGAGCAATTATTGCCGCACGCAGAGTTTAGAAAGGCCACCCAGATGTCTTTCCTGTTTTGGTTGTTTGGGTTCCTGGCATGCTGATTTGTGACTTAAGATTAAAATCACATTGCCAGGGATTACCACATAACCTTGACATTGGCTTCTGTGACTGAGTCTGTAAGGGCAGTCTTACGCGCCTACTGCTGGAACCGCATGAATCAACCAACCCTAAAATGCACAAATGAATTCCTGAAGGATTTCAGCTGCCATTTTATCTATGTTCAGAGGAAGACCTCTCTAGTGAGGTGCAGAGCTTAGCTGATTGGTGAACAGTGATTGATTTCCTCTTTGTTCACAGTGGCTAAGTTCTGCACCTGAAGAGAAGTTGAGATGGAAACTTTCTTAAACTGTCAGAGAGTTCAATTGTTGCTGCTGTGATGGTATAATGGAATCTAGTTTCTAGATCGCAACAGATGAAGAAGCCCTGAAAAAAGATTCAAACACGACACTTTGCTTCCTCCTGTCAAGAATGAAAAAAATCCACTTAAGAAAACATCCTTGTATTGAAGTAATCAGTAAATGTGAAAGTTTGTGTCTTTGTTTTTCGTGGCACTTAGCTAATGTATTGTTAAAAGTACTTTAAAGATGGTTTGTCACTCTTCAATGAAAGCAGTCCTGTTGTGTCTGAATTTGCAGCTTAGCAGTGTGTTATTGCTGATGATATATGGTTTTGTTTTTATTCTCACTGGAGCTGCCCCCTGCAGCGGTTGCTGTTCCAGGCTGTCGATGGACCCGTCCTCCGGTGCCTACTGAGCTGATATCAGTTCTGATTTTACATACTGGCTCAGTTCAGCAGGAACAGGAGTCGAGCCCTAAAGCAAAAAGGCTTCTTTACTAAGTACACAGACGTCGGTGAAAACCTAAGTCTTACTTCATACCTGAAAACAGAGCTAAAACAGACTGCTGCTTTGATGTGGATCACAAATCCTTACATGGACTACATACCACGGTCTTGCAGAAGAGCCAGTAGCTTGGCCAGTGGGTGGGTGAGATGATAAGGTATGTGTAGGCTGTGTCCAGTTATAAAGACTCAAGGAGAAAATGTAATGTAGTATTTCAAATACTTCATTCTTCTGCCTTTCAACTTACTAGCCACTATTTCCAGAAAAAAGAGCAATGCAGCTCTTTTGCTGATGTTTCTAATTAAATATGCTTTTAAGGAAGCTGCTCCAGTGATCACATAATTCTCGTACCTCCTATGCAGTTCTGGTGGGACTTTTCTGTTATGGAATGCTAGACCCTACTGTCTTCTCAAATTGCATTCTGTCATGACAAGAGCATATGACATTCACATGAATATCAGGTTCTAGTTGTTGATTTGCCTCTACTGCATGTATTCAAGGAAAATTAGATTGACGGAGATGCCTTCTTTCAAGAAGCAGGGCAGGAAAGAATAGCCATCTCTTCTAACTCAAGCATGTTTTTATGAGCATATTTTCATTGTCTGAGCAATAAGTTTTTCTACTGTTTCCTTTGCAGGAAAGATCAGAGACTTTTAAATATATCTGCTACCAAACGCTGGTGGTGCTAGGATTTCACTGACCCTGGACATCAAAGGAAGGATTATGTGACCACTAAAACAATCAGCTGACAAACATTTTACCCCAGTATTTCTTTTTCAGAGGGTTCTGGCAATCAAAATAATAATAAAACCTCCTATAGTCTCTCATTCCCGCAACTGTCTGTGACTCCAGTGCACTGCCTAGCATTAGCTCACTGATGACGTTCATTGTTAGCAAGATTTGTTCTGTAAGTTAAGGCAGCTCTGTATAATAGGGGCCATTGGCAAGTGAAAATAAACCAGAAAGCACTCATGCCTTTTTCTGAATAGACATTTTGGGCTCACTTAAAATTGGTTGCTACACTCGGATATGCTGGCCCAATTTAAGTTGGTCTCAATTATTAGTTAATCTAAATCCTGGAATTCTTTAAACATCTGTATTATATTTTTGAATATGGAGATGGGAGAAAAATTAAATTAACCCACGGACATAAGAAAATTGCATTATTATATATGCCCTACTCTGTGTAAACTACTGAACAGAACATTAACTCCAGTATAAAGTACAGTTTACTTCAATGTAAAATACATTGCTGGGAATGAAACTGATCCTGCTAAAATCCCAGCAGATTTAGAAGCCCTTTCTTTGTAACAGTGGCAGTGATTTCTACAAATAAATTGTTTCTGTAGATGTGTGTGGTGTAACTTATTTAACTGTATGTAAGACATTTAGAGTTATAAACAGTATCGAGTTCCATCTTCTCCTTTGTAGTTTGTTTCAAGATAATAAGTACAAAAGAAATGAGAGCGTTCATAGCCCTTCCAGCTGTGCAAAAGCTGAAGCCCTGTTCCTGCTTAACTGGCATAAGGGGTGCTTGCCCTTGGCCCATGCACCCACAGGCGGAGCTGTGCCTCCTAAGCCAACCTGCCTTTCTGAAGCTCTTAATTAGCTAAATTATGCTTTGTCAGTAGTCTTAACTTGAGTCTTCCAACTTCAGGACAAACTTGGACTTTGCATGACATCATACTGAGTTGTAGCAGTGGCTGATAATAGAACCTTTTGATGTATTCAAGCACAAGCTATTCATGAAGGAAGTTATGCTCCATTTCACAGGGTTCTGCAGAGAATAATGAAGGGATGTATGCATGATTGCTGAAACAGGCAAAAGCTGCTAAGGAGACTTAAACAGTAGAATAGCAACTATTTGGTACTGCATGTGCAAAAGATACTTTATTTAACCTTGTGATTTATGGCTGTTTTGATTTGTTAACTGTAAGTTAGTTATATATTCAAGAATCTGTTTACACATATCCCAATATGCAGCTTACCAGCATAGTGAAAAGCCCAACAAACAAAGACACACATTGCTAACACCATCTTGTTCAATGCTCATATTTGGTTCCATTTTAATGTCAAAGGACATCAGACAAGCTTGGTGTTGTCAGTGACATACTTCCAGAAGCCATCATCGAATCTAAATTTGAAATGTATTAAATACCAAAATATTTTATTTTTCTTATTTTAATTTCTGTTCCCAAATATGTTCGCTTTTCCAGGTGGGAACAGTGTGCCAACTTTTATTTTGACAGAGCAGGTTCAGTTGTAGCATTCCTAACTCTACTAATGCAGAACAAATGGAAGTTTGCAGTTTATCTAGACAGGGTTTAGTGCATTTTTCCAAAGTTCAGCAGATGGTTTCAGATACAGAAAGCGCGCAGTCCTCCTTTCACAATTGCAAGCAAATTGTGCAACAGAGAGGACATCAAGCCTTGATGGCTCAGATCTGTATGAAGTGCTACCTCAGCTCATGAACGCCTCAGTTCATGACCAAATTGGGTCACAAACAGAAATTTCAGAAAAATTTTGCCTCGGGTCACGAACTCTGCATTGGGTGATGATTGTGATCACGCCTGTCTTCCCTGCAGGGAACATGGGCGTGATCACGGTCATGCTCGGGGGGGGGGAAGAGGGGGAGATGGTCATGATCTTCGTCACTTTGCTTCAAATTTTTGTGATTAAAAAAAAGTTACAGAATGGATTAACCTTCTTTACGTTCAACCTTATGGGGAAATTTGATTTGGCTCGTGACCAATTTGGTTTGCGACCAAAGTCATGGAGCGGATTAAGTTCGTGAGCCAAGGTACCACTGTACTATGCTTTGCTATACCGAACTGACCATAAAAGATAAATGTGAGAATTGTCCCAAGGTAATTGAATGTCGGGCACATTAGCTTTGCTTTCCTACACAGTGAGAAAAGGAAGACTCCCAATGGTGGAAAACTTGCAAAAAGTTTCAAGTTCAACCTCTGGCATCCCCAGACCAAGCTAGGGAAGTCACACTGTCTGAAGCCCCAAAGAGCTGAACTACACGGACCAATAGTATCAATAAGAATAAGTTATAACAAAAACGTAAATCAATAAAAAGCAGTAACGCCACCAGCAAGTTAAAACACCATTCAAAACTGAGTTTAAATGTGCAAGGCATCTGAGGAAAAGCATTTCATCTCCAGACGGAGGATAACCATGGAGAAGCCAGCCTGGCCTGCCTTGGCTGTTAACTCTTAAGGCCTGGCTGCAGCCACCGACAAATCTCTTCCTCCCATTCCCATTGTATGGGGCCTCTGCTGCTCCACTAGCAATCTTAAAATCTGAGCAGGCTCATATATGATGCTTCATGAATTAGAGAGATGCTCAAGAACAGTAATCGGCAATCCAGCAAAATAGGGCTGATCTTGCCAGATCCTGTTGCCCCACATCTTATTTCAGTGCAATAAAAATAAGTTTGAGTTTGCTTCTCTATTTCCAGTTTGAATAATCACTTGACTTACAGTAAGTGCTATGTTAAATTATCACAGGCTTCTCTGTCATTGCCATTTGGTCTCATTTTCTCTCTGTCATGCATGAGTGCGTGGGCACACACATGCGCCTGATGAGAATAACAGTTCAAACATCTGATGCAGTGGACTCTCACTTACCAATGTGCACGCTGCGATAAAACTGCTGGCTTCCAAGATGCCACAACATCCATGCTATACCGGGGTCGGCAACCTTTAACACTCAAAAAGCCATTTGGACCTGTTTCCCACACAAAAGAAAACACCGGGAGCCGCAAAACCCTTTTGACATCTAAAATGAAGATAACACTGCATATATCGTTTTTTACCTTAATGCTATGTATAGCTTCATTATGATTTCTCTGCAGCTCTTGTTCAGTCACTAAAAACTGTTATTTTTAATCTTACATTATAAACTAGGACTCCTTTCATATATTTTGAATAGGAGAACAGCTTTCTGCAGAGTCAAAGTCAGTGCTAAAGGGCTGAATGCATTAAACAGCAAACCCCATAAGTTCATCAGCAGTAGAAGCAAATGAATCTACCCATGTACCATTAAATGTTAGGTTTTCTTCAGAAACTTTTCTTCGATTTATCCATGGTTGGCCTATGGTGGGGGGGCAGGGGAGCTCAGTAAATCGGCCCAGATCTGGGCGGAGGCTGTGCCAGAGATATAGGTGTGTTTAGTGACTGATTAGCAGATAAACAGTCAAGTGCTGTGAATTGTGACAGGTCCCAAGCACAGCTTTTAACATTCAGATGAAGGAGATTACATTGGGACAAAGAGAATCCTTTCAGCAGCATTTCGTGTAACGAGATCCTGCAAGAAGCTTGTTTAGCAGAGGAATGTAGCAATTTAGTTAACTAGCTAGCCCTGCGTTCCTGAGTGGAGCTTCGAGCAGATCAGCGGCTGCGCCGGCACGTGTTTTGAGCAACGGAGCCACAGCAGAGGGGTTCAAGAGCCACATGCGGCTCCAGAGCTGCGGGTTGCCAACCCCTGTGCTATACCATACCAACATGATTAGAAAATATGTTCACTTTCCTGTGTTTCCTATGTCAAACAGGTTATCATCTGCTATAGCAGCCTACCCCAACCCAGTGTTCTCTCTGTAGTTTTGGACTGCAACCCCCATCATTCCATGCTAGCTTGGACTAGTGTGAACTGAAATTCAAAACATCTGAAGAGCATCATGTTGGGAGGCTGTTCTGCAGTGTATCCTGGTTGAACTAAGTGCGCTGCTTTAGAAGTTTCATTCAACTTAACTGAACGTCTTTCCTATTGATACTGAACAGGACTGCAGACTTTTAGATTTCTGATTTTCACTTCACAAGACCCATATGCTGTTCTAACAGTGAAGCTTGATTGATGTCTAGGATACAGATAAGAACTGTAACAGAGAGGAAAAATTCTAGGCATATAAGCAAATTGTTCATTCTCTTACAAAAAAAAGTGTTGAAAAAGTTCTTTTCAGTAAAATGCTGCAATAAACACCTGAAATTTCAGTTGTCTGGCTTTTCTCCATAGGAATGGAGAACACGCTGCACTGAATCGGACAGAGCCTTGCTTCATCGAACCTAGTCCTGCTAACACTGCGCAGTAGGAGCTCTTCACGGTTTCAAGTGGGGTTCTTTCCCACCCTCCCTCGGAGAAGTCCCAGATTGCGTCTGGGACCTTCTGGGCACAAAGCATGTGCAGCAATGGCTTAGTCTCCAATAGCAGCTGAAGCGCCAGGTCATTTCTTAGAAAAGATATGAAGATGTGCTCAGGATTCACAAGGAATTAGTAAGGTAGTACCTCCAAACATAGAACTGCTCTTGGGGAAACTGGAGAAACCCCCAACTGATTCAAATGAGTTCCAATTTCTATACATTCAATGTGTGCATTCTGAAGCAGGCTGGCTTTTGGTGGATCAAGCAGATTTTTTCTTTTTAATGGAGAGGGCCTAAGTGCACATTTGCAAATGAATTTCCTCCCCAAGACCAAATCCATTCAGTGAAAGACACCCAAAAAGTTGTGAAATGCAGCCAAAACATTAAAAAAAAAATCCATACATACCTCACTGCTGTTTAGAAATGCACAACAGTGTTTGGAGGAATAGCTGCCACTCTTTCTCCCACTCTTTTTAGTTGCTGAAATTAATTGGCTAATAAAGAATAATAAAGAGAACAATTGTGTTTAAAGCAAAACAAGCCAAAAGGAAAATTAAAGTTAACAGGCTAAAAGCCAAATCCTCAGCAATAATGAACTCACCAAATTGTTTTCTTTTACTCTCACAGTACTTAAATTATTATTTAAAGCAAAAAGATTGCTTGGTAGAAGCTGTACTACTGAAGCTTTGCCTCTGCCAGTTGAAAGTAGTCCAAGGTGTTTTAGGTTGCTCCTTTTATTTTTTCTTTTTGGTAGATGGAGGTGAGAGACTTCAGTCTTCACCGAAGTTGGCTGTACAGTGTTGACCATTAAAAGAACCCAGTCAGATTGAGTACACTTAAGCCCTTCAGAAAGCGGCTCTAGAGATTTTAATGCCTTTTATATAGTTAGACAGATGGCAGGAGGAAGATAGCCAGAATAAGCAAGGGAAACTCCTTTCTGGCATTTGCTCTCAAAGGGACCACCCCAATGCAAATTCCCAGAATCAATGCTAAGGTAACATTCATAATTGCAACCATGAGCATGCCTTCTGAAAAGTTCAGGCAAGCACTTGAAAGGAAAAAATACACCCGTTTTCAAGGTGTTAGCCACCTTGGTAGGTGGACTTAAACAGAGCCATATGTTGATGTTACTGCAGATTATTAGCACTTGAAGCACCTGCCAATATGCTGTATCCTACCTTGCTGAAGGCTGCATTGTTCAGAACACATCTAGATCGCTAGCTACGCCATGGAGCCATGCACACGCACGCACACAGTAACGAATGGTACCTTTGCTAAAAGGAACTGGAAAGGACTTTTCTAATCAATACTTTGAAATATCAGCGAGCTTCTGTAAAAGAACATGCTGAAATAGTCAAACTATGCAAAATAAATGCACTTCTGTAAGCAGCTTATGACTTGAATGCATGACTGGGTGTAGCAGCTGCCAATTTGGCTACATTACCTAGCCAGGGTGGGAGAAATCCTGTGTTCCTCCAGCTTGACCTAGACATTGTGGGAAGCAACTTGCCCCTAGGATTACACGGACTAATTGCCAGAAGACGGCAGAACAGCATCAGGACTGTTTCAATGGGCTAGAAATCAGGCAGCAGCGCACACACACACACTCTTTCCCCCCAGATACAAGTCTGTGGGCTAGTACAGAGGGCAGAACGGCCAGGCTGGCATACACAGAACACTGCCAGCCAAGCACCCCTTATCTTTCACTGTTCATGGTCTGAAGTCAGCTATATGCCCCTCCCTTTATAAAGCTATGCCCTGCAAATAATTCCCTCGTTCCAGAAGTACGTTGGTGTAAAAGTTTCGGTACCCACATTTGGGGGCAGGTCTTCAGTGGAAAGCCTATAAAATAAACTCAGAAATGAATAAACATCTGAGTGTGGACTTTCTGGGAAGTATGCCTTTTCTGTAAACAAAAAACGTGACAGGCTTCCAGATGGGCTTCTACTATTTCTCCCCACTGAGGGCTAAGCTGAAAAGTTGGGAACATTATGACCTCAGTGCATATAACTACACGCACTGTGACTGGTATGGTGCAGAGTGTTTTGCTGTGGAGAAGTCAAAACACATTTCTGAACTGCACAAGTTTTTTCTTGGTGTTCAAAGGAGATCTGCAGTCTGTACAACCCCAACAAAAGTGTACTTGCTAACTAACGCTGCTTTGGCAAAATATGAAGTCTGCTTCATTCTGAGTGTGGAAAAAAAATGGGAAGAAATACAAAGAGGTAACTGGTCTGATGCAGGCATTTACTTCAAAACGAATGATGAACAATTACTTGCTTGTGATGAGGCTTAAACCCTACAAATCAGCATATCAGAAACAAGCAACTCTATTCAATGGGAAGCCTGTCAATAAGCCATGGAACTTTAAAAACATCCTCTAGGGAGGCAAAGGAGGAAAAGATTATTTCAATCAATGTGCTGAGAACACTTTAGATTTACAAGCATTTAAGATCCATAAGAAAAATTCTTCAGTACAATCATGTTTTGTTTTCAGCCTTAGGATGCAGCGTCCAAGACTGAATTAACAAGAATAAGGCACTTCTAAGCCACAGCTGGTCCTGACCAGTGTATGACTTGAGAAAATCCAGTTACATGCTCAGAAGGATCACTTGCCATTTATTTGTACAGCACAGCCAGCGGGGACAGCGCATGGCCAACAAACCAAGCAGCCAGGCTCGGGCAACATGGCGAGTCACCCCCAACTGACAAGCATATTGTGTTGCATGATCCCAGTCATAACCAGGCATAGACCTTTTTTCAGAATTGACAAAATGGAAAAAGGCTGAATACTTTCTTTCCACTCAATGGTTCTGATTAGTTGGTCTGATTACTGGGTCAAAGTGAATATCAATATGAAAACTCAGTCTCGCAGTTTAGTTTCTGGAGAAGATCATTTGCCACTTTTAAAGTCCTTTGGTATTTCACTCCAAGTTGTCTAACTCGATTTGAAAGGCGGATAAGAAGGGCTTTCACTTCCGGGATTTCATGGCCCCCAATTACAAACTGAAAAAAGAAGGGAAAAACAGATTTTTTTTCAGTGCTTTGCTTTCTGACAAAGGCAAATATGTTTGCTATGCCTTGCAGAAAGCTACAAAGCTTACCAGGTGAAATTCTTTTTGACTAAACACAAATCAAAATGGCTAGTACATTCAGAAAAACCATTGGGGATGGGGGAGTGCTGTTAATTAGGTGCCAGGACTCAACCTGCCTGAAATTTGTGCCCTCTGATTTGGAAGGGGAAGTTACTAATCCCTGCTTGTATGAAGGGAAAATAGTTCTAGTTTCTCAGCAAAAAACAAAAGGCTTTCTACTCTTCATTACTACATAATATTTTCCAGTTGAGCCAGTACTGCAGTGGAGGCATGGCTGAACTACCAGAAGTTGTCAATTGCCGTGGATGATGGCACCTCTCCTTCTGTTCTCTAAGGTCTCCTGTTCCTCTAAGTTTAGTTGCAAGCCTCATAATCACTGGGGGGAAATCCAAAGCATAGGGCCTCTTTATGGGAGTCCCCATAACCGTGTCCCCAAGGTGATCTTTTGGGTGATTCCGCCCCCGCCAGCAGCTGACAAAGAGGAACTGCTAGCAGTTGCCTGCCTTCTTGAAAGGTAATGATCCAGTAGCCAGGCCCAGAAGGAAAGTCCAAAAAATTCAGGCAGCTGTCTTGATCCATCAACAAATCAGTTCTAACCAGTTATCTCCAGCAGGAGCTGGTCTTTAGTCAAACAAATGGGTCCTAATTGCCTATTCAAACTACCCAAAAGCTGTGCATTACAATAGGGTGTAGCTCCCAACAGTTCCTTAAAAAACCACTGCATCCCTAGGCTGAACACCAGGAGAAAACAAGTTGTGATCCCAGTAAAATTAAATCCCAAAGCAACTCCAGGCAACAGAACTATATTTGGACATAATGCTTCTCTACTTAACGAGACCACAATCATCTATTCAGTACTGCTCAAACAGAACAAACTGACCTATTTCTTGCTTATGATGAAGATGACACTGAGCAAAGCTCACCAAAATCATTTTGTTTGTCTTTAAGATGCCAGAAAACCTTTTGTTGTTTTTGCTGCTAAAGACTCTGGAAATCAATCATCTTTTGTTCAGTATTGATAAAGTTCACATATAACAGCGGCACATGATGCTATTTCTTTAAATATACAGCCTCTTATTGGCCCGACTGGAGGTTGCTCCATGATGTCTGGCCACTATGGGCTAATCAACAACCCAAAGTTAATCTTCAATTAGTAGTCAGATTAACTTTAGGTCAATCAGAGGGCACATATTGAAAAAGTTCACAGCATGTGTCAGGGCAAATTCTAGGATTCACATATTAACAGCGCAACCAGGTCCGAGGAGGCCAGAAAGGCCATCGATTCCACCCTCCTGCTAGTGCAAGATGCCAGCTAATGTGACCAGGGCCATCCTTTTCGAGGGCAGCCCACATGCTAGCATCCCTATACTGGACTGGAAAAACATGGCATCCAACCCAACAAATGTGTCCATAGGGCTGAGGCACACGGACCATCACTCAACATTAGGGCCAAAACATTGCAGAATTAAAATTATAAAATGTATGCAAAGGTAAGATTAAGGTATGGAAGACACCTGCAGAAGTCTGTCCTCACATGCCTGGCAAAACAGACCCACTGATTTCACAGACTGTGATGTTTTCCTCCTCAATCCTCCCTTACCAAAACTGAATTAGTAAACGCTACTCAGGAAAGCAGATAAGACTCAAAACTGCTGAGAGTAACATGCACCTTCCCTCAGAAGGAAGGCTGCTGAAGACAAGATAGGGCCTATTCCATGATGCATGCCCGGGGGGGGGGGGGCCGGGAATGCTATTTACTAGCCATGGCAGGGTTCTCTCAAACTCCCTCAGGTATGGAAAGACCAGGAAGAAGATAAGAGTAGCAATGCTTGGTCCCCCGTGTCCAGTGACCATGTAAAGGAGCCTTTTGTGTGTACAGATGAGTACAGATGTTTCTCCTACATTCAGGGGAGTATCTTCCTTCCACCCACCATGATGTGGATGAGGAATGTGGATCCATGCTCAGCTGAGAAGCTCATGGCTGTGGTGGGGGGGTATCACTGATGCTCAGGGCTGATGGGGCTACTCATCTGAGGTAGAACAGACATTCTTGAAATCAGATGAAGGCTCAACAGCATTTGAAGCTAGCCTTCTGGGAAAACACATGCTCTTTCAAGGATAGGGCAATCAACTTTCCCCCACGGTAACTCCCCTTCTTTTTCTTCCAGCCATGGCAGATTAAAAACTCGAACACGGTCAAAAAACAGGGCTTGAACAAGCCATCAGGTGGCACTTTGCCTGCTTTGTGAGAGGCACCTGGACAAGGATTTTGGTCTGTTTGTTCTTAGGCTGGAGTGCCTATATCAAGAACCCCCGAGACTTCTACGAAAAGTCCATTTTGGGTAAAGGGTAAAAGTCCATTCTGCACCTTGGAAAGTATCTGCATGAAGAACAATTTGGGGTTGATTTGCAACTCCTCTAATAACGCTTGGGACCAGCCCAGCCCTTGGAGCGGGGCTTGATCTTCTGTCTTTTCCATCCTTTGAGGGGCTCCTTACATGGGGGCCTGGAAGGGGACGACACCTCTGAGCCATGGTACAGCACTCGGGTCCTCAGATCAAGCCAAGCAGGGGGATGGCGTATCGGCGCTTGCGTGGTGTGCCATCCCCACATCAAGGATGCGAACCACCTTTGACACAGAGCCCGGTTCAAGTCGGAGGAATGGAAAAGCTGCATGCAGCTCCACTAGTGCTTGCTGGAACCCTTTTCTTTTCAAAACAAATTTTATTGTTTTCACAACACCGGGCAGCATTTTCTTGTCCTGCCCTGAGGACAAAGGAGCAGGCGAGTTCATATGTCCCCTCCACACACAAGCAGGGTGGAAGAAGAAAAATAAGGAAGCTCCACCCAGTGGGGGCACCTGCATGGAGCTTGGTGAGCACAAAACCTGCAATTCCTTTCTTTCTCTCTAGCTTGTGGCACAACTGTGCTGTGTGAGCAAAGAAAGCAGAGTAAGAACAACTTGTTCTAAAGAATTCAAGGCTATGGGAATAGTCAGAGTCCTTTCCTCTTGGAGAGAAGGCAATCGATGGTTGGTCTTGCATCCTAACTAGCCAGAAGTGGTCAACCCAAAGGATAATGAATACCCTTCTCCCTGAGCACAACTGTATGCACTGACTTTGCTCCAAAGGAAGGGAGCTTGCAGTTATTTATGTACGCTATAGAAAGGATTTTTTGTAATTTATTTCCCCCTTCAGTATTTTTCAGCTGAGTAGCAATCCCTGCACTAAAATTTTAATGAGGATGTGCTGGGATACACATCCTTTTCCTCTGCCCTGCTGTGTGACACAGAGACTGTAACCCACATACACAGTGCACACACAGGGAACTTAATTCAGTTCACTGTGCCACACCGGATTTGCAATAAACATTTTGCTCCCAGTAAAACAAAAGAAAATGTGCTTACATGAACAGTAAATTCTTTGGCTATTGCGTGTCCACCAGGAATGAAGAGCAGAAAACTAATAATCAGATGCATAACCAGGTGTTTGATGCCTTCCTGCCTTATGTTCATTTTGCCAGTAACTATAGTCTGCAGATCTGTGATAGAAACAGCTGGCTTTCTTGAGAGAATTCTCAGATGGTCACATACAGATCTCACTTCCACCTGTTGAGAAACATTGCGTGAGACAAAGGTAAAACAAAAAAAAACGCAGAAGTCTCATTCATTTCATGTGATTTGCAGGAAAGCATACAATTGATCCCTTGCCCAATTAAGTGGGTGAGGGAGGGGAGAGAAACAGAAATTATTGGCCAGAAAATGAAAGACACAAAAGAAGCAGAAAAGAGATACAAAACAACAAGTGGTGAAAAAATCCTCTCTCTTTAAATCTTGAAAAATTAAGTACTAGGGGCTCTGAGCCAGGGTTTGACCTTTTTTGTATAAAAGGAAATCGTGAAAGTCACAGGGTAGAATGAAGGCAGATTGTTATATTGTGGGAAAAAGAACAGAAGGCTCTTTGAGGGCTCACTACAATACTGCAGCTACAAATCAATTAATCCCCATGCAATCTGACCTCCAGTGATAAAAATTCTGATATGAGCTGGGGGGTTGGTTTCCTTCTAGTACTGTTTGCCACACATTCCCTTCAGCGGCCAGAACAAACAGCTTCTGGAGGCAAAAGAGAAGTAGGATTCCAGGGACTATGAATGAAAGGAAATTATTGGCTGGATCCTAAGTAGTATTACCTAAAAATATTTGCTACATAAAAGGCACTGCAGGAAATGGGAAAAAAGAAGTAATACACATTTCCTTCCTGTCAACATTAACTTTGCTTTTAAGGGCACAATCCTATGCATGTTTGATGGAAAAAAGCCTACAACCCCAAGCATTTTAATCTGCCCAGACACTCATAGGATTGTGCCTAAGCAATGGAGTTCCTTATGAGAATTTCCCAGTTTGATTTATAAACATATGTCCTGGTTTAGAGCTTTCTATGCCCTGTATATCCCATTTTCTATGTGATAAAAATGATTGTTGATGGACCACTATTAGTATACAGAGCCTAATCCTAGCAACTATCCCAAATGTTCAGGGCAGCACCTGGATTTAGCGCAAAGGCTAAAACGATGGGTGTGTGCACTGCAACCCCGGCACTCCTCTCTTGTTCTTGGAGGGCACAACTATGCCCAAAAAAGGGCACTGGGACAGGTGAGCTGAGACAAAGGCAAGAAAAGCATCGGTCTGCTGGGTCCTTATGGTGGCCAGATAAACAGCACTAGCCATTCACAGTGGGAAGAATGCATGCCACCACTGCTCCCTAACAAGAGGCGTATCTGATTTCACTCTTCTTTGTAGTACGCCTTTCCTGTAAAAAGCTCCCTGAAGTCAGAAACACAGATAGCTGCCTTAAATTCAGTCAAACCCTTGGACCATCTGGCCCAGTACTGCCTACACTGACAGGCAGCAGCTCTCCAGGGCTTCCAGCAGGATTTTTCCCAGCTGTACCTTGGGATGCTAGCAATGGAACCTGGGACCTTCTGCCGGCAAAGCGGGCACTCTGCCACTAGACTGCAGCAAATGATTATGCGAGACACCAACTAATTTCCTATCTAGGAATCTTACAGAACCAGATCCACAAAATGCGATGCGAACGTGAACGGAGACTGCGTGGACACTCTTTGCTATCATGACTCCGGGTCAGGGGTTGGCAAGGCTGGGCACTTTCCAAGTCCGCACCCACAGCCAGATGTCCCCTGTGAACCCCCAGAGTCCCCCGAGATTGCCCCTCCTCTTGCTGTCTCTGCCTGTGTGGCTGCCCCTCCTTCACAAAGCAAGCGGTGATGTGAGCAAAGAGGAAGGGCAGAGCCTCACCCTCTGAGCAGAGCCTTGTTCAGCAGTGATTTTGACACGAGGGACAGGCCCAGCAAGCACACAGAAGCAACAGGGGCAAGGAAGATGGGGGAGGGGCACTCAGGGTTGGGTGCCCACTGGAGGCATCTGGCCCAGACTTTCCCCCACCTCCAAAACCTGCAGCCAGTTCGATGAAGCTCATCTGCTTGCCTCATTGAGGCTAGATCCTATCCATAATAGGGCTTGACTCTTAGAAAGTAAGGTATGGTTTTTCAAACTTACTCCAGCTTGCTTAAAAGCCATATTGAATTGTTCAACTTTTTCAAATAACAAATTAAATCAAATTACTAAAATTAGCCTTGATGGAGACCACCTTATCTGAAGGTGCTCCATTGAGACCAATCAGACAATACAGAGGTTCAGTGGACTACATCACTTCTGGGTCTATTCCTGTCTTGGAAACACATACAAAAGTCATGCAGAGTCTACATAGCACCTTGCAGCCTATTTAATGGCTGCAGCTGCAAGCTCCCCCTTTTGCCTGCTGAAGGGTTAAACACACTTCTTCCCTCTGTGGAAACTGCTGCAGACATCAAACACTTAAGAGGATTTTTTTTAAAAAATATTCTTTTATCCTGAATTTGTCAGGCATCTGTTTTGCAACTGGAGAAAAAGAAGTGTGGGAGGAATGGGAGAGTATTTACTGGAAGGGGTCAAGTCAGGACATGAGCGGTTACACAAATTAAAGGTGTAAACAGAACCCCTGGCAGCTTTTTAATGAAAGAGGACTCAGGAAATAAGGAAGTGACAATTAAAATTTCCAGATGTCACTATTATTTTGTGGTACCCATACCCGATGTGCCATTTTCCACCAACGGAAGACCACCTTTGAGTCTCTCAGCATGTTTGACTGCTTCCACTATTTATTCCAGCCCCAGTGTTAACAGCCGTATCATTTACATGCTGCAGTGCAGTGAAGCTGCTTCTGCCCAGACACCTTCGCGTACATTCTCCAATTTGAACAAAGCACGGAGGACATGCCGAGGCATCCATGAATGCGGAGCTTCAGTGTGGTGCGCACCAGTCCAGGGAGAAGCTCGCAGCTAGGCAAGAGAAGTGTCACCACTCAGCAGCTCACCTGAGACCTGGCTGCAGTGCTGGGATCCCCGCTTGCTGCCTTCTGGCAGTGAACCCCCTACAACCTTAGCTACCAGTGTGCTGCCAGCTTGCTGAAGAATGGGACAGAACTGAATGGACAGGAACTGCTGCATGAGGGGATTCACTGCCCTGGAGCAGCCTTCTCCACCAGGGTGCCCTTCAGGTGTGTTGGAGTGCGGCTCCTATGCTGGCGTGGGATTAGTGGCGTTGCACAAACCGTTGGTGCAAGGAGGGGAAGGCCGCCCTAGAGAGATGCCAAATGTTGGACAGGGTAGAATTGTATAGCTGTAATTATATTTCCATGACCCTTAAAAGAAAAGATGCCTTGTGGATCTTTCTGGATCAAAAGAACAGGAATCTACAAATAAATACTAACATCTTCCTGTTCTTTATATGAAAAGGCTACATGGCAGTAAATCAAAGTCAGAGTGCCAGGAAGTGGCTGGAAGTTACTTTGGCATAAGATCAATATGACCTCTGAAAGCACAGCTAGACAGGTAGGGTTAAGTTCAATTCATTGATGAACACTCTTGTTACTTTCACCCAAGTTTTAAACACATGGTCATGGTGAGGCTGTCCAATGCTATGAAATCTTGTCACCAGTCTTGTCAACAACTGGCACTGGACAAAGTCGGCTGCTGAGAAACACCTGTGTACTGTCTACTGTATGATAAATTGACCACTGATATTTCACTCACTCACCCTACTGACAATCCAGTCCTAAAAGCTATTGTTATTTTACCCTAAAGAGGCTACCATAGAGTTCCTGTCACCTGCAAAATACTTAATAAAAAGATTTATAAATGGAAATTTCAGCAGCAGGAATACCTTAGGGCACATTTCCATACAGGTATACACAGAACGAAATTCTACCATTCCCAGGGAAATGGTTAGGAAATGCTGGGAATTGTAGGACTCTCTTCTGCCTAAGCCTTACAGAATTGTGCCTCAGCAATTATCTCTACCTCCTCCTACAAGCATTCTCTGCAGCAGAGGCAGGAAACCTGGTCCACACTGAAGGTCAAACTCAGTTTTTGAGATGCTGTCAGGAACTGCATTCCCATGGTGGGTGCGGTTGAAGGCGAAGGAGGAAGGGCCATAAAGAAGAAGAAAAAATGCTGCACGTTGTAGTTAAGAGGCCTGTAACTAAACCTGAGGAAAGGCCTTCACCTACAGAAAATGGAAATCATCAAACAATCAGTGATTGGAAGAAAGAGGGAGGAACCCAAGGAATACAGCCTGGCCATCTGCAGAATTCCAGGTGAGTCTGGTTCCCAGCCCAGAGGATTGGCCATCCCTGCAAAACAGGCTTTTCCGTTTCAGTGCATCACTTTTCAAACATGTTACGGAGTACTGAATGTTCATGTACATAATTACTCACCATTGTTTGCGTTCTCTGCTGATTCTCATCACTAGGATTATAGTAAAATGCCAGAAGCCAAAGCAAGGCATCTGAGGATTCAGCTTGTGACACCAGCAACTCTTCTGCTGCAACATCGACCCATTCTCCAAAATGAAGGAACAAAAACCAGTTCTCAAAAAGGTCACTACAAGACCTGGAACAGCATAAAGACACCTTTCAAATTTTCTATCTGTTATAACTGTAAATTTCAATCAAAGGTTCGCAAAAGGAGCTGGTTTGGAAGTGCTGAACTCTGCAAACCTTTACCAGCAGGAGAAGAATGACAATGACAGTGCAATGTATTTCCTACCAGGAAAAATTAATCATTTGAGCAAAGGGATTGTCTACCAATCTAATTTATATATAAATTAGAAAAACAGGAGATTGTTCACAAATACTTTAGACATTTTTCTATTTTGGGAACAATTTTGACACTGAAAACTAAACTCAGTCATACTTTTTCTTGGAGCTTTTTATGTTGCTAATGGGAATATTGTGTCTGAGAAGCTGGACACAATTTTAGTCCTTAAGGAAATTCCCCAGAAATTATTTGGGGGCTTAATCTGGGATATCACCAAGAGACAGATAACATTTAGCTCTACCTTTGGTTTCTATCCGCCTCAGAGTATTTTTCAGAAATTAAAAATTATTAACAGCACAATCTTATGGCCATCTAAACACAGTCTAGACAGCTACAGGATCAGAGACCCAGCTCCAACCTCAGAAGCCTCCTTCAAAGGTCAGAGCTGGAACTCCAAAACTCAGAATGCCCTCCAGCTCAGTCCTCAGAGCAGGTATGGAATGAAGCATGCTGGCTGTAGCTCCCAGGTTGTAGGGCGGATGGGTGCAGGGCAGATGGTATTCCAGACAGGTGCCACAATATCCTGGTGGCACCTCAGCCTCCTCTCTTCCTCTGTGAGGTGCAACACTTAGATGAAATTCTCATGCATTTTACAGCACTGCAGGAGCATGCCCATAAGCCTCCAAGTTCAGAGGGTTATGGGCAACCTCACTGGATTGCAATATAAGAATCCTAAACACAAGCAAAAATGAAGAGTTTAGGCCAGTGGCATAATGCCTATTGATGTTCCTGGTACTGGGTCTGAAAGCTTTCAGTCCAACCTGAAGACCCACACATGTGCTAGTATACATTTGAAGGTCCTATGTGGATAAGTTTCACATTTAAATTGAATGCAGTGAGTAGACAACTGCACATGCCACTCTTGTGTGTACAAGACATGAATCCACACTTCAGAGAATGAGGAAGCCCTTGTACACAAGGGTGTTTTACTAGACTGCAAGAAATTGCTGGATCGGGCTACCAATTTCTTCCATTTTGTACCTGATATACTTTTGACATTCTCTAAATAAAATTAAAAGCGGGGGGGGGGGGATAGAAATGGAAACCATAAGTGCTGCTGCTCACCTGATATCCTCAGCTTCTACTGTCGCTTTGAGTATTTCAGCAATGTGGTTCAAATGCTGATATAAACCAGCAGCTGGCAGATCTAAAAGATTAGCAGTAATCAAAGATACTTAGAACTGAATATGAAACTGTTCTATTTTTTGAAAAAACAGAAGAGAAAATGTTAACATAGTTGAAGATTTAGGCTGATTGACCTCAAACATAAACACAACTGCAGGGTCTAGCAATATGGAGAAGACTTCATAGGTGTTCTTACCTGAGGGGTGCTTAAGGAAAGCCATCACAAGTGAGTGTGGATTATTAGGAAAATACGCCTTCAGTGGAAATTTATGCTAAAAGGAACACAATAATTTCATATCATTAGAGTGTAAGAGCATACAAGAACCCAAGAACATAAATGGCTCACTTATGGCCCAATCCTTAGAATTTGCAACATCAGCAAACCTATCAAGAAACTTGCAAACCCTGCTTAAGAAAAGAAGCAGCTGCAGTCTCAGAAAGCCATGAGTAGCAAAATGGCCCAAAGGGTTCCTCACCAGCTTTCAGAATCGGAATGTCAACCTATCTGCATAACAAGTTGCAGTCTAACGGAGCTGCATTTCAAAGCCTTCCAACCACATGCAGTAGCTATGGGATAAGACAAAATATCCTCTTAAGGATCAGTATCTGTTTCAGTAATAAGAAGCAGAAAGTAAAATGGACACTCCAGAACAGAAGAAAGTAAGGAATGGTGTCCCTGTAGACCTGTAGTGGAACCAGAAGTATTTAACTAATCCTAAATTATCTGCAATCAGGAGCAAACAGCAATTCAGCCAAGTCTGAAACATACAGCAGGATATTCGGGATAGTGAAATTCCTCCAGATTGGCAACAAACTGGAATGTGGTTCAATTTCAGGAAGTGCAGAGTGAAACAAATATTTCGATCATCTCACACTGCAGAATATGTAGACCAGGCCTAAAACACAACACACTTTTGAAAGTTTTCTGCCCTCTTGTAGTACAAGACATTAGGGTTACCTACCAAAATTGTTTAGGAATTGATCCAACACCCTTCTTTGCATTACACATAACTTATGGAATTCATTACCACAGCATCAATGGTGTGGTAATCACCTCCTTAACAAAAAAAGTTAATCTTGACATTGCAGATGACAGAAAGTAAAGAATAGTGGGATGGACAATTTCTCCATGCCTTCCATGTATGTTTCACGTGTGCCTGATTGCTATTGGAAGCAAAATGGTGAATTAGATGCCCTCTTGATCCCAACCAACTAAGGATTCCGGGTTTGCTTCAATTCATCTTTTAGTGCCACATATCAGTGCTGTGGATAGTCATGGACAGGAAATTCAAAAAGTAATATTATACCTATAAAACATACTCTCACCAAAAAGTTACTTATGTTATTAATAAGTGTACATTATACACATATATTTGGAAAAACTGAATATTCTGCAGACCTGAGCAACATAAAATAGTTGGACGAAACTCAAGACAGCGGGCAAAATCCACAGAGGCATGTCTGCCCCACCACATACGCAACGACACTTCAGCACTGCCAGGGCAGCCCAAATGAGCAGAAATGCTGGTTTCAGGAAGAAGTCAGATAAGTGGAAGTCACAAAGGCAGCCCCACTGACTGACTTCTTCCAGAAACCAGGGTTTCTGCTCATCTGGTGATTCCCTAGGAAACACTAGGTCTCCCTTACGTAAGCAGTGGGTCCTGCTTCTGCAACACAGTTGGCAGGGCCCACTGCCAATAGTTAGTAACTTATTACCAGTGTACTCTCTCCTTTTCTTCAAGCTGCTCAAGACAATCTACATGTTTCTCCCCATTTGTGCCACCATCTAGACAACTACCCAGTGAAGTAGGGTAGGATGAGAGACAGTGACTGGCCCAAGGTAGCCAGTGAGCTTTCTGGCTGAGTGAGGATTCAAGCCTGGGTCTCCACCATCTTGATCCAACACCTTAACTCACCTATGTGTGTGCACTTTTCTGCATCAATGACCAGCAAGGATCCCTTTGCATAACAAACGCAAATCTAAAATTTGTACACTCCCTCAGGCCAAGCACAGCAAGACAAAAAGAGGTGCACACTATTAAAGAATTGTAAGCACTCCTGCCAATCTACATACCAAACCAACACCCAAGTTCTTCTCTAATCATAACAGTGAACATGAAAAGGCCCAGTTAATTTTTTTTAAAGCACCTCAACAACAAAGCGCATAAATAACCTTTACAGCTCCATAGTTTGCTCCTGGCTATTTGAAGGGTGTGGGATCTTGATTTAAGTTCTCCACCCAGTCCCACCCACCAGCCTGAAGCTGCAAAATGTGCTCTTGCCATGTAAACAGAGCAGTATAAAATTGATGGGCGTGGCAGGTGTACATATTAACTCAGACAGCTGCAATTTCAACCCTAATTCATACCCTTTGAAAGTAAAAGAGAGATTTAATCGCAACGCTAATTAGAGTCAATTATGGCACTAGTTCCAGATGTAGATTCATCCTTTCATGAGGCAACAGTTCCCCAGAAAAGTGTGGAAATGACAAAGCAGCACCTGGGTGATCTGAAAAGAGAAACTGTTGAGCAGAAGAAAAGCTTGAAAGTATTACGGGGCACACAAATTAAGGATGTAGTCTATCAAGAACAGATACTTTAACTGTCTAAATCAAAAAAGAACGAACTTAATGGGACTGCAAATATTAAAAAAGAGCTACATAAAATTAGATACTATGTGAGGTTTAGACTGTCAGCTGAAGAACCAGGATTCACAAATCTCTATTATAGATTTTCTATGTCAAACTCAATGGCAGGGAAAAGGTCATTTAAACTCTAGGACAGATTTAAAAAATCTAAGAGGTGGGGGAGCAAAAGGGGACTGTATTTCTCCAGATCAATGTCTAGTAGGGATGCCTATGAATTATAAACAGACATCTAATCTTATTGCACCAATTCAGACCCAATTCAGATGTGTGCTGTAGAACAGCAAGACAAAAAGAACTGTCTGGACAGATCATTGTAATTATTATGTCATCTACTGCTCCAAAACTAATATGGGTTGAATAACTTGTGGATTGAAATAACTATATTGGCTTTCCGTATGCTTACATTTGACACTATTTAAAGACTCTCAAATTTATGAGGGCATCCATTTACCATAGCAGAAAAGTATTGTCTGGTTTATTATATTCTTCTAGCTTTCTGCAGGCTGACATTGTTGATTTTCTATTAAATTCTGAAACACCTTTTTTTTCAAAAAATGAGAAAAGAAAAATGGAACTCGACTAACCTGCTTATTATTCTCGTGGTAGGCTTGAACAAAGCACTGTGTAAACACCTGCATTACAGTCATTACTTCTGATGCTCCATCAGTTTCCAGCAGGGCATTCCTGAGCAGTGAAAAGTTTAATTATGACAGGTCAGATTATGAGTGTGCCAATCACACAGCCATTAATTGAGAGAAGGAAAAAAATTAATGAGGACATTCTTCCCATGCCTTGAGCTTTGGCCTTAACTCATCTAGCTATTATGCTAACTTGGGAAATGAAGGAAACATTGACTTCGTTTTGTCTCTCTTTGAATATGAAGACAGAAATACAGCATCATTGCTGTTAGAATAAATCTAAGGTCAACCTGACACTGGTAACATTATTTTTGGCAAGTGCAACCCTCCAGCTACAACTGTAAATACAGTACCTCATTATTAACAGAGATAACTTCTTAGATGTATCACACTCTAATGTGAGATTTTGAATGGGCAATTAACTCATCTTTCTGAGAAAAGCAATAACAGGAAAATGATAAACAGGTGTCTCAACTGTATTGTGATCCAAGGAAGCGTCAATCCTATTTTGGTGGAGTTGTTTGGTGCATCAAGAGACTCTCAAAAGCCACTGAGAAATTCCCCTGGCTCTAAATTAGCATGCTTTAATCCTCCTAATCCTCATTCTCCCCATTTTTAGTTATCATATTAATGCTACAGGCACACATTAGATATCAGTAACTCTTTGCATCAGACTTGTAAATCTATTGTGTTGTTTTTCTTCTCATTCTTCTTCGCCGTCTTGATTCATAACTTATTTAGTCTTTCCAAGTTTTCTTGCAAAAAACTGAAATTATCTTCTGAGAGATCTCAACATCTTGGGCATACTTGATTTGAGGTTGGAGGGTCCCTTCTGCTATTGCTGCTAGCTTCCACTTCCCTCCATCAAGAGCGAATGTTCATCATAGTGCCTGAATGAAGGGATAGAGTTTCCATGGCCAAGAAGAAATCCCCCCCCTTTTTTTTTTGATAAAAATTATTCTCAGGAAAGGTTGCATTTTTCAAAAAGCAACCCCCAGATTCCTGTCAGCAACAGACTTTCCAAACATTTCCAAAGTTTATACAGCAGTCAGGAATTATGGGAAGCTAGGATGAACTCTCTGCTTTCACTAACACAGGTTTTTCTCTTCCACCCTGCAACTTTATGTTTGGAAAATGGGAGAGAGGGAGGAAAATGGTAGGAGAATGCTGGCTCTGACGGAGGGGAGCCGCTGAGTCATTTCAAGCAGAGGAAAAACTCCTTTGGGAGAGAATGGCTCTACTTGTTATTGCTCGGAAATTTCTAAACAGGAGACTTCATGTTTCCAGTCTTACATTTCCAAGCACTGCTGCCATCACTAGAGAGAGGAAATAGCTCAGTGATACAGCACATTCTTTGCATGCAGAAGGGCCCAAGTTCAAGTCCCAACAATCCCAGGAAGAGCTGGAAAAAATCCTGTGTGAAACCCTGGGAAGTTGGGCTTGTCAGTGACAGGCTTTGGATGACATGCTGTCATTCATCATGGGTTAAATAACCCATAAACTTGTGTGTGAGTCAAGGAACACACAGGGACCAAAATGCACACTGAGGAGCTGGTTCTTTTGTGAGAATTTAGTGACCATGGGTTATGCAAGAGTGTGACATCCTGAAACAAACCCTATGTTATGCAAGGGCTGTTTAACCCCCATATAACCAATACTTGCTGGGTTTACATGATATGATAAACCTGAGTGAAGGCTGCATATTGAAAATGGCAGGTGCACATGTTCCACAGGCTCACTATGGATTAAATAACCCATAGCTGGCTGTTGTGTCATGTAAACAGCCTCAGGATTGACAACAGTGTTATACATGGAGCAGTGGTCGGATTCAAAAGAAGACAGCTTCCAATGTTCCACTACTCTTAATCTCCTGCCACATCTATACAGGATTTGCTCCTACATCTGGAGGTGCTTTCACGTGAAATGAATTCTTCCAACTTAGCCTCATAGATTTTTTTTTCAACAGACTTTGTGCCCGTTAACCCTCATTTTTCAGTTCTATGGACAGTTCAGTTCTCTCTTTCTTCAGACTCTGATGGAATTAATTTGTCATCAGTTGCAGATTAATAACAATCTGCAAGCAGCCACTTAGTAATAATCTGAAAGGTGCAATGAAAATAAATTAAAGTCAAGACGTTTAAACTAATGCTTTACAAATGTGAAATTAGGATAGCTGTACTTGTAAGTAGTGATATAAAGGCAACTGCATACATTCTGTGAAAAAGAACAAACTAAAAACTCACAAAGAAAGACCTGAAGCCACCATGTGGCAAATAATGAATACTGCTTGAGGATATTTTGATGCACTGGGAATTTATTTAATTATGTCCTTTTAAAAAGATTATATCTTAAGAACAGATAAAGAACTGTCAGAGCTGCTATCAACAGGCACTGGTGTTTCAGTAAATCTCAACTTTCTCAGGCAGAAAAAAAATTCATAGTGAATTCACCATTTTTCACTATACAAGGATAAGAATCACACTTTTTGCAGGGTGAAAATGAAAACTAGGCATTAAAAAAGTCTAGAAACTACAATGCTGAAATTTTTAAGTGGTTACAGATAGGGCCCCTTGAAAAAGTTACTTGCATGTGAAAAGGGGCAACACAATACCAAGATTTGCTTTGAATCTGCTAGAGCCATTCTAATGAGAGGAGACTTAAAGGTGACACAGAAAAAAACACCTTGGGTGTTTTTTTGGGTGGCAAAAGGTAAAGCAACACCCCACATATGCACTCTCTTGTCCATTAAGAAAGGCTAAGTTTGACTAAGTTTTACTTTGCTCTCATCATCATAATGGTCTGGGACACAACTTTATATGCACTTTTCCCAGTGAAGCACTGAGTAGATGCCAACACTATTAAGCTTTAAAGAATACAGTTCTTAGGTGGCTGATTTTAACTTCTGACTTTACAGTTAGCAATTCAGTTTGTATTTGTATTGTAATGTTTGTACTGCAAAATCATTTTGAGCATAATGTGAAAATATGAATATGTTAACTAAGCAAATTTGTTGTTCTTACATGGTGCAAATAATGCTACCTTAATACATTTACTTAAACAAAAATGGATGATCAGTTTTCTTGAGCATCAAACAAAAAATCCAGCAACACTGTGATCAAATGTGTAAATACCTCAAGTCCAGTTATATTTTTACAGTATCAGCCATGCAAAATCTCACATTTAATTCTGTCCCTTGAATGGAGGACTAAGCTGTGTGTGGCTGTCTGGATTACATTCTTGGTATGAAAATATTCATAATAAAAGTGAAAGTTATCTCCAGCTGACATGGAATGTTTCAAATATTTAAGGTTACAAGCCTTAAATATTCAGATAGCAAAAATCCCCACCACTTTCAGCATTTCCCAGCAAAATCTATCATACTTCTAAAGGTAGGTATCCTGGGTCACCTTGCACAGCAAGAAATCAAGTGTCAATTCAAATTGCTAATGCAATTCTATGTATTTTGTTCACTTAGGTTAGATACATAGAATACTTCCTTATAAATCATATGCGATCTTACTTGAAAATTTCATCAGCAGTTCTGAAGATAACTGGATGACATGCAGCCTGGTGCTGTTGAAAGCAATATGGAAGGAAACTCTTAGTTTAGACAACATATGTATCATAAACACAACCCGCCTCCGCCCATACAGCCAATAGTTGATTCCCATAGTAGAGTAATCCACTGTAATACTCAATGTTGCCTTAGCCAAGCTGCTAAGAAGTGCCACCTGTCTTCACAGATGTAATGACTTAAAAGGAAGAAAAAGTACTAACAATGTCATGAAGTAAGAGAGGCAGGTTATTACTGAGATGTAAGAACACCTCTCTAGTTAAGGTGCCTTATATTCTCTATAAGTGCACCAACATTCTATTAAGGAATAGGGTTTTCACAGACGTATAGGGAATAATGCCTGAATAGAGTGGAATGACAGCATGTAAGCACCACAGGTTCACATACATTATCCCCTAATTATAATCTTAAATTATTTCTTTCCTATTTTTGATTAAATCTGTGAATTTTGTTAAGTTCTTTTAAAACCAACAAAAAATAAACTAAATCTAATTATGGTTGTCCTTAACTGCAATTAGTGAAAACAACTCACATGTTTGAAGCTGGCTTGTTTCCAGTAACCATACTTAAAATTAACTTCAGTCTCTCCAGGTTTGGATGACATAGCAAGATGTGCCTAATCTAAAATGGAAGCAAATGCTTCCAGGTTCCTCTCTGGCTGCATCAGAGAAAGGGTAGTACATAAGCTGCGGGAAGATTAGCATTACATCCAATAGTGTCTACGATTGCACTCTTCCTATATGTGTGCCTTCAGAGAGCACTTGTTTGCTGCAGAACCTATGTGTTGCAAAGACTCTGGAATGTTCTACACTGCACATTCACTTCCCATAGACTATTGGCCAAACTTGTTGAACCTTTCTGAAATCCAAAGATTCTAAATTCTCCATACTTGCATAGGAATTCATGTTTCCAAGAAATGCCAGCATTCTCCAGAAATACTTGATAAACTAAAACTTTAAAAAATGTTATAGAGATCTACCCACTTGGAAAAAAGGCATTTCATCAGACTTCAAACAAGCATATTTTCCCAAAAGTACCATTCATTTTCCCAGAACAGTTTTCTTTTGTTACGTCCATTAGAGATTTTTTTAATATGATCGAGAAAGTCTACATAACAGAATTCTTAGGAGGCAAGTACATGTCATCATTGGGGATATGCTTGGGATATTTTCAATATGATTTGATAAGTGACATTCTAGATCAGCTATATGATTATTAGTTTAACAATCAGATTCAGAGATTAATCAGTGATTGCTTGAGTTGTTTTTCACATGGCTACTCTTAAGAATGGCTAAAAAAAACATTTACCAAGATGTTAATACTTACAAAACAAAAATTCACTTACATACAGTACTTAGAAAGGTTTAATTATAGAATGATTATTCTAAAGCTTCAGGTTTAAGCTTGCTTTAGGAAAATCAGCTTCAGAATGAAAATATGGACTAAAGCATTTCCTTGCCCCAGCTTGGAGTAAGAAGAAACTATACAACTATACATATTGAGAAAGACTTTTAAGTGTGCAAGATATAAACCCACACAAAATATCCATGTGGCTAAACCAGCTTGCATGAGAATGAATCCATTGATTTGGAGGTATAGATACATTTTAGAACATTCTCACAAAACATAAAGGGGAAATGAAAAGAGGCCAATAGTCTAAACATCTTCTCAATTTTCCTCGCATGTCACCATCACATTGAAAGGATTAGATGGCACCTCATTTCCCTGTTGTACTGCTCAATTTTCTGTCATATACTTGCATTAAGTTGTCATATTAAAGGTATGCCACCTAGTGTTCATGACTATTCACAGCTGGTTCTCTTACGTATTTGTGAAAAACAACTTACAGCTTGTCAAAGGGCTGCCATCTCTACAGCCCCTTCCTTTGAAGGAGATTTGGGTGGATATAGGCTAAAAGGACAAGATGCAGGTCAGATGAGTTGTAGCTCAGGAATAGGCAGTGTGTTGCAGGTTTAAGGGCCCAGGTTTGATTTTCAGAACTTCTGCCTGAAACCCTGGAAAGCCACTGCTGGGCAGAGTCGGCAATTCTGGGCCACTGGTAGGCCTCAATATAAAGCAGCTGCCCATGTAGAGCAATCTAGTTGCACAAACAATAGCAGGCATTCAAAAGATTGTGCCATTTCACATATTTGTATGCGGGTCAGGGCAAAAGAACTAATTTTCCGGTTCTTTTTATGTCTTTAAAAAAAATTATTTAATCATACCATGGAATTACATTTACTAAACAACGTTCAGCTTTTTTCTCACTTCAGTACTGCATTTTGGTCCCTGGTGTACTCTGTTATTTCTTTAATAGCCAAGAATTTTATTTCCCTGCAGTGCAGGAAAAGTGTTTAGCTTGTGCATCTGATACAGAGTTTCAAACCCTTTCTTATCTGTGATTCTCTTTGGATAGCCTTGTGTGAATCACTATTTCTCCGACTAGCCTGCCTCATGGGATTGTTTTGAAGCCCAGCTCTCACACTCAGCATCTGAGCATAAGGATGGTAGGATACAAATGTAACAAATAAATAAATAATCCTCTGGATCAAACACTTGTATAGTTTTACAGTTTGCAGGTTCTGCAAAACAGAATGCATTCCCAACTCAAATTCTTTTATGTATGGAGTAGGTAGTTTGATACCACACAGTATAGTGATATCACACATTTTGTTTGTTTCAACCTTGTGCTGTAGTGTTGCTTGCAGAGGTTTCTTGTATGGGATGGGAAGGGAGATCATGCTATAATGCCTTAGTAAAACACTTTTAAAACTTAGGTGTCACTTGTTCTCAAGCACACCAAAGTCTTCAACTTGGAATGTTGTAGTGGATATTTACATGCTTAAAGAGCTGTTAATAAAAGTCAGAAAATCTCTTAAACAATGCAAAGTTTTAGCGGAATCAAGATCAAAAGTAGCCAAGAAGTTGGACAAAATCGGTACAAAGTGAAACATGATTTATTTAGGGTACCCTAAACATACCACAATCTAACAGGGTTGTTCCCCCTGGCCCTATCTGCACTCTATCTTTTACAGAGGCCACCTGCAAGGGGGCAGAAAGAAAGCTCCTTGCTCCATCAGGCTAGAAGGTAAGTTTAGCCGGTGAGCTACTGGTCTCCCCCTAAGACCCTGTGTTGCTATCAGGACAGCTGAAGCTTCTCCTGCATCTCTCCACCCCAGTGCCCTTCAGTGAAGTCAATACTACTGCCAGCATCTGAGAGAAACAGACAGGATTCAGGATAGGTCTTTGCTAATTCCAATCCCTCTCAGCAAGATGGCACCGGCACTGGCTCCAAGAAGGGAAACTGAAACGTTCCTCATTTTATTGCTAACTGAAACAGCAGCTAAGATACTTGGTCCTACTGCCACTTCTCTAGCCTTCATTGTAGCCAGTACAGCACACATCCATACAAGGCAGCAAAGGGATTTTGGATAAATCATTCCAGACTGGATTAAGTCCCACATTTGCCTGTACTCTGTCTCCAGAGTAAGCCATTCCTGAATCTAGTTTTCTTGTAGCCAGAGGGGGAAAGGATTGTTTTTGCTCAGGAGTATTGGCTCAAAAGCATGCCGCTTGGCAGCAAAGAAGCAGCGATACTAATATTTTTAAAAAAGGAACAAAACATAAAACAAAAATCAGCTCAAATCAAAGGCGGAAAACAGTGTGTTCCAAATGTGGCCTTTAGCTGAAATTAACTGGAAGATTGCACTAAATGCTCATCCTAGCAGATACCATCTCCATGTGTGGGCCACTACTTTCCATTCCTCTTGCTATTATGCAAAGTTTCCATGCTTCTAGGAGAGTTGCACAAAGCATCACCCATTTGTGTTACGAAACAGAATCTCACAGAAGAGCACTGGATGTAGAATATTTCCAGTCACGAAATGATCTCTGCTGGTGATAACTTGTGGCTAAGTATCAGTGCAAATAATACCGTTTGCTAGCAAACCATGCCCCCTCCACCACACACACACACACACTGCAGTTCACACAAGATAGTTGCACAATCATTTGCTAAGGCAAATGTACTGCTATGTTTTTAGGGACACACCTTTAACCATCTGGAAAAAGAACTGATGTTGCCAAGTCCTGAAAGGCAAAATAGCATTATAGAGGTTGTTTCAGTATGTGCAACCTGTATAACACTTATCTTTTGTTTTTATACTTCCTAGTAACTATAGAATTTCCATTACCAATTTCACTTTTTCCCAAGGGATGGAAACATAAGTAACAGCACACCACATAAACTAGAAGTTACTAGACCATCACACTTTAATTACATTTGGAGCCCTAATATAACAGTGTTGGATATCATATTTCTTCCATAATAAAGCACAGCAGTCTTCTACTACCAAGACCAGACTTTAAAAGCCTCAGTTCTGTATGCTGCTCAGTGCTGTAGCCTACAGAATGCTGTTGCTCCAACCCCTTGCACTTTACCACTCAGGCAAAACACCAATGACAATATATTCGAGATCTTGTTCATGTATCTATCACTGTCCTGGTTGCATCTTCACCACAAACCATTTAAACTTAAATTAGGGGGCTGTTTCTGAACTGGCTGCTTTGCTCTGGCTCTCTCAATACACTACTTCCAACTATTTATGCTTATGGATTTCCTTTCCTCTCATAGCAGTTTCGTGAATTGCTCAGAAGACTCAGTAGGACTGAGTAATGTATCTCTGAAACCCTAAGGCACTTGGAACTGGGGAAATCTCTTAACTAGTTATGAAACTGGTGCAGAGGGAACGGCAAACACTGTTAGCTAGGAGCATCCTAAGTAGCAAACTAAGCTAACGTTTTCTTTCCTCTTCCCCTGATATACGTGTTTCTTACCAGCTGGGAGTTAAGGAAAAACAGTGGGGCACACAACTCCTCAGAAACAAACAAAAAAGACCCTTCACTTACAAGTTTAGCTCCTTTCCACTCCATCTTTAGCAGGCTCCTCTAAAAATAGGAGAATGGCTCTTAGCACCAAACTATCTGAACTTTAGCCCAGTGCTTTTTACTTTTTCTGTCAAAATATCCTTCAGGTACCAGTATTAGACATGATACTGGTGTTTTAAAAGTTAAAACTGAAAGTATGCTCATCAGTAATGAAAATTGCACATTATGACTTTCCCCCAGAGCATCACATCCTCAGATGGAAATCTTAGAGCCATGAATGACACCTGTTTGCTCTTTGCTGCTAATGACCTGTAAATGTCACTGCTTTTCTCCTAATTGTGCATTTGTGAAATATTTGAGATGTTTTTAATACAACAGAGGGGAAAAACCATATTGTTTTTATTAATGCCATGTACCATACTCACTAATAAGGACTGTTTTATCAGACATGCCATCTCTTGCACTGAAGTTAGCTGACTACAGATTAAATTTTCAATATTCTGCAATACTGCTTTCTCCAGACTAGGAAGATGACGGAGCCACAACTGCAGCACAGCAGATTCAGACAACGATATTTTCTTCCTGTATTAAAAAGGAAGCATGTTATTTTTTTCCATCCCAGCTACAGAAAAAACATGGATTACTACATTAAAGTGAACTGCATAAACTACTATCCAAACAACACTTGTGTGTGTCCCCTTATGTGCATCTTCCACTAAAGCATTTGAAGAATTTGGAAATGCCTTATTTAACAAGAGTTTTGAGATATTACTACCACTGCAATTATTACCCCAGAGAATAAGAGGACAGAGCCTTACTCTGTGGGCTGAGAGCCTATAATCAACACTGGGAGATAGCAAAGGAAAGAGATGGAAATAGGGGCAGGGATAAACAGGTAAAGAATTGGCATTATTATAATCAACATAATTGCCAGATTACGGTTACACCTCATTATGGGATTATTCTCACAGTCGTTAGGAAACTGGAATACCCAGTGAACAAATGAATTATGAACAAATATAAAGATATAATTAAAGAGTTCTTGGTTCTCAGCTCCTTGATTCTAAAAGCACACACTCCCAGAAAATAAAAGTAATTATTCTAACACAGTTATATAAAACTGTATCACACTTTAATATATACCAGATCTTCTGATCCTTCACAAATTAGAAACTGTAATGGGTACACTTAATTGCACCTAATGCTTCCTGCACTGTTTCTTCTTATGTTACAATGGTAAGATAAATTGCTCAATCTAAAATGATCCAATCCTGAATTGCCCTCACCTCAAATTTACATCAGCAGATTAAAGCACCCCTTTCTTCTGAGGACCTCTATCTGATTGTCTCTCAGAACCATTGTTTTTATAATACTGAGCCAGCTAGCCAGCCAGCCTAAATTTAATCAAGGAGATTTTGATCCTTTATGAAACCCAACCACACTAAGAGTCCCCCAGGATTCCACTTCTAGCCTTTTCATTTGCTCTGTTGCCAATCTTACATTGCCAAGCCTAGAAATGTAAAATTTCTGGAAATTTCAAAGTTGTAGGAAGAAAAAAAATGTTTTTCCTTGGTCTTTTTTTTCCCCAGAACCACCCCCCCCCCCGCAATTTTCAGAAAAATTGCCCTATTAACACTCTTTACAGCTTGAAAGTCACTTTGGTACTTCAGGAATATAAAATGTGTTATGCATAACTTGGTTTCACATAAAATTATCATCACTGACATATTAAAAACACAGTTTATTCAGAAAATAATTACAAACTGAATTTACATGTGTGCGTATATTCAACTGTAAGGAACACCTGAGCCATACAAAGCCACCTTCATTGTGCCAGTTTATGAGGAGCAGCAAAATAAATACAGAGGAAATAATCAATATTAATACTAATAGAACAAAAAAGTATTCTTCTGTCCTCCTCTCCACAGTGTCAGGCAGATGAATCAAGTATTCATCCCAATGGAAAGGAAAAAAAGGGGAATGAATGTTGAAACAAGACTTAATGGATATGCATGAAATTTAATCTTATTTTCTGAGCTATTGCTATCAGTTTCAGCTTCTACTTCTTCTGTTTCTTTCCCTTTAGGACAGTTATCAGGGACTTCTTGAAATGAATGTCCATCTGGATTAAACCCTTTCACACATCAGTTTACTTCTTGATTTAGTATGAATATACCCAAAACACTAACCATGTTCTTTCATGTGCTGCAGAAGGAGATGGATGAAGCAGGCAGAAAGCATGAGAGGTCCAAGGATGCGGTGCAAACAGCTTTTGCATTTGAGAGTTATAGTCCTACCTTACAACCTAGAACTAGCTTGTTCCTAGTGCATCAGAATGGTAAAGACTGATACTGTACATAAACATAGTTTTTAGAAAATCTTTTGGGGGAGTAAATATAGGAACTCCATGTATGAAACAGTCTATGTTTCATTCTGAAAGACAATATCCCGTAACACTTTTTTCCCCCCAAGAAGTAAGCAAACAAAAAACTTGGGGGAAATGGGGGGGAGGATATGGAGAAAACCCCTTTTCCCCAATTTTTTCCATTTTTTGGCACTTTCACATCTCTAGTGAGGACCAGAACCTTCCTCTTTTGTTTGTGCTGTTGCCTTTTTCCCTAGAGAGAGCTTTGGACCCTGTGAAGTACCCATTGTTACAGTCTCGGATGAAGCAGCCAGGAGCAGGTACCTGGAAAGGCAGGTAAGATTGAAGCAAGGACAGAAGCAACAGCTGGCAGGGAAGGGCAGTGCCAGGACCACAATGTAGCCACCACAGAGACCTGTTTTGCTATGGCAGACATGAGCAGTGCAGGGATACCTTTTACAGAGCCCTTTAGATCTCTTAGCTGTGCAGCATGTTCACACAGGCTCCAATCTTCACAGGTGTGCTCCTGGTCCTGCAGGCACTTGCAGGGTGAATTATGCTGCTCGCCACCAGGGGGAGCTGTGTCATGGTTTCAAATCCTGACACTGGTGGTCTACCTTTTGAGAGCTACAAAGCCAGGATGACCTGCTGCAATGTGATGGGGCTGTTAAGGAAATGGTCTTTAAGCACAGTGGTTTTTCCCACCTGCTGGCCATGTTAAGAGCAAAAGGCACTGTGCCAAGGTTTTATGAGGACACAAAGAAGCCTTCTCCAACATCTAGCTACTTTCTTTTCCCCTTCTTTCTTTCCTTTGTTCCATTAGTTCTCTTCTTCCCTCCATTTTTTCTGAGTGAATTAAGGTCCAAGCAGATCATTTGTTTCAATGCCCTCCACTCGAAATTCTGGTCCTGAATTTCTTTCAAGCTGTGTGTGATGCTCTGGAGTCCCTAATAATGGTTTATGCAGTTGTTGGGTCTCCCCAACATCACCTTTGTCCATCAATTTTGGATAGAGCAGACTTTGTCAGAGAGGATAGTGAAACACATTGGTGCAACCACAGAATACTGTATACAGTTTTGGTTGCCACATCTGAAAAGGGAGATTATTAAGTTGGAAAAAGCACAGAGAAGGGCAATTTAAATGACCAAGGAGTTGGAGCAACTCTCCTAAGAGAATGGTTACAATAGATGGGGTTATTAAGCATAGAAAAAAGGAAAGTACAGGGAGACATGCTGGAAGTTACAAATTATTCAGGACATGGAGAAAAAGGAGAAAGAGAGAATTTTTTTCTCCCTCTCCCATAAAACTAGAACTTCATCCCATGAAGCTGATTCATGAGATATTCAGGAGAGATAAAAATAAGTACTTCAAACAGCACATAGTTAAACAATGGAATTCACTTTCACAGGAAGTAGTGATGGTCTGCAATCTGGATGGCTTTAAAAGGGGGTTGGACAAATTCATAGAGGAGGCAACTATCAGTGACTACCAGTCTTGATGGCCATGTGTCATAGACCATCCATTCTTATGAGACAACAGGCTTATAATTTTCTACATTTGATTCTGACAGATCATTTGTTAACACAAGATAAATAGGAAGCAGCATACTTTGTTTGAAGGATTGAACTGCAAGATTCTCCAGTATTTTTATCCAAAAATTCTAAACCAAATTATTGTAGGCCAACACTAACATTACTGAGAAAGAGTCTACAATCTTGAACCTTTTCCTTTTCAGTGTTTAACACTGTTAGAACCCAAGGAAGTTCAAAATATTTATGATGTGTGTGTGTGTGTGTGTGTGTGTGTGTGTGTGTGTGTGTAATGTATATAGTAGATTTGTGATTTTTTCAAAGTAAATAATATGGAAAAACTACAAACTAGGATGATGTCCCAAGCAGACTACATGTCAAGCCTGCAGTTAGGCTGCAATCTTATATACTCCTGTTTGTTAGCCTCACTAAACTCAATAAGACTTAGTCCTGAGTAGTAGGAGGTTTGGGCCCTGAAGGCAGGAGGTGTGGGCTCTATTATGCTCAGTTTCAGAACACAAAAACTTCCTGGGAAATATAATAATGAAAGCATTCACCAAATACTGCCAGTCCAAGTGCCTCCATTTCAGTCAGGCATCAACATATCCATCAGGCATTCATGCACAATGGTACTGCCCTCTGGTGAGCACGATGGTGAGCACAGGTAACCTTTCTCTTAACTGTGAAGCTCTGGAAACAAGTGTGGAGGACTCCAGCAGTTGCTCAGCAATCCCTGCCACGAATCCAGGGATCCCAATTTAGAAGGAAGGCTGGAAGAGGTCTGGCACCTGTGTGACCAAAGCACTTGGAGACACTTGGCCATGAAGAATCAAACCAGCAAAAAAGACAAGACTGGCTATTTCTGTTCCAAAAGCATAAAGGTAGGCAAGGAAGGTTTGTATTAGAGATGTGATGCAGATACAGCCCAATCCAAAAGCAAGCTGAGATTTTAGAAAGATTTTGGAGATGTTTGAATTGAAGTGGGCCTCCAAAGTTTTCTCAGCAATTTAGAATGACAAAGAGAAGATTTGGGGCCAGTCCACATGATCAAACAGCCAGCACATGCGTATTCAATCCCCAAGTATGAGTTTCCACTTCATGCAAAATTGGTTATTCAGGTTTATGTGATCTTTACATGACATGGTCTGTTGTAGCATTATGCAAGAATTGTTTAATCCTCATATAATCCCCACTGGTTGGGTTCTCTCAACATAATAATCCACAGTTGGAGATTGAATATGCAGATCAGCTGGCCAGCTTGCATTGTAGCTTGCCATTGTTTAAACAACCCATGGTGGGCTGTTCTACTAACACAAGCCAGTTCAGCAAGTTTCCAAAAATGGACACATTATCCATAGGCTCCCCATATAATGGTAGGAAAGAGTCACTGAGTTGTATCCTCTAATTACAGTGAATGGCTTTACCAGGACTCCCCAGTCACACTGTTTTACAGAAGAAATGTTGAAATAACATATGGCAGGTTTGTTCCAGTGTGCAATATTCTTTGTTAGTTCTCTCTTCCAACCTTCAGGTAGCAGCGCTCCACCTTGTACACTAACCAGTGTCCCTTTCATCAAGAAAGGAAAAGAACTTGGCAGGTGGCAAGAGGAGAAGTGGCGGGGGATGCTGGCAACTACAATTTTTGGCTTAGCCAACAATCTCAGCCCGAAATTGTAGACCTCTGATTATGTTAATGTTTTGCTACAGTACTATGGTTCCTTTCAGCACTGTTTCTGGTTATATTCCAGTTTAACAGAGGAAGGGTGAAGGGTTCACCCAATAAATTAGGAAGTGTTCACAGAATGAAAAATTGTTTGCTAATTATTATTCTGATGGTTTCTATAATTACATTAACTCCAGTTTGCTTCAATTAGCACAGCAACTGGAAACAATTTTGAGCTTCTGAGAGAGGAAAGGCAATTAGTAAGAGAGAAGATTCCTGTGCAGGAGCTAGGAATACAGTCTTCACGATTAGAATGGAATGGAATGGAAGGGTATCTCCTTCTCAATTACCAGACACGCAAGGGAAAAAAGTTCCTGTGTTATGTGCATCAGTAATACAAACCCCACTGCTAAAAAGGCTGCCCAACTATGGAAACACAAATAAGGAATCAGAAAAAATCTCTCCTTTCCCTTCAAACTAGAAGACATCCCAAGGATAAAGAGAAGCAGATGCAGAGGGGAAGAGACAACAAGACCTGATCTGCATGTAATGACAAATCATTACAAAAAAGCTACTGCAAGGCAGGATAAAATACTATTAAAAAAGTTATCATATAAGGAAAACATGCTCTTCCCATTCCAGAAAATGAAATTCATGTAAAGAAGCAGCTATGCATGCATGGACCACTTGTACAAGAAGGACAAAACCCTGCCAAACAGGGAGGTATCAGACAACATCCAAATACTCCATGACATACATATAGAATCCTATACAGGAACTCATACACATGGAATAAACATGTGGAATAGCTATCTGAAGTATCAAAACTGAAATTTCAGCATACAGTAAACTTACAGGGAACTCAGATAGTTTCTGAATTACTTACTGTAATATGGCTTCATTCACTGCCTCCAAAAACTCAGAGTGGAGGACCTCCTCTGATCCATCTTCATGATATCTAAGGAGGGCTTCAAGCAGCGGCATTACATCAGGTAAAGTTATAAGAGGCACACAGAGAAGGGACACAGATGTTACTCGAGAGGAGGTACTGGAGAAAGAAAAGGACACTTCATTTGGGATAAACAGGCAATATTTGTATTTTTCAAAAAGATAATTAAAATGAACAGGCAAATGATAACTGGTCGTTCAGGAGTGTCTGGAGCTGTTCAGCCACCACCCACTCAAGCACCCTCCCCAGGAAGGAGGGATGCTGGCCACTGGCCCATAGTTGTTCACATCCTCTGGGTCTAGGTTAACTTTTTCAGGAGTGGCTTAATTTCAGTCTCTTTTAAAGAGGGGGGCACTACTCCCTCTCTCTCAAGGGGGCGCCCGCAGCCTCCTGGAGCCAAGTACTAATCTCTTCCTCAGTTGTGATAAGCCATGATGGGCAAGGGTCGAGCACACAAGCCAACTTGGCCAAGCACCTTGTCCACATTCTTAGGTCTCAATAACTGAAGCTCATCCAATGAAACTGGCCCAGGAAGTACTTTGGATGCTTCTGTTGGTGGAACTGCATTAATTGTGGTGTCCAATTCTTGATAATCCAAGCAACTTTATCTTCAAAGTGTTAGGCAAATTCATCACAGCAAGCTATCAAAGATTCTGCAATTTCTTTCTCTGGCCCAGAGGATAGTTAAGCAATGAACCACTCAGAAAAGCTTTTCTGGATGAGAAGATGCAATGGTGGTGGAAAAGAACTGCCTCCTTGCCACCCTCACTATCACAGAATAGGCTCAATAATGAGCTCTAATCCATGTTTGATCAGAACCAGCATGAGTTTCCCTCCATCTGTGCTCTAGCCATCTCCCTTCTTGCTTCATTGCCTTTAACTCAGGTGTGTACCAAGGAGCTGGACAGCCTCTGCTCAAGGGTGCTTGGGCATGATTGTGTCAACTGCCTAAGCCATCTCTGTATTCCACAGAGTGACCTGGGCTTCAATGTGCAAGAGCTCAAAATACCTAAACAAATATCCATTAGAATACATTGGATAAGAGTCAGTGTGGTGTAGTGGTTAAGAGCATGAGACTGGGACTCAGATGACCTGGGTTCTAGTCCCCGCTCAGCCATGGAGCCAACTGGGTGACTTTGGGCCAGTCACAGACTCTCAGCCCAACCTACCTCACAGGGTTGTTGTTGTGGGGATAAGATGGAGGAGGAGAGATGATGTAAGCTGCCTTGAGCCCTTTGTAGGAAAAAGGCAGGATATAAATCCAAAAATAAAATAAAAATAAATAATAAGATCAAAGGTCCATTCAGTCCAGCATTCTGTTCACACAATGGACAAACAGTTGCCACTGGAAACCTATAAGCAAAACTTAAGTACAACAGAAGCACCCCAACCATGATTCCAAGGAATTGGTATACAGAGGTTTACTGTCCCTCGAGCCTTTTTGGAGACATCATGACTAGGATCCAATGAGAGCCTTATCTTGAACAAACTAATCTAATCCCCTTTTACCGCCACCCAAATTTGTGCCCTATTTCAGTTAGGGTGTTACATAAGTTAGTTGCAGCAAGGAAGATGGAGAAGGAATGTTCCATTCCCAAAGCAGCATTCTGCCAATCTTCCAAGCCAGTGGACCTCTGCAAGAGCATGGAGTCAGCAGTATAAAAGCCTTAATCAGTGGAAGGAAGTAGACACTGATCAATGAATCACCCTGGATCAATGGAAAGAGGGAGTTCATCTCTTGGAGTGCACAAGCTTTGCTGACTTATACAGGAACAGAGCTAGACAAGTCAGAAATCGGTAGCTTTATTTATCTTGCTAATGTCACAGCTGACATCTTCATTATAATAGAGTATATGGTTCATCATGCTATCCAGGCTATACACTTTTCCAATTCTGTCAACAATTGTGACATTTCTGGAACAGAATTATTTTTTGAGGAGTGGTGAATGTGAAACAAAGCCAGTAAATGGAGCAGGTTAAACACAGGAAGAGCATTGGGCTATCAAGGGGCCTTTAATTTGTTGGAGCCCAACTCGGCTAACCTAATGATAATTAAACTGCCTTGTCTGTGGGGCAGGTTTGGAAGACTGAGGGACAGGGTGTGCTGTTGAACCAAGTCTCCAGATTCTCATTCAGTAGCAGGCTAGATCCTATTGTGGGCATTGAATATAACCTTATATAATCTACATAGCCTCAATGCACTTAATGACAACTTTGTTGTTATTGTTGTTATATTGTGGGTTGTCATGCACAATCCTGTCCCATACTTTCACTACTAGTTGTTACCATAGTTTACAACACATCAACAAAACACGGGTTCTCTTCCTGAGTTATTCATGGCTGACAATAACACATAGTTCAGTAACTACCCAGACTCTGGGTTGTGAACCAGGTCCATATCTAACACAGAATGGTGGGTGAGCCTCTCTGAAGCACAGAGCAAATGAAGAGTCTGATTTATGAGCAGCTGGTTCATTTGCTTGTCATCTCAATGTGAAGCTGGAGGAAACTTTGATGGGCACTATAGCTTGGGCATTAATTGTGAGCTTTGTGTTCACACTACCTCTTAATATGATTGTACTAATGAATAATTTGTTCATTAGTACAATCATATTTAAGTTTTACATAGGCATATATAAGTTCATTAGTTTCAGGATTAAGTAGTTTCAATATTTCCACATAACAAACAGTCTTTCTTTCACTCTAGTTATCTATACAACGGTCTACTAGAATTACAGACAGATAATGCTTACCTTTGTTGACTGTTAAACCCATTAAATGGATTTTGGCTGAGTTCTGTCACTAATGATAAGACCACCTGTTAAATAAAATCAATCACTTAGTACAGATACAGACACACTTTAGTAAAGGTTACAGTAAAAGCATTTTCTCACCGTTGAATTTCCATGCGGATTTGTGATCTTTGTATTTGCTATGACCCACAAACTGATCCCAGAACTGAAATTACTCTTTCTAAGCTTATTTTAAGAAAGATACAGCTTTAAAGTTACAAGCTTTAATAAATTTAATTGAACCAAAGCTTTAATATTTAGGAGCAATGTTTAACCAGTAAGATAGACTGAAGTGCACATTTATTTATTATTTAAAGGTATGTTGGCTTTGGTATATTACAGAAGTTAACTGAGGTAAAATTATTAGCTTTTTCATTTATAAATGAATATTAACTTTTGTTTATTCTACTTCCTTCAACATCTTCAAAATGACATGTGTTCTAGGTCAATGTACACATCTATTTAAATTTAGCAGCAAGGTTAATAATCAAGTAAAAAAACTTTAATTGGTGGACTCTACTAATTTTCAGCTTTAAAATAAATATTGTCTTGTGCAAAGAGAAAGCAAATATGAATCAGAATTACCTTCTGACAAATAATTTTTACACCATGCACTTCTATTTTTAAAAGGTAGTAATTTTAAAATTAGTGTTTAAAAAATAGCAATACCTGCAGGGGTTTCTCCCTTACTGGTCATGTTGAAGATTACATACTTAATATCACAGATACTAATATAAGCCTCATGCACATGAGCAGCTCCACACATAGGAATCTTACTTCATAGTACAGGACCAACAGCATTGGTGATCATTTGATCAAGAAATATAGATATATAATACAGCGCAAGAGTCTAAAATTTTGGCCGGCCAGCTATTATTTGTAGTTGCTATCAATCCTAACACTCTTCTGAATCATAGGGCAAAGTCTTACCTCTGATTTGGTACTGTACTTCAGAAACACCTCTTGTTGTAGGTTGAGAAAAGAGGTAGAGTAAGGAGGCAGGATCCATCTCTGACTTAATGTAGCACTTAAGAAAGCACTGAACAAGTTTGGACATCAGAACAAACTATGAATTGTGAACAAGTGGGAGTAAGCGTACTATGTTCCAACCATTCACCTGCTCCTGCTGCACTTAACTACCCAAGGATGCTCAATCCCTAAGTTGTTTCAAAGTACAACATGAAATTACTGACAAAGTGCCACACCTGAATTCCAGACTTTTTTGGGTGGGAGGGGAGTGCCAAATTCTGATTTTACAGGGATGTTCCCAGTGCCTCTAATCACACCAGAAAGGCAGAGATATCTGAGAGGATCAGTTGCCAAGTGGCTTCTGAGGCAACTTCTTTTGTGGACCACTGATATGTCATTCCCACAGTTAATGGTTACATACAAAAAGACTCACATTTTCAACAAGTTTAGAGCAGTAATCCACAGATGTGAAGTCAAGTGCAGAAATAAAGTTGTTAACTGCTTCAGTATCATGATTTCCCAATCCAGAAAATGACAGCAGGTGGCACAATGTACGCTGTAAATATAAAATAATTGAGAAGGAATAAAAGCAAGGGCTTCTGCTGTCTTTCTATAAAGCTGGAACAATGATGTGGCTACAACCTAAGTGAGAATTAAGAAGTGTACCCCTTATAGCCATGCAAAAATGACATTTGCTTACTTATATCTGCATTTTTCTCTTGCAAGGAATCCAAAGCAAATCCTCTCCATTTTATCCTCCCAACAACACAGAGAGGTAAGTTAAGCTGACAGTCTCCGACTGGTCCAAAGTCACCCAATAAGCATCATGGTCCAGTGAGCACAAGACTCAGGGTCTCCCAAGTCCCAGTAGAGCACTTTAAAGACTATCTTACATTGGCTCTCCAGTTAAAGACTCTATGGAGGAGCCAATCCTTGAATAAGCTATAAGCATGCAGTACAAGAGGCAAATGCAGTTGAACTACTGAGCATATGGCTACTAAATTGAACATACAGTATGAGTGGAAAATTTGTAAGGAACTCTAGAGCACTTTGCCTTGGCATGGAAAGGTTTCTAAAAATAAATGAAGTAGAATAAAGCTGAAATTCAGCAGTAGCGTATCCCTTCAAGAAACTTAGATACTGGTTAAAATCACATAATAGGTACTCAGCATATGTGTCACACATTAGAAAGGACACACATCCCAAAAAATAAAATAAAATAAAATAAAATAAAATAAAATAAAATAAAATGCCAGCATGGTTAAATAGTAGAGTCAATTGGGATATAAGAAACAAGAAGCTAACTTGTTGGTTAGCTATGCTATACTGACACAATGTGTGTCCCAGTCTAGAAGAACCTCTTTTTGTTTCACTGCCACAGGGGTCCCCCTTCTAGCAACTAGGTAAAATGGTATCTCCTAGTCATTGTTAATCATCATGGGGCAGAGTAACTGACAACTCTCAAGAGCATCATCCTATAGATCTTTGCTGCCTATTAGGAGCTATTTTGGGCCTGCGCATCCCTTTCCAGCTCTCTGTCTTTCCTATGCAATTAGATCTCCAGACATTCAGTCTCCTGGGTCTGCAAGATTATAAAGCCCAGTAGTAGCTTGTAATCCTGTGTAAATTCATTTACTATAGGTACCCATATTTCTACATGCTCTTGTAGACTAGAATTTGCCACTATACATGTTTGTTATCACTTAATACAGAGTTGATATTCTGAAGAATATTTCATGTCCTAGATTTGACTTGAGGAAAAAAAACAAGCCCCTCTTGTTTGTTGTCTGACTGTGAGAGAGTAGACAACTCCAGCAAGTAATTTTAGGTATATAAAAAGACTCTTTCTTGGAGATGCACCCTAACAATAAAGAGTGAGCCCATCTCCAGTCAAGACCAGCTGCCACTGTCATCATACACAGCAAATTTATACATTTAGCTTTCTGCAATGAATAGCAACAGAAAAACATCATGCAGGAAATCTTTAGTTACTTTTGTGTATGGTTATATTGACATACACTTCTGGTGTCAAAACAACCAGTTCCAGGCTTATCTTTACACATGTTGTCCTCCTTGGCACAGGTTTATTTTATATTTTCGGCTCTCTTGTGCCTTTCTGATAGAACCCTAAATAACTGATCCTTGTTTGGTCATCAGGAAAACATATTCTTTATTAATAATGGGATATGGGATATTGGTATATTAATGGTATATTATATATTGTATAATGGTCTGGATCCATGATGAAATAAGCATCTAAAATATGAAATGGCACCTCTAAGATTACAAAATGACTATTGACCTGACTTTTCCTTACTTTTAAAAAAGTAACTAACCTAAGTAGTTATATATACTTTTATTTGTTACATTTGGTAACTCAGCAGTCTAGAATTTTTTAAAAAGTGAATGATTCCAATTACACAGCATGACAGAGGTAACATTAACATGTAGGAAATAATTACAGAAAAATAGCATGAAGAGTGTGTTTCTTTTGTGGAGTACCAGCTTTTTTTTTTAAGTATTTGTGCTTGAGCCACAATTCACAAAAACAACAGCTGTTATACTGCCATCTAGCGACTGACATGTTAAAACTGACAAAATGAAAAAGTACCTTGAATTTTAAAAACAAGACAGATTGTCTTTGCGGGCAATTCCAACGACGAACAAGACAACAACATCAACATTAGAAACTTATCTATTTATGTCTAATTTCATTCCTGTGGCCTCTCTAATTACTCTAAACATGCAGGTTAGAGCTTTTTATCTCATGTTTTCCCTCTATGGCAAAATTAAAGCAAGTGCAAGCTGCTCTTCAGTCAACACAGAACAAGTGCATTGCCACAAAAATGGCACGGACTTCCTACTAGCCATCAAGAGGTCATAAATCAAGACCTTGTTGTCCACCATTGAAGTGAGAGAGAAGGTAATTATTTTCTGTAGTAATGTGACTGTAGTAATACATAGAACATCATACACTTTGCATACAAAAGTCTCCAAATTCAATGGATTGCTAACATCAGTTCCACTCAATATTAAGGCAATTACCTATGTTCCTAATTTTGCATACTCAAAGGCCTTGTTTATAATCTTATGGACTAGAGCTTGACTCTACTATTGGACCAGATTCTACTGAGGAGATGCCAACGACGCCATCAAGTCCACAATTAATGGATGAATTTCAGTTGTTGCGGCCTGATGATGTGGACAAGGTGCTTGGACAAGTACGCCCTACCACCTGCTTACTAGACCCATGCCCATCTTGGCTACTTAAGAAAACCAAGGACGGGATTGCCACCTAGATCCTGGAGGCGGTCAATGCCTCTTTAAGAGACAGTCAGGTACCGTCCTCTTTAAAAGAGGTGGTAGTCCGACCAGTCCTAAAGAAGGCATCCCTGGATCCAGAGGTGGCCGCCAGTTATAGACTGGTGGCCAACATCCTGTTCCTGGGCAAGGTGCTACAGCAGGTGGTGGCGGGACAACTCCAAGCACTCTTGGATGAAACTGATTATCTGACCCATTTCAGTCTGGCTTCAGACCTGGGTATGGCACTGAATCTGCCTTGGTCGCACTGTACGATGACCTGTGCAGGGAGAGAGACGGGGGAGTGCGTCCCTGTTAGTTCTCCTGGACCTCTCAGCGGCTTTCAATACCATCGACCACGGTATCCTTCTGAATAGGCTGGCGGGATTGGGAGTTGGAGGCACCGCGTGGCGGTGGTTCCGCTCCTATCTCATCGGCTGATTTCAGAAGGTGGTGCTGGGGGACTATGGCTCTGCGCCATGGCAGTTATGCCATAGAGTTCTGCAGGGGTCCATTTTGTCCCCTTTGCTATTCAACATCTACATGAAACGGCTGGGAGAGGTCATTAGGAGGTGTGGGCTGCAGAATCATCAGTACGCTGATGATACCCAGCTCTACCTCATTTTCCACCAATCCAGGTGAGGCAGTGGCTGTGCTGAACCAGTGCCTGGCCGAGGTAATGGGCTGGATGAGGGCCAATAAACTGAAGTTCAATCCAG